>NW_006921627.1:5739941-5775802 GCF_000298275.1 Orycteropus afer afer
TGAATTATGCTTGGTAGTCTATTTATACCAAATATTAGGGCCCTTAAATTTGACCCTAAATTTTCCTTGAGAAACTGTATAGTTCTAGGTTTCACTCTCCCCATTCTTCTAGACCTATCTCAAATGCAGCCTCCTTCATGAACCCTTCTCAGTTCTCCAACCTGATGATGGTGTCCCTGCCTTGAGCCCACATAGAGAACAGTGTTTCCCACTTCTCTTTTCACACTCAGTTTTCTTCAATACCTTTGTGGTGTGGATCTATCCCATCCTTCCATCCCCGTCTCCCAGGCTCCAACAGAGCATAAGTTATTCGAGGCATCAAATACTTCTTAGTCATCCTTAGATCCACGTATAGCACCTAGCAGTGTCTGGCATGGAACAATTGCTCTCTGAATGGTATTTGAATTCATTATTGCATCTTCACCACTCGTCTCAATCAGTTCAGCATCACATTCTCCCATTATGCCAGACTTTGCCTGCTGTGCCCCCAGACTGCAGTGCCCCCCACTACTTCCTTCCCATCCTCTGAAGCCCACCCTCAGAGCTCCCTCACTGCTGCCATCCTGCTCAGAACCCTCCCAGCACTCCTAGACTGTACTGCACAGGGTAGGTATTATTATCTGTCTGTGCATCCCTTGTGCCGAGGACTGTGCCAGATCCATGCTTGGGCTTAATAAATGTTTGTCGACATGAACTAAACTGAACCCATAAACTAAACTGAACTGATGAGGTAAGGCACGGAAAATGCCCCAGGGGAAGTACAACTTCAGGCTTTCTTCTGGATCTGGGCTTGGAATCAAATGCTCCATCTCTTCTCCTTTTCCCCTATATTCTCTTAGGACTTGGATACTTACAGTGCCCCGGGTCAGCTCTATCCACTCAGTCATGCCCTTCCGCTCGTCTTCACCCTACCATTAACTAAAGCCAGAAAACTAAAAAGAAACACATGGGAGGGGAGGAAAGCCCCAGGGAGGGATGGTCTCTGGGCCTGCCTGGCCAGGGAGCAGCACTTCTTACTTCTCTCTAAACCCTATGAATCATGGGTAATTGTGGCTTCACTTCCTCCCAAGAGAGCAATCTTTCAGCTTCTGCCAGAAGCAGCAGTGGAAGGGGCTAGGGGGCTCTGTCTCTCTAATGAGCCTCTCAGTGTTAATTAGAACATGCTCCTTCTTTTCAGGTTGCTGCAGCGGCTGAGCCTGATGAGGGCTGATGAGAAATGGCGTCCAAGTCAGGGTGTGAGGAGGAAGAACAGCTTGATGGTGGGGGCTCCAGTGGCCTCAGGCCAAGTGCTGTAGAATGCTGGGGACCAAGGCTGGGTGTTGGGGGCTTTCAAACATGAGCAATGATTTCCACTGATCCAAGATTTCTCAATTAAGAACATTAAAGCCTTCCACATTAGGAGGCCTCTGGAACTTGGCAAGGCAAACCCTAACATAAGTCTGAGGCACAGAGAGTCCGGGGAGCTTTGGGGAGGCTCATGGGGTCCAGGAGGAGAGGTCTGGCCTCCACTCATCTTGCAGTTACACTGGTTTTCATCTTTTCTGTGTACCTCCTCCCAGCCCATTGCTCGAAATATGGCGAGTGTTCAACATGGCAGGGCATTGAAGTCTCCCTAGGTACCCTTGGGAACCTCTCCTGACCACAGCCAGGATGGCAGTGGGGGAGAGTTCCATGACTCAACCGCTCCTAGGTCACAGAGAGCCTCAGGTGAGAGCTGCTCCAGGAAGCCTGATTTGAACCCCAGGTTGGACTGCTTGCCCTCTTCAGTGCTCCCATAGCATCTGGCACTGCTCCTACAGAATTTATCCCCTGCACTGTAATAGCAGGAGATAGAAGACAGTGGTTGTTGTTGTTAGGTGCTGTGGAGTCCCCACTGACTCATAGAATGGAAGAAGGTACTAGGTTAAAATCATGGACTGTGGAGTCCAAATGTTGGCTGCACTCCTGAGGAATGTGTCATTGGGAAAGTTACTTAGTATTTCTAAGCCTTGGTTTTCTCATTCCTAAAATGGGGATAGTAATAATACCTATCTCACATGGATTATAGGAGTAATCAAGGCCAAGTACAGGAGTAATGAAGCAAGTAGGAACAACAGAGGTAGAGACGAGAACAGCACATACAAAGTCCCAGAGACATATATGAAACTACTGAGGCTCAGAGAAGTTAAGCAACTTGGCCAAGGCCACACAGCTCATTGGCAGAAGAGACAGAAGTAGAACTCAGTCTCTTGTAAATGTCTGTTGTGCTTTTAATAATCTCAATCCCTTTTTGCCCTCTTGCTCCAACCCTAGTCTATGTCTGGCCAAAGGAGGTAAGCTATTCCCCAAAGCTGGATTCACTTAGCAAGAGTGCCCCAGTTACACTCTCTACCAGTTCTCACCTTTTCTTCCCACTCCTTCTGACCTAACATGAAAGCCCACCTAATAAAATTACTTCCACTATAAAAATTTTTAAAAGTCCGTAGTACCAATCAGAATCCTGCCCATACTCCATATCTCACCCAGCGAATCAGAGTTAAACTAATTCTCCTGCCTTCTGCCCCAAGTCATAGCTCAAGTTTTCTTTGGTGTTATTAAATGGATACTCCTTCATCGAACCATAATCTCTTTGGGAACAGAGAGGGACTATGTTTTTATTCTTTTTGGTACTTTATTTCCTTCTTACTTTTCACACTATATTTACACACACACACACAAAATATTCATTCAGTGAGTTCTTACTATGTCTGCAATACTCTGCTAGATGTTAGGGGAAGGGAAAAAGAGATGCTTTTTATCCTCAAGGAGCAGAGAGTCATGTGGAATTGAGAGGGGTCTCTCACCTGGGTACACTCATCACCCAATCACTCTGTAGTATTCATTTGGCCCTAGCGTGGGAACTCCCAATAAAGAGAGTTAATTCCCTCATGGCAAGACCTATATTTTTTTAACAGCTTTAATTGTTAACTAAGCTGAAATCTTCCCCTCCTATAGCTTTTCTGCATTGGTACCACTATTTTTACCTGGAATAACAGAAAATACATCCAACCTCTTTTTTACATGCCAGCTTTTCCATATTTAAAAATTCTTTCTGTGTCTATAGTTTCTTCACATGACTCCATCCCATCAAGTTTTCCTTCTTCAGAAACCTTAGGACTCTCATCTTCACAATTAAATACAGCCTCCGGAACTGAGTAGATGCTTTAGACAGGCCCTGAAGAGACCAGTGTGGAGCCCATGGCCAGTCCCTCCATTGTTCCAAGATAGATAGATAGATAGATGGATAGACAGACAGATAGCTGCCATCTAGTCTACACAGGGTGGCAACCTTCTGTACAACAGAACTAAACATTACCCAGCCTGTGTCATCCCCTGATCACTAGCATGTTCCTGTCCATCATTAAGGCCACTGAGCCAGTCTATCTCACTGAGGGTCAATCTATCTATCCCTCTTTAGTCCTTTACATCACCAAACAAGATGTCCTCCGCCACCAATTGATCTTTCCTGATGGCATGTCCAAAGCAAGCAGTGGGACAATGTTCTGTTGTGATCCATAAGGTTTTTATTGACTAATTTTGGGCGTAGATCACCAGGCCTTTCTTCCTAGTCTGTCTTAGTCTGGAAGCTCTGCTGAAACCTTTCCACCATGCTGATATTCGAAATACTAATGGCATAGCTTCCAGCATCATAGCAACATGTTGCAAGCCACCGCAGTACAACAAACTGACAGACAGGTGGTAAAAGGGCTTCAGTAACCCTCTGGGAAGGCCACTAAAGGCTGTACTCACTGCTTTGGGAGCTGCTTCACTGGCTGTTGGCTCTTCTTAAGCTTACAGTCAACTGAAACTCTAAGGCCTTTATCCCAGGACCAAGCTTACCTATTTCATACTAGTGTCAGCAGCTTTTCAAAGCTAAATGCTGAACTTTAGATTTCCCTCTGTTTCATTTGAATTTTTTCATTTAAATAATCTTTCTGTCCTGATAAGATTTCTTCTTTAAAATCTTGAATTTTATCATCAAAGTATTAGCTGTCCCCTTTCAGCTTTGTGTCATCGGACAGTTTGGTAAATGCAACCAACCCTGTCTTGTCAAAATGGTTGAACTAGGCAGGACCAAGGACAGCGTTCTACTCAGCTTCCCTGGAATTGACACTAATAGAAAAAGCAACATTTTAAAAATAACTCTGACAACTCACCTGACTAGACCATATTTATCTAATCCGTATTTCCCCACCGTACTCACAAGTATATCATGGGATATTCTGTCAAATACTTTAATGAAAGCCAAATGCCCTGCCTACTGCTGGCCCTAATCCAGGATAATATGTTGGTATTGGTGCCAAAAACAGAAATGTGGTTATCTGTCTGGAGTCAATCTTGGTGATCTTTTTACCAGATTTTCTTCCCAAGATCCACTTTGTCCACTGAGCTAAAAAAATAGTTCTTTATAATTTATTCATCCTAGAGCAAGAAAGAACCATGGAGGCGATTCAAGGTCTAATTTCTAATTTTGCTGATGAGGAAACCAATGCCCAGAATGTTTAATTGGCATCCCCAAAGTCAGAGTTTAATTAGAGGAAGAACAAGAATTGGATCCCATATCTATGTCTCCAAGTTCAATGTTCCTTCTCAACAGTAGCACACTGCAAAATCTTTCTCTATGTGTGCATGGCCACACACGTGCACACACACACACACACACACACACACACGGCACCTCATTGTCCACCAAGCCAAATCCTAACATTATTATTATTATTTAGGTTTAATAGGGACCCCATGACTGATCACTTTCCCCTCCTACTTCACAGAATAGAAGACACTAGTCTAAGACCCTTCTATGGGTTTGGGCCCCTATTGTAGGGGAGCTTTGCCTTCCAACCCAGTCTGGTTTAAAGTTGGGAATTCTAAGTCTACCTGGAGGAAACCACTGTACTCACACCTCACTTGAGCCTGTGCGTGCCTAGGCATGAAGCTTACACTTTGGGTGGGCATTCAGCTGGGCTATCTCTTCTAAGCCTTGAGTGGAGGTGGGGACTTGCCCAGAGAACAATGGGCCACATGCCTAGTGATCTGTGGGGCAGTTTAGGCTCTTCGTGAATTCTGAGAGAAGTAGAGCCCCTGACTAAACAGTCCAATGGCCTGGGATTGCAAAGGTGTGTTCCTGCCATATAAAAGCCCTGAATTGGAATTATGCAGTGGCCTGTGGCTGGATGCCAGAGGATCTGGGCCATAGGGAAGGGTAGATTAAAAGACTCAGTTTGGATGAACTAGTGGCAAATTAGGTGTGCCTGAAGCAGGGGTGGGCCAGATGGGGAGATATCTGGTACTCTGGATAGCCCCCGAAGGCAAGTCCCCTCACCACCCTCCCTGCCCACCCCCTTGGAGGCCCTGGGTACCTGTTTATTCTTTAGGTCAAGGGAGAGTTCGTAATCGGAGGCGGCAGGGGTGTGGGAGCAGAGCGCCGTCGCCAGAGCAGGCTGCTGCTGGCCAGGGGAGGCTGTGCAGTGGGGTCCAGCCCGTGGGGAGGCACCCCCCGCCCCTGGCCGCTCCTCCTCCTCCTGCAGCTCCTGGGCTTGAGCCTTCGGGGCATGGGCACTGGGTCTGCTGGCTGCCACCGCCGCCGCTGCCACCACGGAGTCCTCCATGCCCCCACTGGCCTGGGCGCAGGAGCCGTCACTGTGAACAAAAGGCAACGGTGCTCGGTTGGGGGAGAGGGGATGGGGTGCATGTAGGTGCAGGGATTGGGGAAGACTGGGACACTCTGGCCTGGCCTTACCAGCAATGGGGCCTCTCTAGTAATGGGGACTGGTGAGGCATCTCCTGCAGTCCCCTTCAGGGAGAGGCTATCATGGCAAGGAAGAACCTAGAGCTAGGGGTGGGGCAAGGAGGAGAAGCTAAACTTGTGAGAGGGTATCCCAGACAGAGGGAAGGAGTAACTATGGCCAGAGCTCAACAGCCTCTGCTTAGAAGCAGTCAGTATAGCTTCTAAGAGTGGTTAAATATAGACTACCTGGATTCAAATTGGGACTCTGCCTCTTATTAGCTATCCAAGTTGAACAGGTTATTTAACCTCACTGTACCTCTGTTTCCCCATCTGTAAAATGGACATAATAATAGTACCTACCTCGTTGGAAAGCTTAATTTAGTTAAAGTCCTTAAAATGATGTTTGGCTTATAGTTACTGCTATATATCAGTGTTGATGATTGTAATTCTCAGTGGTCTAGCTCCATGCCAATGGCTTAAGTAGCTGGGAGGAAGCTGATCCATATCGGGCCAGTATTTGATGCTTATAGACCTGGCTGGAGCACAAGCCCGTTCAGAGTGAGTGAACTCCAGCTTTTTGGGGCTGGATTTGCAGAAAGGAGGATTCTTGCCCTGTTGGGTTTAGCCAAGCATCTATTCTTCCTCAGCCTCTCCTCTCCTCCCATGCAACCAGTAGCAGCTGAGCCCTGGCTGCTATCCACCTGTTTATTCTAAGAATACATCTCACTATCTGGAGACCCCACATTTCAGCCTGCCTGGGGGAGTTAGTTCACTCAGGTTGCTCCTCTCAGCAGCCAGTCCTCAAATTCTGCCCCTTCCTGAAGACCTAGTATTAAGCTGCCTCCACCATGAAGCCTTCCTGGATGACTCCAGCATTCACTGCCCTATCTCCTAAAACATAGACCTATCCTTAGAGAGTCACACTGTCTATTTCACATAGGAGGAGAAGCATCATGGTTAACAGCATGGGCTCAAACCCAGGCTGTACCACTGTGTGGCCTTGGCCAAGCTGCCTTTTCTCTGAGCCTTCATTTCCTTGTCTGTATAATGAATGTAACTAAACCAAAACTGAGCCCACTGCCATCGAGTCAATTCTGACTCACAGCGAGCCCCATGAAGGTACTAGTACCTACCTTACAGGGTTATGGAGGGGTAAAGGAGTTAGTGTATAACATAGTGCCTGGCATAGAGTAAGTGCTCAATAAGCATTAGTTTTTACGCCCCACCCCCAGAGGCCAGGGCCTGTGTTCTATGTGTGATTTTCCTCTCCCCATTTAGTGCTAGGCAAACAATGAGTGTTCAGTAAATACTTGCTGAGGAGTAAAGAAAACCCAAGGGCCATGGGGTTGGTCTTTGTAGTGGACAGTGATAGAAGGCCAGGGCTAGATGGAGTCTTAATTAAGCTCATCCAGTTAAGCCTTCTAGCTTTGCCTTTATGCATATGAGCATGGGGCCCAGGGAAGTGGTGTAGCCTGATACAGGAAGGTTAGGCAACCTTAGGGCTTATCTCTTCCAATACTTCTTCCAGGTAAGATGTCCAAATCATGCCTCTTATTAGCTTCCTGTTCCTTCCACCCAACTTTGGAGTGAAGAGAAGTGTTCTTCCTATGCCCAGTGCTAGAATAACCAAAGATGGGACAAAGAATCCTCTTCATTCTATCTCTATCTGTCCTCTCAGCACTTCTTTCCTCCGTCCCCCAAACAAAGGAGAGCTCATTAGTCGACTCTTGGTGAGACAATTCTGAGGCACATTCTGCACCATCTCCCAAATGTCCCCAGTGAGATTGAGCCCAGTTGCCCCAACCGGTGACCTGATCATTAATGGACCCTGTATTCGCTTTTTTCTCTTCTATGTCTCATTTCCTCACTTCCCTACAGGCATTTCTTGGGATTACCTTGACCCAAATAAACTACTTACATTAAAATAAAATAAAATGAAAAACCACCTTTTCTTTTTTGGCAGGCCCTTGTTTGTGGGCTGCCTCTCTCGGTGTAGACAAAGACTCCAAACTTATTCATAGGGCCTGGGAGTTAGGAAGCCCCTCACTGTCATTCCTAGCTTGCACACGTGCATATGCATACACACACATATCCATGCACACATCATATTTCTAACTAGCCCCGTGGCTTTGGGAAATTCATGCCCTCCTCCTGGATCTCAGTTTCCTCACTTGTCACAAGGGGAGCTTGTTCATCTCTGCAGTCTCTTCCAGCTTGGACATTCTGGGAGCTTGAATTCCAGTCTAGAGACCAGTCCAACAAGGCCCACCAGCCCCATGGTTCCAGGCTCTCTAGCTGATAGAAGCAACTCTATCTTTGTCCACCAACATGCACAGGGGCCCGAGACACCATAGCCTTCCTAGGTGTATCAGGAAAAAGGGTTAGCAAGAGGATCCTGTCCTTGCAATGCTTTCCTAGACTTCCTTACAGATTTGTGTGGTAGAAGGTGAGTGTGGAACCCCAGAACTTCTCTCATCAATATCACATAGTTTAAGGTTATATAAACCAAAAAACAAACTCACTGCCATTGAGTCATTTCCAACTCATAGCGGCCCCCATTGGGTTTCTGAGGATGTAAATCTTTGTGGAAATAGATTGCTCCATCTTCCTTCCATGGAGCAGCTGGTGGGTTTGAACCACTGACTTTCCAATTAGCAGTCAAGAGCCTTATCCACTGCACCACCAGAGGTTCTTTAAGGTTATATAGTGGAGGGCAAAGAACATGGGCTTTGGTGTCAGACAAACCTGGGTTAGAATCTCGGCTCTGCTACTTACTGTGTGGCCTTGAGCAAGTTACCTAACTTCTTTGTGGCCCTACTTTCTTATGTCTAATATGGATATCCTAATAAATACTTTGTAAAGTTTTTAAATTTTTTAGCAAGGTTATTTATTCTTTTCTGTGAATAATAAAATATGCCTGGCACACAGCAATCCTTAATAAATGGTGATAGTGTTTGTGGTTATTTTCTGAGCTAGAAATCCCAAAGGAATTCCCAGAAAAAAATATCACGAAGAATTGCAAAGTGGAAGGTGTTCTCAATATCTATCTATCTTTCTTATCAGCCTTCACAAAATAGAAACAATAGGGTTACACCTTATGGCTTTTCCCAGCATCCAGGCTGGCTCTCAGGATTTCTAAAGAGGAGTGAAGCTGGACTGGCTTCTTTGATGCTTCCTCCCACCCATTTTCCATCTACTGGAGCAACAACACAATGATAGGCCCTTGGTCTTGGATGCCACCAAGTCATGAGATCATGGCCTCTGGGGAATCTGTGTATACTATCACCTACAGGAAGTCCCCTTGGCTGTACCCCATCACAATGTGGGGCATTCCCTCTGTGGGCATTTGTCCAGTGCCCAATGTATAGATTTGCACTTTGAGCATTTTTTCAGGGAGCAGTGGAGTAGAGTGCTCAGAGTCTCTGTTTGGTGGGTAGGCATCAAGAAAATGTTCCTGACCTTTTGTCTCCCTCAGAGTACTTCATCTATATAGATGGTCCAAGGAAAGGGGTTGTAATCTTCATCCTAGGATGTCACAGCTGGAAGGACCATCTACTTCAATTTGGAAATAATCTACTTCAATCCACAGTCTCTTAAGGAACTGAAAGCCCATTGTTCCAGTGCCTGGAACATCACTCCTCCCAGGACACAAGCTCTGTCCCTTCAGTTTCCAGAGTCTGCTAGACTGATTTCACATTATGAAGCTACCATCCTTAGTGGGTCATATTTCAGGCAACCAGACACTTGGACAAGAATTATGTGGGTGGGATCCACTTTGTGACCTGAATGATTGCTTGCAAGCCCCTCCCCTGAGCTCCTAGAGGGCGATCCTATTCATCTTAGCTCTCTTGGGCTCCATATCCAGTTGTTGGAACAGATTCCTTGGCTAGAAGCACAATAGTATAGAGAAACTTAGGCTGACTGGTGGCATACTAAAGATGCTGCTCACAAGAGTATTCACTCAGTCAGGGCACCCACATGAATATGCCAAAAAACAGAATGTGAGTAGGACCAAAAGGAGTGGAATCTTAGAAGGTTGTGATTGAGTCCACATGACATTAGGATGATACACATACCCAAGGTGTCCATGGAGGTAATTATATACACATGAATACAGGATTTGATGGAAAGTGAAGCTTTGAGAAATTGGTGGAACAAGTGGTTGCTCAGAGGAATGCATGTGCCCAAGACCAGAATGAGCCATGTGTTGCAACTGAATGTCATATCAGAGGAGGGTCACTCATCTGAGAAGCTGGCTTGTGCTCAGAAGGATGCTAGATGCCCACTAAGCATATCTGGTCCTGGCACATATGTGACTCCCCTGAAATCCCAGTGACCACTCCAGCCTATTATTTACTCCATCAGAGTAAACTTCCTAAAATGCAGATGTTTTAATGCTAATCTTCTGTTCAAAAACCCCAGTGGGGCCCCATTGCTGGTAGAATAAATCCTACAATTTGACATTCAAGATCATTCACTATCTTTCCCCAATCTCACTTTCCAGCCTCATTCTAATCCAGTGACCTATCCACTCTGTCCACAATGAAACTCTCCCCAAATCTATTGAGCCTTCTCATGTCACCATGCCTCTACCCACAATTTACCTCACCTGAAATGCCTTCTTCTCTCATGCCCCCTGCCCTGGCCCCTCCTTTGTCTGCTTCATCAACTCTTTCAAGACTCACTGTCTGCCCCCAGGAAGAATCAGTCCCATTCTCCTATGCACACTAATAATGCTTGCTTGGCACTTGCTTTAATTTCAACAATGACCACTTTGTGCTCTAAGTATTTTTTTATGTGATTCTGTTCTGCACCAGACTATGTCATATGCACCTTTTTTAAATCACAGATGCTTATCAGATAAATGGACACCACTTAAACTCCACTACTTTCTCAAGGACAAAGATACTGGGTGACCCTGGTGACACATTACCAAGGAAGGACTTGACCAACTGCTGGAAGTGCCTTCTGCTGTCAACCCCATCAGGGACTGTATCAGCTCCAGAGAGCTAACTGGTCCAAAGTCATACCCTTTCCAGGGCTATCCACATCCAGTGTCTAGTTGAGAGGGAACAGAAAACCCAGCCATTTTGACCCAACATGGGGCAATTTTGATACTCCTTCTTCCTCCAGAGCTTGCTGTGGAATTGGCTGAAACAGATGTTGGGCCTTCATCCCAGTCTGAATTTTCATTTAGCCCCATGCTGTTTCCCCAACACCCTTCCACAAGAGTTGATCGCAAGTGTACTCCCTGGTAAACATTTGGCACACTGAATTAGAGTTGGCTTCCTGGACAATCCAACTTGTGATGGATACCCAATCTTTCTTTTCTTCCCTTTTTGTTGATAGCCAAGATTACCCTGGTCTTCTTGCCCCCAGATCTGTAGAAATTTTTTGGTTTCAAGACATCTTTGATGAGGTGGGGACCAGGTTTGCTGGTCCAATAGAGCCTGGTGGAACCACTGACACTATGGCCCCTAGCTGCCCTTCAGGTCTGGAACTGAACCCACACCTGTGGTTTCCAGCCAAACAAAATACAGGCATATGAGTTGAACATTTACCTCAAGTAGATACACTCCCTGGAGAGAACAACCATGGGAGAAAGAAGGGCTGCTTATGCACAGGGAGACAGCTCAGGGGGCAGGAGTGTATGGAGGAATGGACACTGGGAAGAGGTAACTATGGGGAGGAAGTGGGAGGGGAGCTGTTGCATTGTGGTAAACTGTGGTCAATGACATGAGACAAAGTATATGTGAACTGCTGTAGGGAAAGTGAATTTGCTCTGTAAATCTTCACCCAAATCACAATTTAAAAAAAAAAAAAGACACCTTTGATGAGATCTATGGTGTCTCTTTCTAGAAAAATGCAAATCATTTATACATGCCACACTTTACCCTACATCAGGGGCTTTATAGACTCCATGGACTCCAGGCTAAGAACACTATTTTACAGCAATGATATCCATCCACTTGTTCACCATTCACTGAATATCTGAGAATACGCTGAGAACTGTGCCAATGTCAGTGTGAGCTCTGGTCATACAGAGAAAATGAGTGGGTACCACATAGCACAGACCTTTCCAGAGAGAGGTTGCCATTATCCATTATCTGCAGATCACTCGCAGAATCTTTGTTCAATGGTAAGTGGAGTGAGGCCCCTGTTTCTTCAACTTACTAGTTAGGTGATCTCAAGCAAGGTATCTAACTTTCCTGTACCTCAGTTTCCTTATCCTCAAAATAGACATTTGAATTCTTCCTTTATAGGAAAGTGATGAATATGAAATAACCTCATAAACTGGTATGCCTGCCACAATGGGAAATATGACCTTTCTATAGGAGTATCTTCCATATGCTGAGAACTGTCACAAGAGCTGTGTGAGCTCTGGTCATACAGTGAAAATGGTTGAGTACCACACAGCCCAGAGCTGTCCAGAGACTGTCGCCATTATCCTTAACACTCATGGAACCCTGTCTAAGTGAGAAGAGAGTGCACCTGGCCAGGCCCATCAGCATGTCTGCTCACACAGCCCTCATCAGGGAGCTGATGCAGGGCAGTGTGTGTTCTCCCCGGGCTCCTCAGTAGACCCTAGCAGGTCATATTACCCACTACCAGGAACTAGAGGGGACAGGTGCATTTCAATAGCTGGGTGAGAATGAGAAGAAGGTGGGGGAAGTGCTCCAAATTTCAAAATATTCCTGCTTGATAAGGGGAAGACTGCAGAAAGGCAGGAAGGGACCAAGGCCCCCAGCTCTCCTGCCAGAAGCTGGCTAGGGTGGTAGCCTTTGGCATAAAGGTGGGGGAAAGGAATGAGGAGGAGTGGAAGCTCAGCCCCTGAGAAATTGTTGGTGTTGATGGTCAAGAGCAGTCTTGTGGGAAGATGAGGTTGAGGGCTGTTTTTCCATCTGTGCAATGGCTAGCACAGTAATTACTAAAGACCTTGATAGAAGTATTTTGAAAGTTGAAGGACTCTTAAGTCAGATGATTGCTCCTGAGGGCCTGACCAATTGCCCTAGATCATCCCAGATGCTCTCAGCCATTCTGAAAGCTTTTCTGGGACAAAGAAACTCAGCATTTTCCAAACAAAAGCTAACAATATGCCTCACATCCCCTCAAGATGTTTCAGCTTTTACTGAAAATTTATTTTACTAACACCCTCCTCTAAATCAATAAAGTGATCTTAGACAGTCAGAACAAAGGCACTGAGCAAGGAAGCCAAGTGTCCTCCATAGGCCCAAAGGGCCCTGGGGAGGAGTTGAGGTGAATAGGAGGCCAGTAGTGACGTACAAGATACAAATTGACCGCACTGATTCAAAGAACAGGCTATAAAAACCTGCTGGAGATGGTATAAGGACCAGCAGATCAGAGTTGGGGTCACATTTCACCTCTGCCAACAGCATTCTGTATAACCTTGGGCAATTCACTTTTCCTCTCTGGACCTCTGTCTCCTTATTTTAAAATGGACAGTTTGGGTAAGATGCTTTGACATTTGGAAGGAAGGCGAGGCCAGCATCCTGTCTTCCCTTTGCCCCATTATACCATCCCTGCTCATGCCTACAGGCAAGTGGCTTGGCTCCAATTCCTCTACTCGAAACATCCAATGACACAGCATGTCTTCCTTTGCCCTCTGACATCATTTAATCCCAATCAGCACCTCCCCTGGTGCGTGACTCTTTGACCTCGATTATCCAACCTGGAAGCCAGGTCCGAGAATAGAAACCACTGGAGGAGGGCAGATGTAGCTTTCCAAGCTCATCTACTTCCAGAAGCCACCCTGAACTTATTGGCAGTGACAGATGCTTCCCCCCGCCCCATGCATCATCTCCTAAGGGCCCTGAGAGAGTAAGCTATTTTCTCTCTTTGTTGGCTCCTTGGAGACTCCAGGCTTCGGTCTCACAGCTGTTCCCAAAGGTGCTGGTCTATTTGGTTTGTCTCTAGGGGTTTCCTGTCAAAGGAATCACAGCCACTGCTCTGGGCTTGAGCCTTTCCCATGCCCAGGCCCATAACACCCAGGGGCACTCACTGAAAGTGGTCATAGAATCAGCCCATTCAGGCTGTCTCCAGATCTTGATGTAGAAGCTTCTCAACTCAGCCCCACACAACTGAGAGTCAGCACCTGGACACATCAGAACCCAATATGCTCCAGGAAGGCCCTGCCTGGCCTGTGAGGAAGCTTCCTTCGCCACCTCAGGACACCCTCCTGGGCTCATGACCTGGCCACAGTGACCAATGCCATCTTACTGTCACTGGAACCCTAATATTTTGGAGGGTTTTATTTTCTCAGAAATAAGCATGGATCTGAAAGCAAAATCAAGCTCTAAGAACATCTTCCCTGTCCCACCCCAACACACAATTTCACAGACACATATTTCTTCTGGACTGAGAAGTCAGCTCTCTATGCACCTAGATGCACCTCAGATTTTCTTACCATCTGTTCTGGTTACCTAGTGCCATTCTGACAAGAATATACCACAAATGGGATGGCTTTAACAAATAGGAGTTTATTCTTAAAATTTGGAGGCTTTAAGTGCCAGGCTCTAGGGGCTGGGTAAAAGCCCCTCAACCTTGGGTTGCAGGTCTGCCTCCTGCTTCTGGCCCTCTGAAGCTGAAGGCTTTTCTTCACTCAGCTGCAGGATGCTGAGACTGATCAACCCAAGGTTGACAAGTAAGGAGGCACAGTCCTCATGTTACCAAACCACACAGCAGGCCATTAATTTAAGTTGATTGTAAATCCCAAGGTTGGCAGAGCATGGCAGGCTGCTGAACAACGACATAGCTACATGCAGGGTTTAAGCATGCCATAAGCTATAGACCATTCCCCAAGGATTCTCCTTATAAACAGGAAGAAGACCATATCCCTAAGGTAGCCACTCAGCTGCTCACAGTAGACTCCACCATGGAGTGGATTAGCAGTCTCATCATGGGGAATACTACCACCAGCTGCCCAGTCACTCAACCAGGCCCAGCCAAGTTGACACACAGACATAACCACCACACCATCTATGTTTGTTTGTGCTGTCCCCCTAGTAGAATATATTTCCCATCTCCTTACACTCATATCTTATCTAACTTGAAGATGAGGTTCATTCCCACTGCCTTATAAACCTTCCTCAAACATACAATCTAAAGTCATCTCATAGCTGATAGATAGTGTTTAATCTTTACAGCCTGGTGAACTCTGGCTTTTATTTAAATGCTTTTCCTTTATTATGAACTATTTTATATATGCAAATGTGTAGATAGCATTTATGTGAGGTATAAAGAAAAATATTAACATGCTGCACCAACCACCTAGCTCAAGAAATAACACATTAGAAACTCTTAGCACCCCATTATTTTCTCCTTCCATCCTGAGAGGAATCTTTGTCCACACTTAATGTTTATCATCCCCTTGCTTTTCTTTATGGACAAATTTCCTCCTTGTCTTTACATAACCAATGGTCGCTGCTTCATATGAGCAGTGAGTTTGCATAACATGCCTTATAGAGGAAGCTCAGGAACACTGGGTCATGCAGAGTCAGGAAAGCCCTCCAAGGGGATGCCTCCCTCATCTCTATGCTGGCAGGACTGGAAAGGAGGTAGGGGTCTGACCATGGCTGCGTTGTGCCTCACCGTCTAGGGCCCCATTATTACAGCAAGGAAGAGTTTTAGGAAAGAACATGGAATTATTCCTTAAGGAGCCCTTCCTTCTGGCCCTTTGTGTTCTGAATGTGTACTGATTTTCAGTTGGACTATTATGGCCATCAGAGTAACACAGAGGAGTTTGGTGGTACCAGGAGCAGCTCACGGAAGCACCACGTGAAGCCAGGTGAGGTACTCAAGAGAAGCATCAGCCTAGGAACCAGCTGATAGTTAAGTTCAGAGTGTGAGAGCTTTGGGGTCCCTGAAGGGAGGGAGCAAATGAGGCCACAGGCACAGCCAACTGACAATTAGAGGCAGTAAGCACTCAGCTGCTAACCACATAACTGGTGGTTCGAACCTAGCCAGCATCTCCACCAGAAAAAGGCCTGGCAATCTCCTGTAAAAGTCACAGCCTAGAAAACCCTATGGAGCAATTATACTCTGTCACATGGGGTCATAGGAGTTGAAAATCAACTCCATGGCACCCAATAATATTGTAGCCATTAGAAGCACAGACTCAGCACCAGATTGCCTAGGTTTGATGCTGGCTCTGCCATTTACTTACTGTATGTGGCCTTGGGCAAGTCATTTAACTTCTTTGTGCTTCACTTTCCTTGATATAAAGTGAAGGAAGTAATACCACATTTTTATGCAAATAACACTCGTATGATACCTTTTTTGCAAACTGCACAACCCCCTTACATGTTACTTTCCTATGTGTGCTATGCACATTATATGTATGCCTGTTATTTTTAAGAGTTTATTAAAATACAGAGTTTATTTCACATGTATATTTTTGTCACCTCACCATTTCTATTTGTCTGGCCAGTGCTACTACTATGTCCTGTCATAACATTCCACACATACTTAAAAACAAAGGATGGAGTTCCATCTTTAAAAATTAAACAGGCATTTTGGACAACACATTCTTGGCAAAGGAACCTGGACAACATTTATCAGACACAGTAGGGAAAGTTTTCACTCTGCATTATAAAAAGGACAGCCAGATAGGAACTGTTACACACAGGAAATAAGATGGGAAATGTTAATAAACTGTTCAAACTATTGCTGCCAGAGATCTTGAAGAGGCTCCTGGTCAGTCATCCAGAAGCAATTCTTCATGTAATTGATAAATCTGGCTCCTCCCACTTTGGAAAAAGAACACACCTTTTCCTATATTTGTTTGCATTTTTTGTGTTAATGTCTTTTCTAGAACTAGCTTCTTTCGGTATTTCAGGAGTTTTTTTCCTATATTTTGAAGGATCCTTGACTTTTGGAGGTTGGTGTTGATAGTTTTGAGTCATTTCCATTCTGGTTTGATTTCTGTGCTTTTTTTTTTTTTTTTTTTTTTTTGCTGGAATAGCCCATATAGATTTCTTCACTGGAACTTTTTGTTCAGTTTCTTCATCATCATCATCACCATCATCATCAACATCTTCATAAGCAGCAAGTTTTACTTTTTCTATGGAAACTTGTTACCACTCACAGGGGCAGATGGCTTTTCTGATACATGTAAGGGTTTCATATCCTCCTTCTCTTCATCATCTGACCCTCCATCTTCCTCCACAGCTACTAAGTTCTGTTCACTAATATGCACAGGCCCTGAGCCGCACTTCAACCACAAGACCACAGGTGACATTATTTCAAAGCCCCCAAAGGGAGACCAATGGCTATATAATTTCAAAGTTGCCAGTGTTACTTTAATTGGTCTGCCTTCAAAATTCATTGCCTGTACTTCAACAATGTGCAATTCATCCTTTGCACCAGCCCTTTCTTAAAGATAACTGGTGCTCACTTTCATCATTACCCACCTTGATGTGATAATCTTTGTCAGCCTTTAGTTCACAACCAAAAAGATAGTTTTGGGGCCTCAAGGGTTTCATGTCCTTGTCCATCAAACTTTCTATGGCGGAGGACACCCACTTAGATGGGAGAGAAAGAGGATGAAGATAAACCACTACTGTTGCTGAGAGTAGCCATCCAGGACAGAAGCACACCAGGGCTGCACACGAGGGCTGTGTGGGTGTTATATACATTGGCACGTTATATGCGAAAATATGGTATATGTAAAACACTTATACATCTGCGTAGTAACTTTTTTTTTAAGGATGTCCAGCATTTTGTCAGATAAGTAAAACCACCATCCATTTTCTCTTTAATATTATTTTTTTAATGTGAAAAAATATGAAGAGCATAATCCCAGAATAAAGAACAGTCCTTTAACTTAAACTATTATTTTTTAATGTTCTTGATGTCGTGTGCTAGAATTCTTTAAATAGAATATTGGGCTTTTCCATATGATGTGTTTTCTGAAGTTCTGGGTTAGCAATGATGTAAAAGCAAGTCCATTCGACTCATAGTGACCCCTCCTTGGGTTTCCAAGGTGGTATCTCTATGGAAGTAGATTGCCCAATCTTCCTTCCAAGGAGAGGCTGGTGGGTTTGAACTGGCAAACTTCTGGTTTGCAGTCAAATGCCTTAGGCACTACATCACCAGAGGGACTCCTAAAGAGAAGCTTACCAGAAGATAATAAAGGCTGTGAGGCAACATAGTGTAATGAGTATGAGATTTAGAAAAGACAAACCAACCATGGTTAAAATCCTGGCATTCACTAGCTATATGGCATTGAACTAGTTCCTTAACCTCTCTGAGCCTGTTTGTTCATGTGCAAAATGGGAATACCTACTACATGATTTTGCTGTGGTGGTTAATGAAATAATGCTTTTATATATGGCATTTAGTTGATGCTGGTAAAAGAAGCCTCCTTCTCTAATCTCTGGGCTTCTTGTGCTTCTCAACTTCTGGCTCATGAATTGCTTGGCTCCCTGGAAACAGGGACCTTGTCTTGTCCTTTTTAAGATCTGCTATTATGGAGACCTACACAAGCTGTGTGAGCACACAGCTCATCCTGGAGGCAGGGCATGAGGCCATGCCTGGGTGTTTTGTATTCTCCTGATTATAAAGTCTCTTCATTTCACCACCCTCCTGTTCCAATCTAAGTCAGCCATTACCCCACCAGGGCAGATGTTCTTTGGTCCTGAGACATTTCTGGGGAAGGACACCCTCCTAGCTCCTCACAGGCTCAATTTCACCACTTCCCAGGGAAAAGGTCTCTGGTGGCCTCCAGATGCCTGTGGAGGCCACATGTGTGCTTGCTGAAAACAGAAGTCTTCTGACCCAAAAGATGGACATGGTAGAATACCAGTAGGGTAGGACACTGCTCTGGACATGCATCTAGTTACTCACAGCCTGTTTCCCTACAGCCACATTTCTTAACTTCAGCTTTCCTACTGGAAGCCTTTCCCAATATTTTGCTTCCATCTTTCTTGCTGCAGTAGAAACCACTCATGAGCTTACAGTACCAGAATAGCCATGCAGCTTTCCACACACTTGGGAGTGATCTCCGAAAGCATCTAGGAGGAAGGGACAATCCCTAGGCTGCAGCAGTGTACTTGACAGTGCAGCATCTGTCCAGACCTAGGTTATGGCGGGCCTGATCTCTGTAGGACACACTGGCTTTAGAAAGAAGCCTCAGTCGTCCGAAGCTTGGGGAGCCCTCCAACAGACAGGGTGTGGGTAGGAAGGACTATAAACCTTTCCCTGCTGAGGTTAAACTGTCTTCTCCTCTCAGGAGAACAGGCAGTCAAATTGCTGGCCTGAAGATTCTCCTGATAAAACGCCTCTGCTCTTAATCCCATCCCAGCCTGTGCTGTGACAGCGTGGTGCTGGGTTAAATCATTTCCTTTCCAGCCTTGATGTCCAGAAAATCTTCTCTTCTGGCCTGTTGGGCCCTCCTTGATTGACATTCATCCGGACCTTTAGCTTCTTTGATCTCTTCCCCAAATTGGTCACCTAGTACTCAGAATCAGTCTCTCTCTCTCTCTCTCTCTCTCTCTCTTCCATTCTCTCTTTCTCTCATTCTCTCACTCTTTTTCTCTGTCTCTCTTTCTCTTCTGAATACTGGGTTCTTTCCAACCAACATTTCATATGTTATGAGCTAAGCTTGAATAGAAATAGCTGAAAAACTACCTTCTTCCCCATGCCTATCACCTGCCATCCAAAGGAGGAAAGGACCCTCTCTCTGAAGGGCATGTCTCTGAAGGGCACAATGACCCTAAAAAACATGCAAGATAGTATCTGCCCTTCTGCTTGCCATACCAGGGGCTCTGCCACTAGGACCATATCCTCTGAAGTGGTTGTCCCATTCTTTCTAAATATATCCCCATCTTACCTAGAAAGGCTCCTTCTCCTGGAACTCCTACGTCTTGCCCAATTTTTCCCTCTCTGTTCTTAAAAAAGGAGCCCTGATGGCACAATGGTTAAAGAGCTCAGCTGCTAAACAAAAGATTGACAGTTCAAACCCACCAGCTGAAGCCTGCTTCCATAAAGATTACAGTCTTGAAAACCGTAAGGGGCAGTTCTACTCTGTCCTATAGGGTCACTATGAGTTGGAATCGACTCGCTGGCAATAAGTGGGGCTCTTGAAAACCCAGCTATAAAAATGCATAGTGGCTAAGACACTTGCCTGCTAACCAGACGGCTGGCAGTTCAAACCCACCAGCCACTCCTCGGAAGGAAGGTTGGGCAATCCTACTTCCGTAGTGATACTGCCTCGGAAACCCAAGGAGGGGTCGCTATGAGTCGGGGCCGACTCGACGGCACATAACAACAACAACAACAAGCATATTTTGAGTGCTTACTAGATGTCAGACACCTTTCCATAATCATCTCATTTAATACTCCCAATCACATTAAAAGGTAGGAACTATTGTTATCCCCATTTTACAGATGAGTAAATTTAGGATTAGAAAGCTTAAGTAGGTGCCCAAAACTGAATTCAACTTAATCAAGGTTACACAGCTTGTAAGTAGCTAAGCCAATTTTTGAACCCAGATTGAATTACTCTGGTCTATGCTTTGAACTTCTCTACATGATAGTGCTTTTTAGGAATTCTCCTGAATTCATCTTCAAGCCTAGGACACTCCTTAACCAGATCCTGACTTCTCTCTCCCTTTCACACCTCAAAAGGAACCCATAAGTATTATCTGGTGGTCATCCCTTTGCCCCTGGAGAAGGGAACTCTTATATTTTTGAGTTCTTTGATGATCAGCAAACCTGAGTATCCTGTTCACATAATAATTTCTCACTGCGAATTAGTAAACTGGTGTCTTATATAAGACATCAATCCCTTATTAATTTGTTTCTGATGAGTCAGTTCTCTCAGTATCTGAGGACCTCAGGGTAGTATAATTGATTCTTCAAGCCTGTAAATCTTTGGTTAGACTTAGAACATGTTGACCACACCAAGATCCCACCAGCCTCTGTGGATGGTACTTGGGGCATGAATAAGGCAACACATTAAAACAGTAACAAGGAGGATGAAAGATTTAAAGTCACTAAAGTCACTGTTCAGTTGCTGCCCTTCTCTTCATATGAACTTTAGTCCTACCTCTGCCAGTATCTATCTTTATGAACTTGAACAAGTTACTCATCTTGTAAGAGTCTATTTCCTCAGCAGTGAAATGGGCCCAGTAATTCTTGGTCTTCTGATTTTTAGCAGGGTTGTGGTGAGGACCAAATGAACAAAAAGACGGGAGAGGTTTGTAACCTGGCAAACTTCACAGATGTCCATTGTTAAGTGTTCCCCTTCACCCTCCTTCATTTCCCATCTTTCCTGTCATTGAAGTAAAATAAACTGCATCCAACTCTAGCTCAGAGGATGGGACATGGGTTCCAGGCTCTTCCTAACATCATTCCAGGGGCACATCACAGCACCCAGGTTGCACTTCCCAAGGCATATGGGTGTTATGGGTTGAATTGTGTACCCTAAAATATGTGTTGGAATCTTAACCCCTATACCTGTGGATGTAATCCTGTTTGGAAATAGGATTTTCTTTGTTATGTTAATGATGTTATATCAGTACAGGGTGGGTCCTAAACCTAATCATTTCTTCATTATAGAAAGAGTGGATCAGATGTAGTTGCATGCACACACACACACACACACACACACGGAAGACAGATGCCATGTGAGGATCGTCTACGAGCCAAAGAACTAAGGAATACAGACAAGAAAAGAATCAACTGGCCAAGACCCTGATTTGGACATTCAGCCTCCAGAAATGTGAGAAAATAAATTTCTGTTCTTCAGTGCCCCCCACTTGTGGTGTTTGTGTTACAGCAGCACTAGATGACTAAGACAATAAGAAACAGAGAAAATGAGAGCAGTTAGTTGTGAGAGGACTGAGGAATTATTGAGTGAAGTGAGGTTTTTCTCCTTTTTAAGATTTCCTTTTGTGCTACAGAAATAATGTTTTAAACAATAAGTCAAATGTAGAAATAAAACCCACTGCACTGTCCTATCAAACACTTCCCCTTTCTTACATATATGCTCATATTAGTTTAAATGTTGCATTTTCCATCAGTCTCTGGGGTTCACTATTTGTATGTTATCATTTATCCTTGTTTTACTTTGAAAATGCTTCTGGTCTCTATATATGTCCCATCCCTGGCCAAAGCAGAGTGCTTTCTTATTTAAACATTGCTTGTGATGGTTAAAATTATGTGTCAACTTGGCTGGGCCATAATTCTCAGTGGTTTGGCAGTTATGATGTAGTCATCCCCCATGATGAAATCTGATATACTATAATCACTTCTGTCATGAGATCTGCTATGAGCAGCCAATCAGTTAAAAGAGAGTTTCCTCAGCGGAATGGCCTGCTTCTAATATAGTAGACATTCTGGCAAAGTTCTCTGACTTTTTGCTTGATCTGGATCCTGCATCTGGCTCATCATCATCTGACCCCCAGTTCATAAGACTTGAACCAGCAGCTTGCTGTGTTACCTACCCATCTTGGGATAGTTGCCTTCCCAGCCTATGAACCAATAGCCTGCCATCTTACTCATCAATCTTGGATTTGTCAGCCTTCACTGCCTGCAGCCTGCTATACTACCTGCCAGTCCTGGTTTTGTCAGCTCCCGCAGCTACGAGAGTCAGAAGAAGCCTCCAGCCTGACATCTGACCCATGGATTTGGGACTTGCCAGCCTCTTTTCAATTGCTGGCCCCCTCTTTGTATGAGCTTTAGTCCTATCTCTGCCAGTTTCTATCTTTATGAATTTGAACAAGTTGCTCATCTTCTCAATTTCCTCAGCAGCAATATGGGCATAATAATTCTTGCTCTTTAGATCTTTAACAGGGTTGTGGGGAGGATCAAACTACAGAATTTTGTAACCTAGGAAACACTGCACAGATGTACATTGTTAAAGTTAAGACTGACTTCCCATTCACCCCTCCTTCATTTCCCATCATGTCTGTCCTTGTAGTGAAATAAATTGCAAGAGCCATTTCCTTGAGATAAATCTCTCTGTATATACATCTATATGCCTAAGACCCTGCTGGAAGGGACACTGGGGATTAAACAGTTCACCACCTCATTTTACAGTTGAGGAAACTAAGAGAGTGCCTTATCTAAGTCTGAGTGGTGGGGAAACACCAGCTTAGTGAGAAAGCCTGAGTTTTACCTTGTTTCTGTGCTTAACCACAGAAGACCTTAGACAAGTCACTCCCCTCTGATTCTGAGTCCCCTATCTGTCCATCTCATCTGTTCTCTCTTTAAGCCCTGATATCCTGTGGTTCTGAGTCAGCAGACCCTTCTTCTTTTCCCAGCAGCACTGGGGGAAGCTCTTTGAGCAGCCAGATAGGTGTCCATAAGGGCCAACTGACCAATTTGACATCTACAGAGTCCTTCCTTGCAGGAATGCTGGCTCTTCCATACAGATCCCTGGCCCCATGCAGGGTCCAAAGCCCACTCCAAGCCCCCTGTGCACCACCACTCAGCCACAGAAGTCCCAGTCATTCTTGGGCTTTCAACCCCCAACAGATTCTAGATAGTGAACAGCCTACTGGACAACTCCACCTGGAGGACCACAACTACCTCAAATCAATGTCCCCAAACTGAATTCATCTTTCTCTACCTCCTCCTCCAACATGCCTTATCTTGGAGGCACCACCATCCACCCAGTTCACTCTCCCCTTTCTTCCAACCAACCACTGAAGTCCTGTTCATTTTTTTCCCAAAGAAAACAATGTCTGAAGACTGTCCCTCGATGTTCATTCCCTGCCACTGTGGCCAGCTCAGGCCATCAGGCCTCTCACAGGAGTGCTCACTGCACCAACTCCCCCACCTCTGGCCTGGGTCCCTCAGTGTGCTAAGTGGTCTGAGGGACCCACACCATGTATTTGACTGCTGGAGGGAGTATTCACAGGCCCATTCTTGATTTCCACAAAGGCAGGGAGGAAGCATGGTGCTATAACTCCAGCCACTCTCTCCCTCACTCTACAGTCCTTGCTCTTATTCCTCATCATTCTTGCAAGGTCTCTCTCTATACTCCTCTGCTTCACTTACTCACTTCCTCCCACCTTCTCTTACCCTCTTCACTCTTACTCACCTTCTGCCTTAACCATCTCCCTCACTCCTTCTCGCTCTTCCCATCCCCTTCACTGATGTCTTCAGGCCAGTCTGTGCCTGTGATGAAATGAGTTCTTTTATGTAGTCTTTTGCCTTGATTCTTTGGAAAAACAGCTTGTGAGATTTTGTTTCCCCTAAGCCTTGAGGAGTTACTATTTTTCTACCCAAATGGTGATTGACATTTCCTGGGTAAACCATAAACTACTTGATTTTTATACTCTTCATCTGGTCCTGGGTCATAGCCTGCCCTGTGATTGGTATGTAGCTTGAAGGGATTGGTCAATAGACTATGCAAATGAGGTGTGTTATAACCTACTATGCAAATAAGTGTACCCTGCAATGCCTTGAAATTGACAAGGAGTTTGTGTATTTAAGCAGCCAGCCTCACAAAGGCTATGAACAGAAAGAAGCAAAAAGAGAGAAGAAGCAGAGAGACAGAGGAGGCAATGAACCTCCTAAAAGAGCTATAACATGGGTCAAGGAGTGTAACACTAAAGACAGTGAGAAGCCCAGAAAGGCAGCAGAGCCAGTGGCAAGAGAACCCTGTCCTCAGGGGGCCAAGAGGAGGCATACATGGTTGAGAGGAGCTGAGAGAGCTGTGCTGCACTGAAGAAGGGAGATTGTGCCTACATACTTCCTGATCCCCATCCCAAGTTGTACCCTACTCCTTAATAAACTACGTAACTGTAAGTATGGTCTGTGAGTTCTATGCAGCCATTGTAATGGATTATTGAACCCAGAAAAGAAGTAGAGTGTAACATGGGAGAAATGGCTAGTGTCACAATTGGTTGGAAAGTGGAGGTATGTCTGCCCTCCACCTGATGGGATCAGCTTTGGGCTGATCTAGATTTGTATTATACCCATGAAGTTAGGCAGGTTCTGATGATGCTACTACTACTACCTCCATTTTACAGTACCTCACCAGCGCTGTCTTTGATCTGGGAAAGCCCACCCACTAAAAGCAGTTCATGGCACACAAGCCTCCCTGAGCTGGTCCTGACTCACTTCTGCTGTCCTTGGCCCATACCTTATACCTCACATTCGATGCCTGAACAACACCAACTCATCATAGGTCCACTGCCTTCAGCATGCTGTTTCTCACCTCTGGGCCTTGCACCTACTATTCCCACTACCTGGGATGCACTTTGTCAGGCCAACTTCCTGCCCTAGGCCTGGCCAAATCAGCTTGAACTCAGCTTGGGCGCCACCTCTGAGCCCACCTCTTGTAAAGCTTTGAGCATCTCTCTACCACTACTATTGCCTCTGTGTATGAGAAATTATATCTCTCATCTCCATTAAACTGTCAGCATATTGAAGACAGGGACTGTTGTGATTGTAGCTCCCATGCCTGGCATAGTATCTGGGTCCATGAATCCTTGCTGGATGATGGGGCAATGGATGCATAAATGAATGAGACTTCATTATTGCTTTGAGTCTCACTTTAACCTTCATGATACCTTTCTTAGGCTTAAGCTAAGAGCATACAGATCCTACATTGCCCAGTCCTGGACCATCTCCAGGCAAGTTTGTAAAGATGGAGCTTGGATACAAGGAGAATAAGGGTGAGGGTCATCCAGCTCCCCCAGGTCTAAGAACCCAGGACCACCATCTTTCAGCTGGGTTCAATGTTATGTTTGCATGCTTTCCCAAAATGACATTCCCAAGAGGTTGGATCTAACACTTAGAACCAAGAAAGAATTCCCATAGCTCTTTCTAGACTTTAAAGCATAGGTCCACTGATTGTGCCATGCCACCTAGACTCCTCATGCCCTCAGACATCTGGAATGTGGAAGTCTAGGAAAGTGAATCAGCCTACTGTGTGGGGCAAGAGAGGTCAAGGGGACCCAGGACAACACTTATCAGCTGCCCAACATTCTTTCTTGCTGCTCTGTTGGCCCTTCCTCATCAGCACAACCATTCTTCCTCTGACCAACTTATTTAACATTTCCTAGTGGTTAGGAGGCACAGAAAGAGGTGACAGTTCTCCTCCTGTGACTCAAGCTCTACAGACAGACACAGAAGACCAGTGGACCAGGACCAGGAACTAGCAGATGGGCAGAATCACAGAAGCAAGACCGGCAGGTAATTGAGCCCACTTCTCCCTGCTGGAGCCAGCAACCCACTCCAATCTTCCTTCACAGACAGCTGGCTTCCTGTTTTGTTTTTGTTACTTTCAATCATCACAAGAGATAGCTCTGAAAATCTCCTTTCTTAAGTCATTCCAAGGCCTCTCAAAGGCAGTAAAGTCTTTAAGAATGCCTGATCTAAATCACTCTTGCAAATTATTTCCTCTTCTCTGGTTTGGTGAAATGGATTTAAAGCCCCTTTTATCATACATCAGATACATTTTCTGAAATTATAAATTATGATCATGGTCATGTTATTGGTTAAAAGATGGATGGCTAAAGCTGACTTCTCAGAAGAGAAATAAATAAATAAAAGCACAGGAAATAATGTGGTTAGAAAAATCTCGAGGTCTGGAAAGAGAGGTTGCGCTTGCTGGGAATGGGAAAAGAAGAATGTTCAAAAGATTAAAACAAGGAGTTTCCAGTAAATGAAATAAGAACTTGTTTCCCAGAAAACTGGACAAAACTCTGCATCAATGAATGCCTACTGAACAGAGAAGCTGGAAATTCCTTGTAGTATATTTCATTTTTCTGTTTTGGAAATATATCTTTATTGTTGTTGTTGTTGTTGTTGTTGGGTGTTGTCAATTTGGCTCCAATTCATAGTGACCCCACGTATGACAGAAAGAAACACTGCCTGGTCCTGCACCATCCTCACAGTCTTTGCTGTGCTTGAGCTCATTGTTAGAGCCACTGTATCAATGCATCTCGTTGAGGGTCTTCTCCTTTTTCTCCAGCCTTCTACTTTACCAAGCATGATATCCTTCTCCAGGAACTGGTCCCTTTTGACAACATGACCAAAATACATGAGACAAAGTCTGGCCATTCTCGCTTCTAAGGTGCATTCTGGCTGTACTTCTTCCAAGACAGATTAACTCATTCTTCTGGCAGTCCATGTTACTGTCAGTATTCTTCGCCAACACCACAATTCAAATACATAGATTCTTCTGTTGTCTTCTTTATTCACTGTCTAGCTTTCACATGCATATGAGGCGATTGAAAATACCATGGCTTGGATCAGATGCACCTTAGTCTTCAAAGTGACATCTTTGCTTTTTAACACTTTAAAGAGATCTCTTGGAGCAGATTTGCCCAGTGCAATATAATTCTTGACTGCTGCTTCTATGGGCATTGATTGTGAATATTATTGTGGTAGTTAAGGTTTTGGGTCAACTTGGCTAGACTGTGGTTTTGAGTGCTTGACAGTTGGATGTAATTATTCCCCATGATGAGAATGGGTAATAACCTCCATGGTGGAATTGGCTGTGAGCAATTAAGTAGTTGAAGGGGCATTCCTTCAGAGTGTGGTCTGCTTCCAGTATATATGGAGAAGCTTTGAGGAAAGTCTTTAGCTTTTTGGGCACATCTGGATCCTGCATTTGGCTGAGTCTTCATCTCCAGTTCCTGGACTTGAACCAGTGGTCTGCCATGTTGCCTGCTGATCTTGAGATTGTACCATTTTACCTGTTGATCTTGGGTTCATCAGTTTCAGCAGCCAGTAGCTTCATGAGTTATAAGAAGCCTCTAGCTCCAGTAGGTCTGGAACAACAGGCAGAGCTGAAGCCCAAGGTTGAAGGGCCTTCACCCAGGCCCTAGAGCTGGCACTCTGAATTCAGACTTCTAGACTCCTAAACCACAAAGAATAAATTTCTATCTGTCAAAGCCATCCACTTGTGGTATTTCTATTATAGCCACACTAGAGAACCAAGGCAATTCTCTTTAGCTATATTTATTTTTTCTAACTAATAAAGCCTACAGTTTCTTCCCCTCTAAAAATATTCCCTGGGTCATTTCCCTCTTTGGCTTGATTGACCTTATGCCAATTAGAGTGGATTATCTAATACCACTGGAGTCAGAAAATAGCCTCATGGGGAGACCCTGGACCACAAACTAGGTTCTCTGGGGGAGCTAACCATAAACAGCCCTCTTCCTGGGGTTGGGAAGTGGGAACTCACCACCACCATCACACCTTCATTTTATATACTTGAAAACACCTCCCTTCTATTGTCTTTTGTCTTTGGTAGTTAGGCTGCAGCAGCAGATGCTTAGTTCAAATCCTAGCTCTGCTATTGACCATCTACATGACCCTTGGCCAAGTCATTCATCATTTCTGATCTTCAGTTCTTTGTAAAATGGCAATTATATTTTATAAGCTTCTAATGAGGATTAAATAAGCTAACACTTGATAGGTAGCATTCTCTTTCCCTCTCCTTAATTGGTGGGGAACATAAAGTAGAAATTCAGAGTTAGGGGAAATTCCCCTCTAATCATCTGTAAACATATTGCTGATAGGAAGTTGTTTGTCTTAATAGTAGTCCCTTATGGACGGCCCTTGTTGCCTTCACTCACACTACACCACTACCCTCAGCATAGCACCATAGACAGGCAAGTGTTCTATACAAATTTGGTGACAAGCAAAGCCACAGGAAGAAGCCAATCTTAGAAGAAGGCTTAATTAGTTCTCTCAAGGCGTAGGAGGGGAAAGTACACAAGGAAATTGGCCTGGACTCCAAACATGAGTTTCACATCCCAGCTGAGTACAGCCTACTGAACAGAAGGTCAAAAGTTCTAACAAGGAAAAACTCTCCTAATATTCTCAACTATTTCAGAAGGTTGCATATGATCAAGAACCTGTGGTACTGAAGGAAGAAGTCGAGGCTGCACTGAAGGAACTGGCAAAAAATGAGGCTCTGAGAATTGATGGAATACCCATTGACAAGTTTCAACAAACAGATGCAGCACTGCAGTCACTTACTCATTTATGCCAAGATATTTGGAAGACAATTACCTGGGCAACTGACTGGAAGAGATTTTTTTGTGCCCATTCCAAGAAAGGTGATCCAACAGAATATGGAAATTATTAAACAATATTATTAATATCATACCAAGTAAAATTTTGCTGAAGATAATTCAAAAATGGTTGCAGCAGTATATTGACAAGGAATCTCCAGAAATTCAAGCTGGATTCAGAAGAGGATGTGGAACAAGGGGTATCATTGCTGATACCACATGGATCTTGGCTGAAAGCAAAGAGTACCAGAAAGATTTTTACCTGTGTTTTACTGACTATGTAAAGGCATTTGACTGTGTGGATCATAACAAATTATGGATAACACTGTGAAGAATGAAAATTCCAGAACACTTAATTGTGCTTATGAGGAACCTGTACATAGACCAAGCGGCTGGCATTGGAACAAAACAAGGGGATATGGTATGGTTTGGAATCAGAAAGGTTGTGTCAGGGTTGTATCCTTTCACCATACTTATTCAATTTGTATGCCAAGCAAATAATCTGAGAAGCTAGACTATATTAAGAAGAATGCAGCATCAGGATTGGAGGAAGACTCATTAACAGCCTGTGACATACAGATGACACAACTTTGCTTGCTGAAAATGAAGAGGACTTGAAGCACTTGCTGATGAAGCTCAAAGACTAAAGTCTTTAGTATGGATTACACCTCAACATAAAGAAAATGGAAATCCTCACAACTGGATCAATAAACAATATCACAATAAATGGAGAAAAGATTGAAGTTGTCAAAGAGTTCATTTTACTTGGATCCACAATCAACACCCATGGAAACAGCATTCAAGAAATCAGATGATGCATTGCACTGGGCATATGTGCTGCAAAAGACCTCTTTAAAGTGTTAAGAAACAAAGATGTCACTTTGAAGACTAGGGTGAGCCTAACCCAAACTGTGGTATTTTCAATCGCCTCATATGCATGTGAAAACTAGGCAATGAATAAGGAAGATCGAAGAAGAGTTGATGCCTTTGAATTGTGGTGCTGGCGAAGAATACTGAAAATACCATAGACTGCCAGAAGAATGAACTAATCTGTCCTGGAAGAAGTGCAGCCAGAATGCTCCTTGGAAGTGAAGATGGCCAGATTTCATCTCATGTACTTTGGTTATGTTGTCAGAAGGAACCACTCCCTGGAAAAGATACCATGCTTGATAAAGTAGAGGGTCAGAGAAAAAGGAGAAACCTTCAATGGATTGACACAGTGGCTGCAATGATGTGCTGAAGTGTAGCAAGGATTGTGAGGATGGCGCAAGACCAGGCAGTGTTTTGTTCTGTTGTACATGGGGTCGCTATGAGTTGGAGCCGACTCAGTTGCGCCTAACAACAATACTCTCTAAAGTATTTAGTGTTCCCCCTGAAAAGGTGTCAAAATACTTTGACATCTATTTATTTTTGTTTTTGTTTTCTTTTCTTTTTTTTTGTGGCTCCTGACATTCTGGCAGGGCAGACACAGATGGGGCAAAAAGCACATTTGGAATTAAAGTAACAGATCACACAGCTCATCAAGGACAGATTTCTCTATCTCCAGGACCAAATTCTTCTGCCATCTTCATTGTGGTTACCCTCACGTATGGAGCTCAGCCAAGCTGGACTATGCTGTAACTACACAGAGATTCTCAGAAATCTCATGAGCAGACAGGCTCAAAAAGCCCAAACAAGAGGGATCAACCCTCCCTTATCCCCATGGATCTTCATTTGTGGCAGGTTTCTGTCACACCAGATAGGAGTCTTCAGTTCCCTGGAATCCTACACCTGGGCCCCATCAGCAGGCAAGATGTTCTAAGCCATGTCAGGGTATCAAGGGGATACCCCTGGGTTGGTCGCATTCCTCAACCTCTCCTTCAGGTTATGACCTTTACAAACTCAATCATTGGCTTATTTTCCCAGTTTTAGTCCCTTGAGCTCCCAAAGACACTGAACTCTGAAGGAGACAAGAACTTAACTTCCCTTTGGCCTGACCACACCACAGCCCACATTACTACCTTCCTGGCATGAAGATATTGAGAGATTCCAGAGCTCTTGAGTAAGACAGGCTGCGTGGACCTGCCCCATATGGCCTGCAAAGGAAATTGAGGTGTTTTTTTGTACTTCTATAGAGAAGAGAAGACACAGTTACTCAGCCCCATCCCACCAGTGGGTGAGACAGGTTTCCCAGCAGCCTCTGGGCCTTGGATGTGACTAATGGAGCAGGCACATGACATCGAAGCTTCCAAGCCCAGCTGTTTGAAGACTAAACTGTATCGATTGAGGATTTAATTGCTCCATAATCGCTAAGTAAACGCTGGTTGGTCCATTGATCATGCCTCAGGCCCCGTTGCAGTTCGCTGGGGAGAGACAAGGAGAAGCAGATTGGATGCTCTGGCAATAGTAATGTAGGGCTCTCCTGGACACATTCTCGGAGGGGTGTCCCTTCCTCAAGGGAATGAAGCTGAGGCTGTACTGCAGACCCCGTGGTCTATAAGCTGGTTGTTGTTGTTGTTGTTATATGCCGTGGAGTCGGACTCTACTCATAGTGACCCCATAGTTAGCAGGTGATGATTTGAACCACATGCACCACATGTGCCACATGCACCACTTGGAGGGGAGATGTGACTGTGGGGCACCAGGAAGGACTGGTTAGGGCAAAAGTCTCCCTAAATGGGTGCAGTATATTAAGTGGGATGTAAACTCACTATCATCGAGTGGATTCTGACTCATAGCCACCCCCACTGGGTTTCCAAGGCTGTAAATCTTTACCAAAGTAGATTGCCTCATTTTTCTTCCATGGAGCAACTGGTAGATTTGAACCACCAGCTTTTTGGTTAGCAGCCAAGTGTCTTAACCACTACGGAGGCTACAAAATCTTTTTTTTTTTTTTTTTTTTGCGGGGCGGGGATAAGAATATAAAACCTAGTGCATAGAAAAAAAAATAAAAATACTAGAAGGTTGCACACCAAAATACTAACAGTGATTAGTTCTCTATGACTGGGTTCAATTTTTATTTTCTTCTTTATATTGTGTACTTTCTACATTTCCAATAATGAGCAATTATAACTTATAATCAGAGACAACAGATGTTATTTAAGATCAACTAAAATGGCTGGAAGGATTTCTCTCGAGCCCTGGGGGGGGGCGGGAATCCTAGCAGCAGCTCAGTAAAGAGGTTGAGTTTTGGAGTTAGACCTCAGTTCACCTTCCAGCTCCAGAGCTGATTAGCAGTGGTTCCTCTATCAAGATATCAAACTTCTCTCCACTCTAGATTCCGTATCTGTTAATGGGAATAACATCAATCTCACAGAACTGGGTGAGATAAAATAATGAGAATGTTTAGCTCAGAGCCTCTGGCACATTCAGTAAATACTACATTCAATAAATATTAGTGTCCTTTCCATCTGGAGTGAGGATGAGGGGTGGGTGGATGATGAGAGAGGACCAAGTCCCGGGAGTGAGTCAGGTCAATCTGCTGGGGCCCAAAGTACTTCCCACTCCCAGAACCCAATGCCCTCTTTCTTCATAAGGCTGGGGGTTGTTCTGTTTCCTCCCTAAGCCTAGCATCTCCCCTTCCTGAGCCTTGTCTCCCTCTTCTCCCCACCCCCCACATCCCCCTCCCCATACACACATTGGATGCCTCCTCTCATTACTCTAATAGAGCCAATCTTCCTTATCCTGACCCCATTGCCACCCACAGAGACAAATGAGCTGCAGTTCTGCTCAATGCTGGGAGGCGGCTGGCCAGCTCCTGGGTCATTGTTCCGAATGTCACTGAGAGCCTGAGAGGGATAGGAGCCCATAGGGCTGCAATTACTAGCCTATTCAGTTCCCCAGAATAAATCCCTGTCATTAGCTAGCAGTGAGGAGGAGGTAGGGAAGGGGGCAAAGGCAGCTCTGGGGAAAGAGAGCCTAGCACAAAGTTGCTGTTCCTGGTGGGCTGCTCTGGGCCCCATTACCCCCAGCTCCCACTATGGGACTGTGAGGGTCTAGTTACCCTGGTGGGCATAGGGTGTTTGCCTAAGAGTGTGCAGGGGAACCAAGGCACAGCAGAGTCTATGGTAACTCCACCTGGTAATTCAGCCTCAGAAGCCTTTCCCAGCCTCAAAACTGCTTCATTTTGCCCCAGCTCCCCAAGGCCTTCCCCTCTGCCAACCTTCTCACAGACACCCAGCGTCAGACTAGCTTAGTTTCAGGTCTTTCTGCTCATGGGAGCATCACTCAGTGGCAGGCTTCAGGCCCCATGATAAAGTTTCTCCTGACTCCAGGCTCCCAACTACTCTCTAGATAGGCATGGAAGATGTCCTAAGCCTGGTATGGGTGAGTGTTTCCTGCATCTCTTGCCAACACCCTTCCCCACCTCCAGGTCTCTCTCTAAGAGCAGAGGTTCCTCTGGGGCTTAGGGTTTGACTCAGGCCGAAGCAGCTTCTCTTTACCTCTCTGATTAGACCAGGTTATGGGGAATCAGCTTATATAGATAAGCTGCCACAGCAGTTCCCTGGGGATGAGCCTAGTGGCTCAAATGAAAAGACCATTGCTCAGCCCCACAACTTGGGTAAGGGGAGGGAAGAGGCAGACACTGAAAACCTGTGCTGATGTTGGCCTACCCACTGGCCTCAGGTGGGGTCCAGAAGAAAAGTGAGGGAGCTCCTATGGCTGGCTCTGAATCCACAGACCAAAAGCCCAACAGAAGGCCTGAATGGTTCTAAGATCTGAGGATTGGCTTGAGATTCCTTACTGAGGTCTCTTATAGACCCAATTGGCTTTTCCCTAGAAATCCTCAGAGGATTCTCAAATCAGAGGCCATGATTTGGTCAGAGCCTGGCCAAAGCTGGTGGGAAATAAGCCTGACCAATGGGGAGGAGCCTGGCTTGACTTAGAGTTCTGCATTCCAGCCCAGAGGGTTTTGTGACCCACCTATCCATTGCTAGCCCTTCAATCTTGTGAACCTTGACACATTCTTCTAGAGAAACTCAGGGAGAAGTCTGGGCTATACTCTCTGAAAGTGGGACTCCTGGTTTTAGAGAAGTGCTGAGGGAGTTGTAGGGTCTTTGACAGTATTGTATGGGGAGTGATGTTGAGAGTCTGATGGGAAAAGACTTATTTTAGGGGGATTCCCCCCAAGAAGTCAAGAACAGATAGACCAACTGACACACATACACTGTTGGGCTGTCCAGAAAACATCCAGAGAGCCTCCACCCAGAGAAGCCAAGAAACTGACATTGGACAGACAGAGACAAACAGAAAGAAACACACTCTAGGAAACTACAAACCAGACAGACAGACAAGACAATTTGGAATAACTGGGAAACATGGAAAGCCAGCACCTGAAGGCATGTACCAACTTGGGGACAAGTCTCCCTGCCCCACACAAAGGGGAGGGCTCTCCAGCAGTGCCACAGGCACTTTCCAACAGTAAAGGAAACCCTTCCCTCCGGCCCTTCCCCAGAGCATCTCCAACCCCCAACCCAGCACCTGCCCCTCCAAGGGGAAGGCAAACAACAAATCTTTTGGAAACTAAGATCATAGATTTCCAACCACCTCACCCCAAATATTGGAAAAACACCTTATTCTCTGGGACCCCTGGGAGCCCGGCCCCCATGAGGGGGCAGCACCCCTACCTCTCCAACCCCCAACATACACATAAGTACTTACCTCCTCAGTTGCTGCCCTGCTGGCTCCCTCTCCCACATGGCATAGCAGGTCCTCCACCCCTTCCCACCAGGAGTCAGCGTGCAGGGTGGGAGACTACAAGGGTGATCAGAGGAAGGTTGGCATGCGAAAGAGGATGAAGAGTGAGAGTAAAAGAGAGGAAAGACCATGGAAAAACCAGAGGATGATTTCTGTTGCCTGCCACCACCCAATACTGAGCATCTTGAGGCCAATATCTTGTCTATCCAAGTTTGGTGCTTGGTTAATATCAATAAAATTTTCACTTAATTTAATTGAATTGAGGGAGTAGAAGGCAGACTAGACAGTTTTCTCTCTTCTCCTCACCTACCAATGAAGGAAATTTTTAGGAAGAAGGCTAGGGCCATGTGTCTGAACAGTGGCAGCTCAAGGGATCCAAGGTTCTTCAGTCTCTCCCATCTCTCCCATCTTTCCACCTAATCACCCTGCTCCACCCTTACTCTTTGTCCTTTTTCTTTTTGTACCTTTCTTTCTCATTCTCATTTCTCTTCTTCCTTCTGATTTCCAGGTGAGTCATTTTTTAATTTGGAGGCATCATAAGGCTCTAGTAAGTAGGGAGTTCATCAGGATCCAGTGGGACTTCCTATCTTTATGTTCCTGGGCCTACCACAGAACCTGACACAGATTGAGACCACATGCCTTGGTCATCTCCTAGCCTCCAACTTGATCTGCCTCAGGGAAATTCCATCCTTCCCTCAGCCTGGATTTAAGGATCCTGATGGTATGCTGCCTCTTCCCAGGCAAAACTCCCATAGCTCAGAATCGTGCATCTTCTTCAGCTCCCTTCTCAGGACCTGACTTCAGCTGACTCCTCCTTAAAGGAAAAAGAACAGCAACCCCTTCGGCATGTGGTTTTTTGCCAATAATCACCATCTCTGAAGTCAAAGTCTTAAGCTCATGTCTAGACTTTGGTACTTTTTGACTGTGTGATTGTGGACAACTCTCTTAAGTATTCTGAATCTTACTTTCCTCTCACTCAAGACAGGGATAAAATAAATAAATACAAACTGGTATAACCTCATGAGAGACTATATGTGTTATTTTCTTAGATAGACAAACAACTTCATTACATGGATGAGGAAACTGAGGCCAAGAACCAAATAACTTGCCTCCCCAAGATCTTCCCTACAACAATGGTCACTGGGAAGAGGTAACTATGGGGAGGAAGTGGGAGGGGAGCTGTTGCACTGTGGTAAACTGTGGTCAATGACATGAGACAAAGTATATGTGAACTGCTGTATGGAAAGTGAATTTGCTCTGTAAATCTTCACCCAAATCACAATAAATTAAAAAAAAAGAAAGAAAGAAATCATAGTTCCATTTTTAACATCTATCTTTTTCAATTTGGTTGTTGTTGTTGTTGTTGTTTGCCGTCGAGTCGGCCCCGACTCATAGCGACCCCTCCTTGGGTTTCCGAGGCAGTATCACTACGGAAG
>NW_006921627.1:5776107-5777486 GCF_000298275.1 Orycteropus afer afer
AAAAAAAAAAAAGATCTTCCCTACAACAGAAGAGTGGAAATAGGGCCAATTTCAGACCAGAATTCAAGTGTCCTGACTCCCAGTGAACTAAAGAACAAGTAAAGAAAAGAGAAATGTGCAGAACTGAGACAGGGAAATGGATGGAAGGGAGAAGAGAACAAAGCATAATAAGAGACTGAGAGTGACTACACAGGCAGATCAATGTGAAAGAGGAGAATTGATGTGGAAGAGGAGAAATGGAGAAACATGAGGGCAGAGAAATCGAGATGAATATGGAGGGTGAAGGAGGCAAGCATAATAGAGACTAAAAGAAAAGAAGAGAAGAAGAAAGATGAAGTATGAATAACCCAGAAAAAAAAAATGAAGAAAACCTAGGACAGTGACACTAAGCCCTGACTTCTTGACACTCTAACTTCCTTCTCAGGGTGTCAACGAACCCAACGAGTGTTGAAAAATCCTTAAAATTAAAATCAGTCATCTTGGACCCTTTATGGAAAGAGAAGGATTAAAAAGAAAATATAAATCTTTGATAATAAGAGGCACCATTGGTTGAGTGCCCACTGAGTGCCAGACATCCCATTACGTGTTTTATAGATACTATCCAATGACTTTTCCTTAAAGTTCAAAAAAAGTACAAAAAGGGAGGATCATAAGTTTAGGATTTGAACAATAGGGTATAAGGACCTTCAAAGTTGTGAATGGTTCATCTGGGATCCAGAAAAAGGAAAGAGAAATGGAAATGCATATGAGGAAAGAGGTTAAAAAAAGGAAGAAGCAGCAAGACTCAAGAGCAGGAAGCCAAATATGGCAGTGGTCTGTGGTTTGGTCAGAGAGGAAGGAAGGAGAGAGGGAAAGGAGGACCCTTTACCGGTTCCCACCTGTGGGAGGGCAGGTCGGAGCAGGCGGGCTTCTGCTCAGCATCAGCGGCAGGGCAGCAGAATTGGTGCAGCACAGTCTCATTCCTGTGGACAGAGCAGAAGGAGGAGGTCAGAGTGTGACCAAGGCAGGGCTGGATCCAGTCTACCTTCCCACATGAAGGCATTTCTATTCTGGAACCTAGCAGTCTCTTTCCTGCCTTTGGAGCGACTTTGTGTAGCAAGGATGTAGCCCAGCACTGCTTCAGGGAAGGAAATGTAGCATTGATTCTCTGACCATCAAAATCTTTTTCAATTACCCATAAGGCCCAATTCAAATATCACTTCCTGCATGAAGCCTCCCTGACTTCTGCATGAACTACCTCTTTCCACTTCTGCACCTCCCTCCTGGCAATAGGCTCTTATGCATGGATTTACCATGATTCCATTCTTGATTTTATCATAGTTAGTTCTTTTTTTTTTTTGGTCCTTTATTTTATTTATTTATTTATTTTATTGTGATTT
>NW_006921627.1:5778867-5800543 GCF_000298275.1 Orycteropus afer afer
GTGCATATATCTGTTCTTGTCATGATTCTCACTTCTTTAGGGTATATACCTAGTAACGGAATGGCTGGGTCAAATGGTATTTCGAATTCCAACTTTTTAAGGAATAACCATACTGCTTTCCACAATGGTTGTACCATCACAGTTAGTTCTTTATGACCTGGACCCCACCGAAGTCCTGCAAGGCAGAACTAGGTCTAGTCACCTATGATGCACAGAATTAACATGCAGTTAATACACTTAGCTGCTAATTAAAAGGCTGAAGGTTCAAGTACACTCAGAGGTACCTCAGAGGAAAGACCTGGCAATCTATGTCTGAAAATTCAGCCATTGAAAACCCAGTTCTACTCTGACATACATGGGGTTTCCATGGGTTGGAGTTGACTCCATTGCAATTATTTGTTTTTTAAAAAACATTTTTAAGTTGATCATATGCAGAGATATGAAGCATTCATTCAGAGACTTTAGTGTTACAAGCTGGAATTCCAAAGTGTGATGCTGCCCACTTTTGATGAGGGGTTTGTTTGATGTAGATGAAAAAGCCAGCCTGGGAGAGAAGAGATGTAAGTTCTAGTCCCATTCTCTGCTGCTGACCAGCTATGTAATCCATAGTTCACCCCTTCTGAGTCTAGTTTATTTACTACTGAAATAGGGGGATTGAACTAAGTGGTTCTCAACCCTGGCTGTATATTAAAATCACCTGAGAGATTTAAAAATTCTGATGTCTAGGCCCCACCCCAGGAATTCTGACTCACTTGGTCTGGCGTAGGCCCCAGGTGCTTCTAAAGGCAACAAGGATTGAGAGTCCCTAGATTAGATGATTTCCAAGGTCCTTCCAGCTCTAAAGTGCTGCAATTAAATTATTTTATTTCCCTTTTCAAGTCTATATTAATTGCAGACATTCTTTCAAATGAATAAAAACTCTACTTTGAGCCAACTTGGGATTTAATACTGCAATTACTTTTGGATAAGGTTATGCTGACCCACTGCCTTCTCTCTCTTAACAAGTAGTCACTGTACTGGGCATTATGGAGTCAGGGAACATCAGAACTGGAAGGGTCCCAGAAATCACCTGAAAGATATTTTCACACTTCCTTTAGCTTCAGAACACTTTGTCCAAACTAAATCTTTACTTCAAGCCCACTTTGGAAAATGACAAAAGCAGAATAGCTCTAGGAGGGCTCATGGGGGTAGAGCTATGCCACATCGCTGACCTCCAAGCCCCAATTTGGTTGCCACCATCCAGGCTCCCTGAGCATAGACTGGAAACCTCTGAGTTTGGCTATGCTCATAGAAGAAAACACCACTGGAGCCTACCTTGATCTGACAAAAGTAAATTCCAGAGAGATTGTACATTTAAATGAAAAAATAAATAAATAAACTAAGAAAAATTGAAGAACAGAATTTAGGAATATAGGCTGTGTGTTAATGGGGGAAGTTTTAAAGCAAAACAGGAAACTAAAAAACTATTAAGGAACAAATAGACATATATGTATAAAATGAAATGTCAGGAATGGAACAGAATACCAAAAAGTCACATAAGGAGCCCGGTGGCACAATGATTAAGTGCTTAGCTCCTAACCGAAAGGTTGGCAGTCCAAACCCACTGGCTACTCCATGATAGAAAAGACCTGGCAATCTGCCTCCATAAAGAGTGCAGCCTAGCAAACCCTATGGGGCAGTTCTACTCTGTCATATAGGGTTGCTGTAAGTTGGAATCAACTTGACAGCATGGTAACAACTAAGACAAATGACAAACAATATACTGAGGAAATATATTTGTAATACATATGACAGAAAACAAGTCAGTATCCTTCATAGAGTTCCCACAAATTCATAAGGAAAAGATAATCCCAGTAGGGAAAAAAAAACCTATGTTATTACTGAAGTGTGGAAGGATTTGGGGACATCAGGCTTATGTCACCTGAACATATGCCAATGTAGCGAGTTTAGGGCCCGGGGAGGGCCATGGGATCTTGCCCTCAGTGTTGGGCAGAGGAGCAGCTCCCAGCCTTTGGAATATGCCTCTAGGGAAACAGAAACAGTAGTAGAACAGGGTCCCTTGGGCTGCCTCTGTGTCAGCCTGTGACTGTCTCCATGGGCATTCCTGCCTGACATGCCAGCACGATGGTAGTGAACAAGCTGTACCCTTTGCCTATGCTGTCAGTGGCTTAGGTCAGGAATTCTGAACCTACCGTGAGGCATATGTTCTGATTACCTAGTGCCACTCTGACAAGAATATACCACAAATGGGATGGCCTTAACAAACAGGAGTTTATTCTCTAACAGTTTGGAGGCTTTAAGTCCAAGTTCAAAGTGCTAGTCTGTAGAGGCTGGATGAAAGCCCCTCAACCTTAGGCTTCAGCACTGCCTCCTGCTCCCGGCCCACTGAAGCTAGAGGCTTTTCTTCACTCAGACAGCTGCTGGCTGCTGAGACTGACAAGCCCAAAGTTGACAAGTAACAAGGCATGGTCCTGATGTTACCAAACTACACAGCAGGCCATGAATTCAAGTCCATTGAAAGTCCCAGGGTCAGCAGAGCATGGCAGGCTGCTGAACAATGACACAGCTATATGCAAGGTTCAAGTGTGCCATAAACTAGAGACCATTCCCAAAGCTGTTTCTTATATATGGGAAGCAGACCACATACCCAAAGCAGCTACTCAGCTGCTCCAATAGATTCCACCATGGAGTTAATTACCAATCTCACCATGGGGAATAACTATATTCATATGCCCAGCCACTCCACCAGGCCCAGGCAAGTTGACACACAAACTTAACCATCACAATTCCCATTAAAAATATAACTGGGGATGCAATGAGAAGGGCACTTCACCTCTGAGGCATTCTTCTCCAAAACCAATAACCCAAGTCTAACTATAAGAAAAACATCAGACAAGCCCAAATTGAGGTATATTCTACAAAATTCCTGACCAAGTACTCCATAAAACTGTCAAGTCAAGAAAATTAAAAAAAAAAAAAAGGCAGAAACTGTCACAGGCCAGAGAAGACTAAGAGACATGAGGACTAGCTGTCATGTGGTACCTGGATGGGATCCCGGAGCAGAAAGAGGACATTTTAGTTACCTAGTGCAAAGGAGCTCTGGTAGCATAGTGGCTAAGACACTTGCCTGCTAACCAGACGGCTGGCGGTTCAAACCCACCAGCCACTCCTCGGAAGGAAGGTTGGGCAATCCTACTTCCGTAGTGATACTGCCTCGGAAACCCAAGGAGGGGTCGCTATGAGTCGGGACCGACTCGACGGCACATAACAACAACAACAGTGCTGCTACAACAGATATACCACACGTGGACAGCTTTAACAAACAGAAATTTATTCGCTCATACTTTTGGAAGCTAGAGTCTGAACTCAGTGCACCAGCTCTAGGGGAAGGCTTTCCTCCTCTCTTTCTTTCTTTCTTTCTCTGAAGGAAGATCTTTGTCTCATGTTAACATATGTTGGCCTGACGTTCCTTGGAATTCTCCATGTGTCTTAGAATCAGTCTTCCTCTGGATCTAAGAGGTTCTCAGCACAGGGACTCTGGGTCCAAAGCATGTGCTCTTCTCCAGCTCTTCTTTTTTGGTAGTAGTAATGTCCCTCCCCCTTCTGCCTGCTTCTCTCTCCTTTTATCTTTTATAAGATAAAGGTATGACTTAAGCAAACATGTGACTTGAGTAAGAGTGGTGACTCAACATATACCCCCACATTAATCCTGCCTCATCAACATATAAAATAAAAAACCAAACTCACTGCTGTCAAGTCAATTTCAACTCATAGTGACCCCTTCTTGGGTTTCCAAGGTGGTATCACTACGGAAGTAGATTGCCCAATCTTCCTTCCAAGGAGTGCTAGCCTTCTGGTTAGCAGTCAAATGGCACTATGGCATCAGAGCTCTCTCCCGACATATAGAGGTTAGGATTTACAACATATTACAAAATGGAGGATAATTATATCAGATCACAAAATGGAGGACAACCACACAATACTGGGAATCATGGCCTAGCCAAGTTGATACATATTTGGGGGAACACAATTCAATTCATGACAGAGGGCATTAGTGGAAAAACTGGCAAAACCTGAACAAAGTCTGCCATTTAGTAGATAGATAGATGATAGATAAAATTTGGCTAGCAAAATACTGATAATAAATGGCATTTATATAGTGTTTAAGGCGCTCTGGTGGAATAATGCCTAAGGCATTTGACTGCTAACCAGAAGGCTGGTGGTTCACACCTACCAGCGACTCCACAAAAGGAAGACTGGATGATCTACTTCTGTGAAGATTTACTGCCTCGGAAACCCAAAGGGGGTCACTATGAGTCTGAATCATTGATGGCAGTGAGTTTGGTTTGGCTTTGATATAGTGTTTACTATGTGCTATTCTAAGCACTCTCCACATATTAATTTATTAATCCTCACAAAACTTGCAAGAGGTAGGTAGTATTACTATCCTTACCCTACATACAAGGAAACTGAGGCACAGAGAATTTGTGACCCACCTATGAAATACAATGTATTCAACATGCATTAAACCAAATCAGTTGCCATGGAGTCAATTCCAATTCATGGCAACCCCAGTGTTTCAGAGTAGAACTGAACTCCATGGACTTTCAGTGGCTACAATTTTTCAGAAGTAGACCACCAGTTTTTCTTCCCAGGTGAATGGATTCAAACTTTTTCCAATCTTTTGGTTAGTAGCCAATAGCTTAACCATCTGCACCATCCAAAGACTCAGCGTGCATTACTTCACTTCTTATGACAACTCTTCATGGTACATGTTATCGTTCCCTTTTTACAAATAAGGTACAAAGGAGGTAAGTGGCCTTCCCAGTTTCACACAGCGTGTATGTAGCAGAGCCCAAACTCCAGGCAAGCTGGTTTCAAGTTTATGCCCATCACTCTACTGCAAAAGACTTTTAGTAATGGGCATTTATGTATTCATTCACCAAGCCCTGGGCTGGGAGTCCCCAGTGCCTAGCTAGCTCAGTGCTTGATAACTGCTGGTGCTCAGTGTATCAGTCTGCAAAGAAGCATGACATATAATCCCCCTAGCTAAGAGAACATCTAAATTAACAGAAGATGAAACTGAAACTGGAAAAGGAAGCCATAATGAGATTGTGGGCAGAGAAATCATTGCTTAGTTTGTCCTTCTCTGTCCAAGAGTAAGCTTCAACCTGAATCCCTAGCCTTCAAGTCTCAGCCCTTCCTCTCTCTGGCTCCCTCCCTTCCTACCCTTTCTGGAAGCACCACCACCACAGTATATAGACCACTGGACACCAGAGGCTGGTACAAGGGACAGGAGGAAAGAGACGGGGCCCCTGAGGTGGCAACACCCCAAGGTTGATGCCAGCATGTCCCATCACAGCCTATCCATGTGTGAGGCAAGGGGTATGGATACAATCTGCCTTTACTCACAGAACCCAGACAGGGCTTTCTTCCTTTAGGAGGGCTAACCTGAGGTCTTGTTACCCATCACACCCCTGACAAGGTTTTTGGGTCTATGCACAACTTCTACACAAATGGATCGTAACCACTGTATGTTGTTTTTGTTAGATGACTTCAAGTCAGTTCCAACTCATAGCGACCCTACATACAACAGAACAAAATACTGCCCAGTCTTGCGCCATCCTCACAATCTTTGCTATGCTTGAGCCCATCATTCAGCCACTATGTCAACCTATCTCATTGAAGGTCTTCCCCTTTTTCACTGATCCTCTACTAACCACTGCATATGTTCATTTAAGTTCTTAAATCTCTGAGACTTCATTTTCTCACCAGTTGTTGTTAGCTTACAATAGAACAATACAGGAATGGCTGCCTGTTCCTGAACCATCTTCATGACTGATACAGCTTGGATACATAGGATACATGTACCTACAATGTACATACATACATTGGCTGATTTGTGGAAGTAGATCACCAGGCCTTTCTTCCTCGTCTGTCTTAGTCTGGAAGCTCTGCTAAAATCTGTTCAGCATCATAGCAACACAAAGGCCTCCACTGACAGACAGGTGGTAACTGCATATGGGGTACACTGACTGGGAATTGAACCTGGGTCTTCACATGGGAGGTAAGATTCTACCCTAAACCACCAATGGCCTTCTCACCAGTAAAATTAGGGTAATACTAACTACTGTACCTTGCAAGGCTTTAAGGGGGGCAAAAACAATAATGAATATAAATGCCTACTGTAAAGGTAAAGGTTGAACAAATGAACACTTTTTTCATTCACTTTCCTGTCTGAGCATTTTCATTTTATCAACTCATAAATGACAGAAAAGAGGAAAGAATTCTTTCTTCCACCAATGATGTTTCCTGCATCCCTGACATTAACCAGTGTGGCCTTTTGTGATACATCAAGAGGCAGAAAATGTCAAAACCTGCTTCCTGGAACTTCTGCACTCAACACACTCAGCTCTCTGTCCCTAATTCATTACACAAAGGCAGACGGTGACATGCAACATCTCTGTCTTCCCATTTCAGTGCTATAGGAACTGAGACCTGATGCACAGCAAAACAGAGCATAGCCAGTCAAGCAAATCTTTCAGACGTTAGGCATTTAAGCAGAGGTCCTAGGACCAGGCCTTGGCTGCTTCCCGTTGTTATGAAGACGTACAGAAAGCGGAGGGGTTCCCCAGTCTATTTGCCATTGCCACACTCTGTGAAGGGAGGACCCCTCAGTGTACATTGCAATGTCAGCCTAGGCCTTGGAGTCATGCAACCCCCAACCCATCAACCCATGTAATCATGCAACCCATCAACCATGACCATGGGAGGATCTTGCTCAAGTTTGAGGGCACCATTCACATTGTAGACCATGTGATCACAGACCAAGGCTGTGGTCCTTGGAGTCTAGGGCTAAAAGGGATTCAAGGAAATTGTCAGTGGAAGAAATCCCTCTGGAAAAGGAACAAGATTCAGTCCAAGTCCTGGCTCTTGAAATTCCAAATGATGGAAACTTGTGGTACCCAAGACAAAAACTTATTTCTTGGACTGTTAATTCCTAGGATTCTGTGGCCTTAAGCAGAACTCAGACTTTTCTGGCTTTAATAATCCCAAGACCCCAAACTGATGAGTACTGTTGGGGCAGCTGGATTGCAGAGGGATGTGGTAAAAACCTAAATGTGGGGCAGGTCTGTGGACCCTGAATGAGGATTTTAATACGTTGCTTACCATCAGACATGCTGCAAGCCTGGGTTAGGAGGGAGACTGGAGTTCTCCAGAAGAAGACACACAGTAGGAGGCTGGATGCCTTGACCAGAGAGAAGTAGATGGATGGCTCAGGGAATTTTAGGGCATAATCCAAGTAAGATGGGGTTAAAGGAGCACAAAGAAGGCTATTTGGGTTTGAAGGAAGAAGGAAAACACCCTGTCATGAAGACCAAGGAAGCTGAAAGTGAGTGGTAGTGTTGCCACAGACAAGAGACCTGATGAACCAGCTGGCTGGCTGGAAGGAGAAGGAAACATCAAATGCTGCACAGAGCTAATTAAAGCTTTAGCCAGGGCCAGGCTCTCCAAATTATGGCAGGCTGTGCACCTATAACTTTCCACATCTATATTTAGTTTCAGACTCCGGATTCCGCTGCAAGGCCATAAAAATAGTTGAGTTGTTTAGGAAAACTGATGATGTGTGCAGTACTGCAGTGCGAGTGGACGGAGGGAGGGAGGAGGGGGAACTCCCCAGCAGGAGCATAAAGGAGGGAAAGCCAGGAATCCCAGCAGGGCAATTTGGAATAAGGAACCCCCTCTCTTCACCAAACTGAAGAAAATAGATTTATACCCCACCCCCAACCCCCACCCCCAGTCTTTGGAAGGAAACAAGGGGCCTCTCTGAAGGAGCTGCCTTGAATGCCAGAAGGGAGAAATCCTGAAGTCATCTCCCATCACCCCCGCACACATACACACATACCTTTCCCAGCACCACCATCACTAGCTCTGGTAGAGGCTGAAGACTTGGTTCCTTCACTTTCCTTTAATTTCAGTTTTAACCTCTTCCAGGAAGCCTTATCTAGCTAAACATGGTGAGAAAATAGACCTTTATTTTCTCAGAAATGTCTCTTATTCCTGATAGGAAGAGGAAACGGGACCTGAGTAATCAAACAAACTCGATAAAAAAAAAAACAAGTTGTAGGACTTACATTATGTACTTTAAAGATTTAAAATAAAGCTAGCTACTATAATTAAGACATTGTGGTGTTAGCATAAGGATAGACTTACAGACTGATGGGAACAAATTGAGAAACTAGAATTAGACTCACACATACATCGTCAATTGATTCTCAGTAAAAGTACCAATATAATCACTGGGGAAATGATCTTTTCAAAAGATAGTGCTAAAACTATTGGATATCCATACATAAAAATATGACCATCAATCCATTCTTTGTACCATAAACAAAAATTTTCACAAAGTAGATAAAAAATACCCTAAAATAACACATGAAATTATAAAATATTTTAAAGAAAACATAGGAGAAAAATCTTGTGACCTTAGGATTGGCAAAGATTTCTTAGATAGAACACAAAAAAAATTTATAAATTAGACTTCATCAAAATTTTTTAAAATAACACTTTTGTTCTTCAAAAGACACTGTTAAGAAAAATGAAGAACTCTTAAAACTCAATAATAAAAATACAATCTCATAGAAAAATGGACTAAGTTTGAACAAACACTTTATCAAAGGAGATATACTAATGACAAGTACAAGAAGATGCTCACAGTCATTGGTCATTGCAAATTAAAACCACAATGAGATACCATTACACATCCACTAATATGGCTAAAATGAAAGAGTCTGACAATACCAAGTGTTAGTAAGGATATGGACCAACTAGAATGCGCATGCACTACTGGTGGAAATGTAATCTGCTGCAACCCTTTTGGAAAATAGTTTAACAGTTTTTTATAAAGTTAAACATACACTTACCACATGACCCAACAATTGCACTCCTGGGTATTTAACCAAAATAAACTAAAACATATGATGACAAAAAGAACTATATATGAATGCTCTTGCAGCAATAACCCAAATGTACATTAACTGGTAAATGGATAAGTAAATTGTTGCTGTTGTTAGGTGCCACTGAGTTGATTTTCGACTCATAGCTACCCTGTGTGACAGAGCAGAACTGCCCCATAGGGGCTTTCTAGGCTATAATCTTTATAGGAGCAGATTATCAGGTCTTTCTCTGGCAGAGTGGCTGGGTGGGTTGAACTGCCAACCTTTCAGTTAGCAGCCGAGGACTTAACTGTTGTATCACCAAGGCTCCTAAGCAAATTGTAGTATCCATATAATAGAATACTATTTAACAATTAAAAAGAACAAACTACTAGAACATGCACCAACATGAATGAATTTCGGAAGGAATCAGACACAAAAATACTATACACTGTGTGATTCCACTTATATAACATTCTAGAAAAGACAAAGCTATAATGACAAAAAGCAAATCAGTTTCAGGAATGTGGGAGAGAAGGGATTGACTACAAAAGGAAATAAGAGAAAAATGGAGTGACAAATATTCTACATCTTAATTGAAATAGTGGTTACTCGACAATTATCAAAACTCACCTAACTATACACTTAAAATGGGTAAATTTTATTGCATGTTAATTGTACCCGAATACAGCTGACTCCCTTTCTCCCTTCTTCCTTCTACCTCAAGAGGCTATAGAATCTTTTCTAACCCCTCTCCACTTCTTGCAGATCACCTAATTATTAACCCCCCTCTAAGAAGTAGAAAAAGATGCTGTATGCTTCCTTCCTTTCCCACTAGATTGGATTTTCAGAGAACAGATGTCTCAGCACTAAGCCAAAGGAGTCCAGGGGACCAGAAACTGGGACAATGAGAAAACTAGGGTGGGTATAGTTGAATGGTGGAAACTTTGGATCTGGTCCCTAAGGGCTGGAGCCCCTAGGAAGTGTTGTAGAAACAACACTGAGCTGGAGATGGAGACTTAGCCCCCACTCCACACTGTGTGGGTCAGGTCACACTGAGTGGTGGTGACTCATTGAGACTCTAAATGTGAAACAGTGTTGGGAGGGACATAATAAACCCAAAATCTTATTATTGTTGTTGTTAGGTGCTGACTCATAGTGATCCTATGTACAATAGAATGAAACACTACCTGGTCCTGTGCCATCCTCACAATCGTTGCTGTGTCTGAGTCCATTATTACAGCCACTGTATAATGACTATTATTGATATTATTAGTCTCTGCCACCAAGAAACTTATTGACAACTCTATTGCAAGCAGAAGCTCAATCAGGAAGTCATCTTGACCTCCTTCTCCCAGGACCCCAGCCCTCTCTTCCAGGCCCTGGGGCTGCAAAGGAAGGGACTGATTTCTGTTGCTCATTGGTGTAATCTGCCACTGCAGGGTTTTCCACAGGAAGCTCTTTCAAAAGGTCTTATAGGCAAGTGATTGCAGCTGTCCCAGCTCTGTTTCTATCCAGGTCGGGGTCTGCTGACCAAATTCAATGTTCTGCCCTGAGTCTATGGCCAAGATTCTCTGCGTGCTTTGGGTTGTGCTTCAGAGGTCGTCTAAAGGGCAAAAAGGATGACAGAGACTGAGTAAAAGAGTTGCCTGCCTCTCAAGAGATTTTTCCTGAAAACACACAGAAAGCTCTTCAGATGCTCAAATGAAACACATGAGGTCCCTGGGTGGCACAAATAGTTGGCACTTGACTACTAACCAAAAGGTTGGCAGTTTGAGAAGAGCCACTTGGTGCCCTGCTACCAATATGGACCACTCTGATCAAGAGCATAACAGAAGGCTCTGGACAGAGTAAGAGAAAAACGTAGACTAAAATTCAAAATAATAAAAAAGACCAGACTTACTGGTCTGATTGACTGGTGGAACCCCTGAAGCTATGGCCCTTAGATACCCTTCAAACCTGGAACCAAACCCACACCCAGGAATCACCTTTCAGCCAAACAATAAACCAAAAACCAAACACTGCCATCGAGTCAGTTCTGATGCATAGCGACCCCCCTTTGGATTTCCAAGTTGGTAAATCTTTACGGAATTAGATTGCCCAGTCTTCCTCCTGCAGAGTGGCTAGTGGGTTTGAACTGCCAACCTTCTGGTTAGCAGTCAAGTGCCTTAGGCACTGCACCACCAGAGCTCCTTAGCCAAACAATAGACAGGCCTGTAAAGTAAGTGAGCAATAACACCAGTGAGGAACATGCTCCTTACAACAATCAACCCTATGAGACCAAAAGGGCAGCATTTGCACAAAAACAAAGTTCTGAAGGCAGGAAGGGGCAGGAAAGAAGAACAGAATGAAAATGAACCCAAGGAGGAAGTGGGAAGAGTGTTGTTACACTGGGGGGATTGAAACTAATGTGACAAAAAAAAATGTGTATAAATTGCTGAATGAGAAACTAATGAGCTCTGTAAACTTTCACTCAAATCACAAATACATTGTTCAAAAAAAATAATAATAAGGTTGACAGTCTGAATCCACCCAGTGGCACCACGGAAGAAAGACCTGGATATTTATTTCCATACAGTTGTAGCCATTGGAAGTCCCATGGAGTGATGTTCTCTCTGAAAACTCGTGGGGTCACCATGAGTCAGCACTGAATCAACTGCAGTGAGTTGACCTTGCAGTAACCCAGTGCTTTTCTCCTATGTTCCAAAGCGCATCGACTCCCCACAAAGCTATCCCAGGGCCACTCTGCAGTCAAGAGGAAAGTGGAGAAGGTGGGGTGTAGGACCTTCCATTTCAACCAGTGCAACTCTGATTTGGGCTGTTTTACATATTGGGGATCCCCACTATATTTCATTTGAAAAAATAAAAGTTTTCTTGTTTTAAAAAAGTTGACACCCACAAACTTGTACACAAATGTTTATACTACCATTATTCACAACAACCAAAAGGTAGAAAGAATCCAAATGCCCATCAACAGATGAATGGATAAACAAATGGTGGTATATCCATGTAATGGAATATCATTCAGCCATAAAAAGTAAGGAAGGTCTAATACATGCTACAGCACAGATGAACCTGAATGAAAGAAGCCAGACATAAAAGTTCACATATTGTGTAATCCTCTTATGTAAAATATCTAGGCTAGGCAAATCCATGGAGATAGACGGTAGATTAGTGTTTGCCAAGAGCTGGGAGGGAGGGGAGAATGGAGAGTGATTACTTAATGGATACTGGGAATTCTTCTGGGGTGATTAAACAGTTTTGAGACTAGAAAGAGGTGGTGGTTGCACAACACTGTGAATACACTAAATGCCACTGAATTGTACACTTTAAAATGGTTAATTCTATGTTCTGTGAATTTCACCTCAGCTTAAAAAAAGTTTGAAAAACAGTCTTCTAACCTAAATCCCTCTTACTGCATTGACTAAACCTAACTCTACCTTATCCAATTGCAGTGATCTTAGAAGCTGTTTGCCACCCTCCATACAATGGCCCTTCCTAGACCTCCTTTCAGAAGGAAGGTTGGGCAATCTACTTCCGTAGTGACACCACCTTGGAAACCCAAGGAGGGGTCTGTATGAGTTGAGGCCGACTCAACAGCACATAACAACAAAACAATAAAGACCTCCTTTTCCTCACTGCCTATAGAAAGCCTTTCTGAGGAATCCTAAATCATCTGTACAAATGTTGCCTCAGTTTCTTCATCTGTAAAATGGTGTTTTTAATACAAGTTCCTTAATGGGTTGCAGTGAGGATGAAATGAGTTAAAACATATAAAACACAACAGAACTTAACACATAGTAAATGCTTCCTGTTACTCTGTTGCTGTTGTTGTGTGCTGTCAGTCGGCCGGACTCATAGCGACCCCTCCTTGGGTTGCGGAGGCAGTATCACTATGGAAGTAGATTGCCCAACCTTCTCTTATCAAAACATCCTATTTCTGCCATCCTTGCCCCTTTCCTTCTCTCTTTCTCAGGAGAGAGGTATACCCTATCCACTCTTCATCTCCACTCTTCCCTGCTGGTCTTCAACATTGTTATTCTCATAGGCCCTTTATCTGCAGCATATAATCATGCTCCAACTTCTCATTCTGAAAACATTATCCTCTCCCCCTGGTTAAAATCACCCTCTCTCTCTTCTTTCCATAGAAAGCCAGAAAATAGCTGTCTGCTCACATGGGCTTCCTTTCTCCTTGAAATTCCTGCTAACTTGCTACAATCTGGGTTCTTCCCTTGAAACCCTAAAACTTTTCCCAGGGAGGTCACCAGCATTCTTCTGGTTACCAAATCCAATAGGAAATTCTTGATTCCTTAATGGTTTATTTTATGTGTCAACTTGACTCTTTTGAATCTGGTTTGAATTTCTGGTAGGTCCCAGTTATTTGGTCAAAAACTAGTCTAGATACTATTATGAAGTAGTAGTTACATGTGATTAGATCAGTTGGCCTAAAGTAAAGTAGATTGTTTTTATTGTTATTGTAAGGTGCCATTGAATCTGTTTTGACTCGCAATGATCCTATGTACAACAGAACAAAACACTACCCATTCCTGAGCCATTCTCACAATCATTGCTATGTTTCAGCCCATTGTTGCAGCCACTGTGTCAATCCATCTTGTTGAGGGTCGTCCCCTTTTTCACTGACCCTCTGCTTTACCAAGCATGAGATCCTTCTCCAGGGACTGCTTCCTCCTGATAACATGACCAAAGTATGAGAGACAAAGTCTCACCAACCTCACTTCTAGCAAGCATTATCATTGTACTTCTTCCAAGAAAGATGTTTGTTCTTCTAGCAGTCCATGGTATATTTCATTTTCTTCACCAGCACCACATTTCAAAGGCATCAATTCTTCTTCAGTCTTCCTCATTCATTGTCCAGCTTTCACATACAGATGATGCTACAGAAAATACCATAGTTTGGGTCAGGCACACTTTAGTCCACACTCTAAAGAGGTCTTTTGAAGCAGATTTGCCCAATGCAATATGTAACTAGATTTCTTGACTGCTCCTTCTATAGGCATTGATTGTGGATCCAAGTAAAATGAAATCCTAAACAACTTCAATCTGTCCTCTATTTATCATGACGTTGCTTACTGGTCCGGTTGTGAGGGTTTTTGTTTTCTCAGTGTTAAAGTGTAATCCATACTGAAGGCTGTAGTCTTTCATCTTCGCCAGTTAAGTGCTTCATTGAAGTCCTCTTCACTTTCAGCAAGAAAGACTGTGTCACCTGCATTCTGAAGATTGTTAATGAGTTTTCCTCCAAGCCTGATGCTGTGTTCTTCTTCATATAGTCCAGTTTCTCAGATTATTTGCTTAGCATAAAGACTGAGTAAGTATGGTGAAAGGGTACAACCTGATGCACACCTTTCCTGATTTTAAACCATGTAGTATCCCCTTGCTCTTTTCAAATGACTGCCTCTTGGTCTAAGTACAGGTTCCAGATAAGCACACTTAAATGTTCTGGAACTCCCATTCTTTACAACATTATCGATAATTTGTTATGATCCACACAGTCAAATGCCTTTGAACAGCCAATGAAACACAGGTAAACATCTTTCTGGTATTCCCTGCTTTCAGCTAAGACCCATCTGAATCAGCAATGATATCCCTTCTTCCATGTTCTCTTTTGAATCTGGTTTGAATTTCTGGTAGGTCCCTGTCTATGATGCTGCTATCATTTTAAAATTATTTTCAGTAAAATTTTACTTGCATATGATATAGTTTGATAATTTCCACATTCTGTTGGATCACCTTTCTTTGGAATGGGCACAAATACGGATCTCTTCCAGTTCATTGGTCAGATAGCTGCTTCCAAATTTCTTGGCATAGATAAGTGAGCACCTCCAGCTTTGTATCCATTTGTTGAAACATCTCAATTGCTATTCCATCAATTCCTGGAGCCATTTTCCCTCAACACCTTTGGTGCAGCTTGGACTTCATCTTTCATCACCATGGATTCTTGATCATATGCTACCTTCTGAAATGGCTGAACATTGACCAATTCTTTTTTGGTACCGTGATTCTGTGTACTTCTTCCATCTTCTTTTGATGCTTCCTGTGTCATTCAAAACTTTGCCCACAGAATCCTTCAGTATTGGAACTCAAGGCTTGAATTTTTTTCTTCAGTTCTTTCAGCTTGAGAAATGCCAGGTATGTTCTTCACTTTTGGTTTTCTAACTCCAGGTCTTTGCACATTTCACTATAATACTTCACTTTGTCTTCTCTAGCTGTCCTTTGAAATCTTCCATTCAGTTCCTTTACTTCATAATTTCTTCCATTCTCTTTAGCTACTCTATGTTTAGAAACAACTTTCAGAGTTTCTTCTGACATCCATTTTAGTCTTTTCTTTCTTTTCCGTCTTTTTAATGACCTTCTGCTTTCTTTATATATGATATCCTTGATATCATTCCACAATTCATCTCATCTTAGACCATTAGTGTTCATTGTGTCAAATCTATTCCTGAGATGGTCTCTAAATTCAGGTGGGATATACTCAAGGTCATACTTTGGTTCTCACGGACTTGTTTCAATTTTCTTCAGCTTCAGCTTGAACTTGTATATGAGCAATTGATGAGCTGTTCCACAGTCAATCCCCAGCCTTGTTCTGACTGATGGTATTGAGCTTCTCCATCATCTCTTTCCACTGACGCAGTTGTCCTCTGTATTCCCTCTGGCAAGGTCCATTAGTATAACAACCGTTTATGTTGTTGAGAAATGGTATTTGCAATGAATAAGTCATTGGTCCTGCAAAATTTTATCATGCAATCTCAGCATTATTTCTATCATTTCCAACTACCAATCCTTTTTTGTTTCCAACTTTTACATTCCAATCACCAGTAATTATCAATGCATCTTGATTGCACGTTTGATCAATTTCAGACTGCAGAAGTTGGTATTAAAAAAAAGAAAGAAATCAGTTTCTTTATCTTTGGCATTAGTGGTTGGTACATAAATTTGAATAGTCATATTAACTGGTCTTTTTTGTAGGTTTCTGGATATTATCCTATCACTGACAGCATACACTTCAAGATAGATCTTGAAATGTTCTTTCTGATCATGAATGCAATGCCATTCCTCTTCAATTCATCATTGCTGGAATAGTAGACTACATGATTGTCTGATTCAAAATGGTCAATACCAGTCCACTCAGCTCACTGATGCCTAGGATATTGGTCTTTATGCATTCCATTTTATTTTTGATGACTTCCAATTTTCTTAGAATCATGCTATGTACATTCCACGTTCTGATTATTAATGACTTTTCTTCAAATTTTGAGTCATGCCACATCAGCAAATGAAGGTCTCAAAAACTTCTACATCATTAAGGTCAACTACTCTGAGAAGGCAGCTCTTGCCCAGGCTTATTTTGAGTGCCTTCCAACCTCAAGGGAAGACAAAGGGCTCATCTTCTGGCACAATATCAGACAACGTTCCACTGCCACTCATTAGGTTTTCACTGGCCAATTTTTTCAGAAGGAGATTGCTATGTCCTTCTTCCTAGTCTGTCTCCGTCTGGAAATTCCACTGAAACCTATCCCCCATGGGTGACCCTACTGGTAATTGAAATACCAGTGGCAGAGCTTCCAACATCAGAGCAACACACAAGCTACCACAGTAGGACAAATGGACAGATAAGAAGATTATCCTCTGTAATGTGGGTGGGCCTCATCCAATCAGTTGAAAGCCTTAAGAGCAAAAAGGAAGTTTTCCCTATGGTTTTTTCTGCCTCCAGACTATAAATAGACATTTTGCCAAAACTCCCTTACTCTTCACTCTTCTTATTGTCTAACTTACAGATAATCAGATACAAATTGTATGAATCTCCTCCAGCTTGGGCCAGTCCTACAAATTTTGGACTTGTCAGTCCCGCATAATAGCATGAACCAATTCCTTAAAATATCTCAACCTCTTATTGCTTTTGTGTCTCCTAAGAACCCTAATTGATTTGACTTTTCTGCAGCATTTTTTCTCTAAACCCTCCTTCTTTAAATGCCTTCCTCCCTGGACTTTCACAGATGTGGTCTGTCCTGGTTTTCCTACTACTACCTTTTTTCATGTTCCTCTTGGAACTCAGCCACCATGCTGGGAGAAAGCCCAATCCACTCTATGGAGAAGCCCATGTGGAAAAGAACCAACAGCCAATACCAACTTGCCAGCTGTTTGATGATCAGCTTAAAAACAAGTCTTCCAACCTTAGCTGAGCCTGTAGCTGATGACATATGGAGCAGAACAGAGCTGTCCCTACCTTGCCCAAAGTGTATGAGCAAAATAAATGCTTATTGTTGTTTTAACTTTAGGAGTGTTTTGTTACACACCCTCATAGTGTTTTGTACTTGTTTCTCTCTGTCTCTTCACTAGACTATAACTGCTTGAGACATCTCTGCACCTAACATTGATTGAGTTAATATAGTCCTTCCAGATCTATTATCCCTGTGAGATGGATATTATTACTGCCATTACTCACATTTTACAGTTAAGGCAATTGGAGAGAAAAGAAGTGATGAGACTTTCACTTACTTGTATGCAGATCTGGCACGTTTTCAATTCAATTCAAACTATATACTATTGGAACCATCCTTTTTTTACATTTCTCTAAGAAGGTTTAACAAAAAAGATCCTCTCTCCTATTTCCTCAGTTTCTCCCCCACAGAGCTCAGACTACAAGCACTCCACAACTGCTTCCTTGCCCATTTATTTATTAAGCAGTTATTGCCTGCAAGGGACTTGATATATAATAACTATAATACAACAGACTAGTGAGGTAGAAGGGAGCTCTGGTGGCATAATGCCTAAGGCACTTGATTGCTGGCGGTTCAAACCCACCAGCCACTCCTCGGAAGGAAGGTTGCAATCTACTTCCGTAGTGATAATTGCCTCGGAAACCCAAGGAGGGGTCGCTATGAGTCGGGGCCAACTCAAGGGCACCTTCTGGTTAGCTAGTGCCGCTCTAACAAGAAACATACCACAAATGGGATGGCCTTAACAAAACAGGAGTTTATTCTTACAATTTGGAGGCTTTAAGTCCAAGTTCAAAGTGCCAGGCTCTAGGGGCTGGGTGAAAGCCCCTCAACCTTGGGGTCCAGCTCTGCCTCCTACTCCTGGCCCACTGTACTAGAGGCATTTCTTCACTCAGACAGCTGCTGGCTGCTGAGGCTGAGAAGCCCCAAGGTTGACAAGGAAAAAGGCACAGTCCCAATGTTACCAAACCACATGGCAGGCCATTAACTTAAGTCCATTGCAAGTCCCAAGGTCGGCAGAGCATAGCAGGCTGCTGAGCAATGACACGGCTACATTCGGGGTCCAAGCATGCCATAGGCTCGAGACCATTCTCAAAACTTCTCCTTATATACAGGAAGCAGACCACATACCCAAAGGCAGCTACTCAGCTGCTCATAGTAAATTCCACCATAGAGTTGATTACCAGTCTCATCATGGAGAATACTATATCCAGCTGCCCAGCCACTCAACCAGGCCTAGCCAAGTTGATACACAAACATAACCACTACAGCACCTAACAACATAACAACAAAGTAAGGTAGATATTATCCCCATTTTACAGATGAGGGAACTGTGGAGTAGAGAAAACTAATAATGTTGTCAAAGTCACACAGCTGAAGTAGGACCTGAACCCAGGTCTGCCTGGTCCTAGCACCTATGTTCTTTTATTGTTACAGAAGGCTGTGGTGTACCATGGAAAGAGCAGGGGACTGAGGGAAGAGCCTGGTTCAATCTGGAGACTCAAATGTGAATCTAGCTATCTGGTTCTATAAAGGAGCTCTGGTGGTGTAGTGGTTAAGGCATTTGGCTGCTAACCAGAAGGTTGGTGGTTAAAACCCACGAGCTGCTCCATGGAAGAAAGATGAAGCATCTGCTTCTGTAAAGATTTATAGCTTTGGAAACCCAGTGGGGGTTGCTATGAGCTGGAATCAACTTGATGGCAGTGAGTTTTTTTGGTAAATGGTTCTGAAGGAGCTCTGGTGGCATAGTGGTTAAAGCATTCAGCTGCTAACCAAAAGGTTGGTGATTCAAACCCACCAGCCACTCTATGCAGGAGAAAGTTGAAGCAGTCTGTTTCTATGAAGATTTACAGCCTTGGAAATCCTATGGGGCAGTTCTACTCTGACCAAAAGGGTCGCTATGAGACGGAATCGACTCAATGGCAGTGAGTCTGGTTTTTTGGTCTTGGTATGGTTCTGGGCAAGTCACTTGAGCTCTCTCTTCCCTTATCTATGACATCCCACTCCCTCACTGGGTTGTTCTGAGTGTCATAAGAAGTGTCCTGTGTAGATGATGCATGGCATATACATGTGTGCATAGCAGTGTAGGGTTGGTCCTAGACCTTATTCCTCTTCCTCAGCACTGGGTTTGTACTCTTAAAACCCTCACAAAAATACTGTGGGAAGGCAGTCAGTATCCATATTCCTATTTTACAATTAAGAAACAGACTCGTTAGCAATGTCAGCCAGAGATGCCAGGCTAGTCCCATTTTCAGGTGTCCCGATTCTGCCCACACTGCTGGGCCCAGTTCCAGAGATGTTTCTCCTGCAAAGTCTTCTCTGGTTCCTTCTTGTTCTTCTGCTCTACACCCTCATACTCTGCCCTTGCCCAGGCTGGAAGTGCTCATTTCTCCTCTGAATCACAGCAGCCTCTTTGTGACACTATAGGGCCACAACATTGATTTTTCCATGCTGTATCATTGACGTTTATATACATACCTCTCTATACTAGAGTGAGCCCTCAGGCAGAGCCGTAGCTGTGACCAATTCCTCTCTACATCCAGTACAGGACACAGCCCAGTACATGGCTACATAGATACCTTTTGTTACCTGATTGCATGAATGAGTTCCTGTTCCTGAGGGTAGTGAAGAAAAATGGGCAAATGTTATGGATTGAATTGTGTCTTCAAAAAAATGTGTGTTGTAAATCCTAACATCTATGCCTGTGGTTATAATTCTATTTGGGAACAGGTTGTCTTTGTTATGTTAATGAGGCAGGATTAGTGTAGGGTGTATCTTGAGTCTATCTCTTTTGAGATATAAAAGAAATTAAGCAAGCAAGCAAGCAGAGCAGAGATGAGGGAGAGTGATGCCAAGCCACATTAAGATTGCTCAAGAGCAGAAGCTCAAAGAGACGAGGATATTCCTCCAGAGCCAACAGAGAAAGCCTTTCCCTACAGTCAGAACCCTGAATTTGAACTTCTAGCTTCCTAAACTGTGAGAAAATACATTTCTGTATATTAAAGCCAGCTATGTATTGTGTATCTGTCACAGCAGCACTAGTTAACTAAGACAGGCACTAAATGCGAACATACATGAAACACTCATGTATATGAAACATGCACATTCATGAAAAGAAAAGCACAGACTGTTTTCAATAGCAAAATAAAATTTAGGGAAAAAAATACATAGACTGTTAATCATTATAACATGCCCGAGGCAGTATGCAAGCCCTTTCCATAAATTATCTCGTTATAATCCTCATTTCAAGGAGCACTGGTGGCACAGTAGTTAAAGTGCTCAGCTGCTAACCAGAAGATCAATGGTTCAAACCCACAAACTACTCTACGGGAGAAAGGTGTGGCACTCTGCTTCTGTAAAGACTGCAACCTTGGAAACCCTGAGGGGCAGTTCCACTCTGTCTTATAGGGTCACTATGAGTTGAAATTCACTTGTCGGCAACAGGAATCCTCATTTCACAGATGAGGAAGTTCAGATAGACTGAGGTACTCACTTAGTATCACACAGCTTTGCATTAACCTGGCAGTCTCCGGGCAGCTTAACTCAGAAACGCAACCTGCAATTTAAGGGTCCCAGGAGACACTAGCCTCCTCCTCCCTCTGCACTGACCACCCCAGACCATCATCAGGGTTTCCTCCCAGTCCATTTCATGCTGCTCTCTCTTTCCTTCGTGCTCAGCAGGGTGGCACTGCCAGCAACCCCAGAGCCACTTGGTTGCTCAGTCCAAGGCCTAGTTGTTGAACTCCAGCCGCTTTTGTAGGGAGCCAGGAGGTCTCCCAGCACCAGTCTGGGTGGCTCAGCATGAATTATGGAGTTGGGCACTTGGCTGCATACTGCCAGCTTCCCTCACAAGAGATCTCTCTATTACCTGGCAGACGGGTACCTGGCTGCCGGGCAAAGCTGGACTGAAAGGATGGATTAAGGCCATCCGGCTGTGCCATTTTAGAGGCTGCTTCTCATCAGTCCTACCTCACAAGACCAGAAGAACACGCCTACAAGGTGTTACCAACCCACCATTAGTCAATTGTAGGCATGGATTTTTTTCCCCAAGAATGGGGAAGGCAAGTCCTAATCAATAGTAATGACTGCATTTGCACTGTGTTTCTGACTTACAAAATACTTTTGAATGCCCTAAGAACAATCTTAAGGAGCTTTGGTGGAATACTGATAAGGCACTTGACTGCTAAACGGTAGGTCAGTGGTTCAAACCCACCAACCGCCCTGCAGAAGCAAGACTGGGCAATCTACTTCTGTAAAAACTTACAGCCTTGGAAACCCAATGGGGGTTGCTATGAGTTGGAAATGACTCGATGGCAGTGAATTTGGTTTTGGAAGAATAATCTTATGGCTAGTGGTAGTAATAATGACGATAATAATAATAATTATATATATATATATACTGTATACGTAAATAATATAATTATATAATAACTAATATTATTACTGAAACAAGGCGGGCTTGTGCTTACTCACTGATCTGCACTGAACACGTTCCCTTGTTACCCT
>NW_006921627.1:5804593-5829590 GCF_000298275.1 Orycteropus afer afer
TGTGGGGCTGGTGCGGGATCGGGCAGTGTTTCGTTCTGCTGTGCATGGGGTCGCTATGAGTCGGAAACGACTCGACGGCACTTAACAACAACAACAACATTATTACTGATGCCCTTTGACATATGAGGAAACTAGGGCTCAGAAAGATCTGAAGAACTTCCTGAGAACCCACAGCTAGGACTCCAGTCCCATTCGCCTTTCACTGCTGCACACTGCCTCTGGCATCCACTTTCACTTATTACAGCCCTCAAGCCCATAGGCATCTACAAAGACTACTGATATTGTCCTCCATAGCACAATCAGACTCTTGAAGGTAGAAAGAAATATAAAACTCCACCCAGCCAATTCCTTGCTTCAACAAACCTCCTAAATCAATCAACTCTGCTCATGTGTACTCACCCAAATGACATACCTACAGAAACAGCCATTTGTGTCTGGTGACTCTCTAAAACTCCAATGTAACATGTAAAGATTCCTACATTAATATACACACATGCCCCTCGGTGCACACACACATACATACACATATTCCTTAACATGTACATCTCACCTCATATACACATTCAGAGAAGCTCTCAGAGAAAAGCATTCACCTTGGTCCTAAATAGACGTCCAGTCTCACACTCAATATAACCACCCCCCAAGCTCTGGTAGCGTAGTGCCTGTTCAAATCCACCAGCCACTCCTTGGAAGAAAGGTTGGGCAATCTACTTCCGTAGTGATACTGCCTCAGAAACCCAAGGAGGGGTCACTATGAGTCTGCTTCCTGTATATAAGGAGAAGCCTTGGGGAATGGTCTCTAGCTTATGGCACACTTGAACCCTGCATGTAGCTGTGTCATTGTTCAGCAGCCTGACAAGCTCTACTGACCTTGGGACTTACAATGAACTTGAATTAATGGCCTGCTGTGTGGTTTAGTAACATCAGGACTGTGCCTTTTTAGTTACCAACCTTAGGCTTGTCAGTTTCAGCAGCCAGCAGGTGTCTGAGTGAAGAAAAGCCTCTCGCTTCAGTGGACCAGGAACAGGAGGCAGAGCTGAAGCCCAAGGTTGAGGGGCTTTCACCCAGCCCTTAGAGCCTGGCACTTTGAACTCGGACTTAAAGCCTCCAAACTGTTAGAGAATAAACTGTTTTCTCAAGCCATCCCATTGGTAGTATATTCTTGTCAGACTGGCACAAGGTAACCAGAACAATGAACAACCACATAGGCACCAATCTTTTTTTTTACCGGAACACTGGATTGTGCCCTGGATCAGGCCTTGCCTGTAGGTGAAGGTTTCCCATACCACAAGGAACCCCCCCCCCGCCCCACCCAGAGTGGGGATAACTATGGTAGTTTAAGAGGCTGAAATCTGCATATGAATTTAGAAGACACCACTTTAGCTGTATGACCTTGCTCAGGTTAGCTTAATCTCTCTGAGCCTGGGTTATCACATCTGTGAAACAGGAACAGTAATACCTTCCTATCAGGATTGTGTAAGTAACATGAGATAATAGATGTGCATAAATGTCTAGCACATAGCAGAAACTAAATACATGGTTGTTGAAAGAAAGGTTGAATAAATGGAGGACACTGGATGATTGTGAATTACATGCGTGAGCTCTCTCTGTTGAACTACTCTTCCTCTTCTGCTCCTGACCCCCTAGACCCCATTTTCTGCAGATAGTTGGATCACAACACTCCATGCTCAAAGTCCCCATTTCTATGACTTTCCAATACATCTCCCACCCCACAAACTCCTCTGGAAGGTCCCTTCCTCCCCTCCAAACTCATACCCGCCCACTCTTTTCTTCTCTTGAACCTCTGGCTACCCTGTTTTTCTGTGCTTTGAACATTGTGTTTCTCTTAGCCGTAGGGCCTTTGCATTTGCTGTTCCCTCTGCCAAAGATGTCATTCACTCAAGTCTTCAAGTGGTTCCATCCCTCACTTTATTTATAGTCTCTGCTCAAATGCCACCTCCTATCAAAAGAGTCTCTGGATGACACAAGCATTTGAAAGGTTAGTAGTTTAAACTCACCCAAAGCCCCTTAGAAAACTGGCCTGGCAATCTGCTTCTGAAATGTCACAGCCTTGATAACCCTATGGAGCAGTTCTACTCTGCACAAATGGGGTCACCATGACTCAGAATCAACTTGGTGACAACTAACAAGTCTACAAAATTACCTTCTTCCCAGTTATTCTCTTATCCTGCTTTTTCTTTACGTTATTGTTGTTGTTGAGTCGATTCTGACTCATAGTGACCCTATAGGCTTTCCTAGGCTGTAATCTTTGAGGGAGCAGATCACCAGATAGTTACTCCCTTGGGAGCAGCTGGTGGGTTTGAATAGTTGACCTTTTGGTTAGCAGCCAAACACGTAACCATTGTGCCACCAGGGCACAGTCTGCTGGGAGGCAGTGGAAAACAGAGGTTAAGAGCACTGAATGCCAGAATCCCACAGCCTGGAATGCAATCTGACGGCTACACCCTGCTGGTGGTTTGCCTAGGCCAAGTGATTTAATCTTTTTGTGCCTCTCATCCCAACCATAAAATGGAACCTAGCTGCCCCATCTTTCTTCCATGGATCAGCTGGTGGATTTGAACCACTGATCATTTGGTTAGCAGCCAAATGCCTGAACCTCTACACCACCAGAGCTCCTTTAATGACTGGAACAGATATGCTATTGTTTCTCCTATGTTAAAGGGCTATCCTCTGATTTGAACTCACCCAGCAGCTACCACCCCATTTCTTTATTCCTCTTTATAGCAAAACATCTCAAATGGATTTCTATTCTCACTTTCTTCAATCCTTCACATTCTCTCCTTTTAAAATTTTTATTAGGAAGAATTCAGACATACACAAAAGCAGAGAGACCAGTATCATGAATCCCCACATTCCCATCATCCAGCTCTCACCTCAACATTTTGCCAATCTTCTATTCCCTCCCCCTAAATTTTTGCTGTAGTATTTTAAAGCACCACCACTCGTCCGCCAGTTTGTCATGCTGTGGTGGCTTGTGTATTGCTTTGAGGCTGGAGGCTATACCACTGGTATTTCAAATACCAGCAGGGTCACCTATGGTGGACAGGTTTCAGTGGCACTTCCAGACTAAGACAGACTAAGAAGAAGGAATGAATGAGCCATCCACTTCCAAAAGAACTCCCCAGTGAAAACCTTATGAATAGCAGTAGAACATTGTATGATATATTACTGGAAAACATTATGAATAGCACTGAAACACTGTCTAAGAATGTTTCAACATTGTGCCAGAAGATTAGCGCCTCAGTCAGAAGACACTCAAAATATGACTAGGGAAGAGCTGCCTCCTCAAAAGAGAGGTGATCTTAGTGAGATGGATGGAGTAAAGCTTTCAGGACCTCCATTTACCGATGTGGCACAGCTCAAAATGGGAAGAAACAGCTGCAAACATCCATTATAATTGGAATATGGAATGTACAAAGCATGAATGTAGTAAAATTAGAAGTTGTCAAAAATGAAATAGAATGCATATTCCTTCTGAGGAGTGGCTAGTGGGTTTGAACTGCCAGCCTCCTGGTTAGCAGTCAAATGCTTTAGCCACTACGCCACAGAGCCTCCTAAAGATCAATATCCTAGGCATCAGTGAGCTGAAATGGACCAGTTTTGGCCATTTTGAATCAAACAACCATATGATCTACTATGCTGGGAATAACAAATTGAAGAGGAATGGTGTGGCATTCATTGTCACAAAGAATGTTTCAAGATCTATCCTGAAGTGCAATGCTGTCAGTGATAGGATAATATCCACACCCCTACAAGGATAACCACTTAATACTACCATTATTCAAATTTACGCACCAACCACCAAAGCCAAAGACAAGGAAATTGAAGATTTTTACCAATTTCCGAAGTCTGAAATTGACCAAACATGCAATCAAGATGTGTTGATTATCATTGGTGATTGGAATGCAAATTTTGGAAACACAGAAGAATCACCAGTAGTTGGAAAACATAGCCTTGGTGATAGAAATGATGCCGGAGATCGCATTATAGAATTTTGCAAGACCAATGACTTATTCATTGTAAATACCTTTTTTCAACAACATAAACAGTGGCTACACACATGGATGGAATACACAGGAATCAGACTGATTACATCTGTGGAAAGAGGCGATGGAGAAGCTCAATATCTTCAGCCAAAATAAGGCCAGGAGCTCATTGTGAACAGACCATCAACTGCTCATATGCAAGTCCAAGCTGGAGTTGAAGACAATTAAAACAAGTCTATGAGAGACAAAATATAACCTTGATAATATCCCTCCTGAATTTAGAAACAATCTAAAGAATAGATTTGATGCATTGAACACCAATGACCAAAAACCAGAGGAATTGTGGGATGACATCAAACACATCATCCATGAAGAAAGCAAGAGGTCATTAAAAAGACAAGAAAGGAAGAACAGACCAAAATTAATGTCAGAAGAGACTCTGAAACTTGTCCTTGAGCAGAGAGTAGCTAAAGCAAATGGAAGAAATGACAAGATAAACAAGCTGAACAGAAGATTTCAAAGAGAAGCTCGAGAAGACAAAGCCAATTATTAAAATGAAATGTGCAAAGACCTGGAGTTAGAAAACCGAAAGGGAAGAACGTGCTCAGCATTTCTCAAGCTTAAAGAAATTAAGAAAAAAATTAAGCCTTAAGTTGCAATACTGAAAGACTCTTCTATGGGAAAAACATTAACTGATGAGGGAAATACCAAAAGAAGGTAGAAGGAATACACAGAGTTACTGTACCAAAGAGAATTGGTCAATATTCATCTATTTCAGGAAGTGACATATGACCAGGAACCAATAGTATTGAAGGAAAAAGTCCATGTTGCACTGAAGGAATCAGCGAAAAACAAGACTCCAGGAATCGACAGAATACCCCTTGAGATGTTTCAACAAAAAGATATCACACTGGAGGCACTCATTCAGTTATGCTAAGAAATCTGTAAGACAGGTACCTGGCCAACTGATAGGAAGAGAGCCATATTTGTACCCATTCCAAAGAAAGGTGATCCCACAGAATGTGAAAATTATTGAACAATATCATTAATATCACACCCAAGTAAAATCTTGCTGAAGATGATTCAGAAATGGTTGTAGCAGTATATTGACAAGGAACTTCCGGAAATGTAAGCTGGATTCAGAAGAGGATGTGAAATGAGGGATATCATTCCTGATGTCAGATGGATCTTGGCTGAAAGCAAAAATACCAGAAAGATGTTTACTTGTGTTGTATTGAGTATGCAAAAGCATTTGACTATGTGGATCACAACAAGTTATGGGTAACATTGAGCAGAATGGGAATTCCAGAACACTTAATTGTGTTCATGAGGCACCTGTACATAGACCAGGAGCCTATCATTTGAACAGAATAAGGGGAGACTACATGGTTTAAAATCAGGAAGGGAGTGCATCAGGGTTATCTCCTTTCACCATATTTATTCAATCTGTATGTTGAGCAAATACGAGAAGCTGGACTATGTGAAGAAGAATGCAGCATCAGGATTGGAAGAAGACTCATTAAGAACCTGCAATATGCAGATGACACAACCTCACTTGCTGGAAGTGAAGATGACTTGAAGCACTTACTGATGAAAATTAAAGACGACAGTCTGCAGTATGGATTACACCTCAACATAAAAAAAAAAAAAAAATCTTCACAACTGGACCAATAAGCAGCATCACAATAAATAGAGAAAAGACTGATGCTGTCAAAGATTTTACATTACTTGGATCCACAATCAACAACAATGGAAGCAGCAATCAAGAAATCAGATGTCAGATGAAGTGTTGCACTGCACAAATAAATCAGCTGCAAAAGACCTCATAGCAACACCTCTTTCAGTTTCCAAGGAAGTTATCATGGCTGGTGGGTTTGAACCACCAGCCTTCTGGTTAGCAATCAAATGCCTTAAGCACTATGCTACCAGAGGTCCCCTTTGAAGGGGTGCCTAACCCAAGCTATGGTGTTTTCAATTGCCTCATATGCATGTGAAAGCTGGACAATGAATAAGGAAAACCAAAGAAGAGCTGATGCTTTTGAGTTGTGTTGGTGAAGAATACTGAAAGTACCATGGACTGTCAGAAGAACTTACAGATCTGCCCTAGAAAAAGTGCAGCCAGAACTCTCCTTGGAAGTGAGACGGTCCAGACTTTATCTCACCTACTTTGGTCACTGTTGTCAGAAGGAACCAGTCCCTGGAGAAATACATCATGTTTGGTAAAGTGGAGGGTCAACGAAAAAGGGGAAGGCCCTCAACAAGGTGGAATGACACAGAGGCTGCAACAATGGGCTCAGGTATAGCAAGGATTGTGAGGACAGTGCAGGTCCAGGCAGTGTTTCATTCTGTTGTGCTTAGGGTCACTATGAGTTGGAGCCAATGTGACAGCACCTAACAACAACAAAAACATTTTAAAGCAAACCCCAGAAATCATATCATTTCACCCAGGATTTACCTCTACCAGACAAGAACTTTTAAAAGATATGATAACAGTATCATTATCACACCTACTTAAATGAACAGATCCTTAATATCAGCTAATTATCTCATGTGTTCACATTTTTAAAATGTCTTTTTCACAGTTGTATTATTTGAATCAGAATCTAATCAAGGTCCACATTATATTTGCTTGATTTGTCTCTTAAGTCTCTTCCCTGCTCTCTGAAGCCTACACAAATCAAGCTTCTGCCCAACATCTCTACACTCTTCAAGGTCACCATTACGTTGATGTTGCTAAAGCCAATGGACAATTATTCCTTTTTGTACTTCTAATGTCAGCAATATTTGACTCAATGGTTCATGCCCTTCTCATTGAACCACCTCTTCACTTGGCTTCCAGAATACCACATGGTCCTCGTTTTTCTCCTCTTTGGCCACTCACCCTCACTTTCCATCCTACCTCTTCACATTGGTGTGTTCCAAGACACTGTCCTTGGACCTCTTTTGACTTCTGTCATTTTTTGGTGGTGTCATCCATTCTAATGGCCTTAAACCACTTACAAGTTGATAGCAAGTGGATTCCAAGTCATGGCAACTGTTAGAGTAGAATTGTGCTCCATAGTTTTCAATGGATGATTTTCTTCTGAGGCATCTCTGTAGGATTCAAACCTTTAATCATTTAGTTAGCAACTACAGTGTTTACCATCATGGCTTTAAAAGCCATCCCAAATGTGTATCTCCAGCCCATTCCATATGACTGAAATTCAACATTTTATCTTCCCCTTGCAGACTTCCCTGTCTCAGCTAACGGCAACTCTGTCCTTCTAATTACTTTGGCCCCAAAACCTGGCCTCATCCTCAACTCCTCACTTGCTCTCACACTCCACATTAATTCCTCAGGAAATACTGCTGGCTTTTGTTGTTGTTGTTGTTGTTGTTGTTATGTGCCGTCGAGTCGGCCCGACTCATAGCGACCCCTCCTTGGGTTTCCAAGGCAGTATCACTACGGTAGTAGGATTGCCCAACCTTCCTTCACAGGAGTGGCTGGTGGGGTTTGAACTGCCAGCCTTCTGGTTAGCAGTCAAGTGCTTTAGCCACTATGCTACCAGAGCTCCTACTTATCATTATCTTTACTGCTATGGCCCCCTACTCCAAGCTACTACCATCTATTTTGGATTTTGCAACCACCTCCTACCTGATCTTCTCCCTTCGGTATATTCTCAACCCAGAAGCCAAAGTTCCTTTTAAGTATCCTCTGCTCACACCTTTCAATGGTTCCCAGTTTCCTTTAAAGGAAAAGCCAAAGTCTTCACGATGGACTTTGGTGTTATTTGGTATTTCTCAACAAGGGTGCTGTTGGCATCTTAGAAGACAATGTATTCATTGTGTGGGACTGGTCTTTGCATTATAGGATGTTTGACATGGCCCTTTCCTACTACTAATTCCAGAAGAGCACACACACACACACACACACACACACCCAACACTGACTGTAAGTTTCATGAAAGGATTTGTTCTTTATTGTCCACTGCTGTGGCCCAGTGCCTGGAACAGCACCTGGCACATGGTAGATACTCAATAAACATATGTTAAATGAGCGAAAGAATACAGATGCTGTGAATGTATATGCATGTAAAAGAAAAAAAAATCCAAACCACAGAAATAAATAATTGACTTTGCTGTACGCAAGAACAGTGCTGTGCTCAGCCTGGGGTAGGAAACGGGGAAAGGGTATGAGAACTTTAGCTCATTCCTCAGTTCAGTCCAGGAAGTCTTCTTGAAAGAGACAGGGTTTTAAAACCCATCTTCAGCTCATTTCGAAGCAAGTTATAACATCCTCAAATCTCCTCCAAACTTGATGACTGCTGACTACAGTGGAAACACCCGAGAGTGAAAGTGAGCCAAACTAGAGTTTTAAGGCTGAGACGTTCACTTGCTGGATCTTATTCCTAGTACAATTTACCAATGTTTATAGGAGGCCATAGTAGCAAGTCAGCTGCTAGAAGGACAAGTTCAAATGGAGCCCCTCAGTAATTGTCTACCCATCCCCTGGCTTTCAGAAACATGCACAGCAAATGAATATACAGAAGCAGACTACCCACAGCTTGCCTTCCAAAACTCTCAGCAGACAGGAAGAAAGGACCTAGGTTCACAGCAGTACAATGGAATATTTTGCAGCTATTAAAAAGAATGAGGCAGCTCTTTTTATACTGAATATGGAAGGATCACCAAGACACATTGTTAATGGAAAAAAAAAGCAAGACGCAGAAGAACAGCATATAGTACACTACCATTTGCATAAAAAAGAAGAAAGAAAAAAAAAGGGCATATATATTTGCTTGACTATACATATAAGTCCTGGAAAAATACATGAGGAATGCTAGCAGTGGTTGCTGGGGGGGTGGAAGGTATGTGGGGGGCTAAATGGGTAGAAATAGATGGGGGAAGACATTTTGCATTCTAAACTATTGCATCCTTAAAATTCTGTACTGTCAATGTATTACCTATTGTTGTTGTTATGTACCATTGAGTCGGACCCGACTCATAGTGACCTCTCCTTGGGTTTCCAAGGCAGTATCACTAGGGAAGTAGATTGCCCCATCTTCCTTCTGAGGAGTGGCTGGTGGGTTTGAACTGCCAGCCTTCTGGTTAGCAGTCAAGTGCCTTAGGTACTATGCTACCAGAGCTCCCATATTACCTATTAGAAAAGTATAAATTGTTAAAAAGAACACAAAAGTGCCATGTGAAAAGCTCAGCATTTTGGGTGTCAAAGCAAGAACCACCTGCAGAAGTACAGGTGGCTGGAAGCCAGAGGACAGAGGCCTTCAAATAGAAAGAGACCTAGGGCTTTAGCCAACCTCATAGGGTCCATCTGTGACCTGGGACTGAGATAGCCAGTGGGTTCCTAGCTCCCATCCAAAGTCAGGCAGGGTTCAGAACCTGTGGGGTGAGGGCAGGGGGTGAAGGGGCACTGAGTGTGTGTGGGGGGGACACTGGGCGCCGAAGCTGGTCTAGCCACACCCACCTGGCTGCAGGGCTCACTCTTGGCTCCCTCATCCTAGGAGGGCCAGAGACTGAGGTGAAGCAGAGTAGCCCACAAAGCTATGTGGAGCAGGAAGTGGTAGGATTGATTAGGTGTGCCAGCATGAAAAAAAAAGGTGACATGTGGGGAGTGGGGCAGCTGTGGATAAGAAGGCAAAGGGAGGGAAGGATGGCTGTCTTCAAACATTTGAGGTGGTGTCCAATGGAAGAGGAAAAAGGAGTCCTGCTCTGGGCACTCTGGAAGTCAGAGAGAGTTAGGGGAAGAGTTCTCTACCTTCCAAAAGCACATCCTCACCCAGTTCTTGCCACTGGGAGGGTCCCACAACAGCAACTACCTTACTTTTAAGCCCTTTTTGTATGCCAAGCACTTGGTCTAAAGCAAAAATGTCCATTGCCATGGAGTCAATTCAGACTCATAGCACCCTACAGGATAGAGTGAACTGCCCCATAGGGTCTCCAAGGCTGTAAATCTTTATGGAAGGTAGATTGTCGCCATCTTTCTTCCGCAGAGCAGCTACTGGGTTCAAAACCCTGACCTCCAGTTGGCAGCAGAGCACTTAAGCCTTGTGCCACCAGGCTCTTCCTGCACTTGCCTTGCTCAGCACTTCACATTAACTCATACTTTTCACAGCAATCCTTAAGTTAGTACTATTCACATTCCAATTTTACCAATAAGAAAACAAGATGTCAGAGGTGAAGCAACTTGCTCAAAATTGCAGGTGGTAATGACCAAGTCAAGATTGAAAGCCAGTGCTTCAAGTTCTTAACCATTATGCTCCAATTACCACAGCCCTTGGAATTCCAAGATTCTGTAAAATACAAACATCAATATCGAAAGGCTAAAATACTGCTGGGATTCTTTTGCCAAGGTTTCTCGGGTATAAGGAAGATAAACTAGGACGACTTGGACCTCGTGACTCCAACATATCCTTTACCCTCTCAGCCTCCCCCACCCTAATTCTTCCTTTTCCTCAAAGGGAATTCACTCACACCACCCTGGGCTGGACCCTAAGGAGGCAGGAGAAAGGGCGCACATTCAGCATCCAAAGGAGAGTATCAGAACGTAGGTAGCTGGGGCAGAGAATGGACGGTTCATAATCTGGGGCTGGGGATGCCACTCCGGCTTCTTAAAGGGGACTGCAGCCTGAGCGCTCTCTGGTAGGAGCACGAGTGGCCCGCACCGAGAGCAAAAGCAGCTAGTTGTGACGCAGCACGGAAGTCCCCTCAGCGCCTGGGAAAGCGCGGGAGAAGGCTGCGGCGCGGGGGTGGAGGGGGAGGAGATGGGGGCTCCCAGACGCCGTGGGCGGCGGCGGTGTGCAAGGCTGAGTCAGACAGGGCTTCGGGGGATGGGTAAAAGCACCAAGGGAAAGAGTCTCGAGAGACTGGCCCAAGCAAAGGGAGAAAGGCTATGAAGCAGTTGACAATAAGGCCGGCGACGTGGCGCACAGGGGAAATCGACTGCAGGGCCATCAGGAGAAGGCGAGATGCGGCAACGGCGCAAAGCCGGTCTACGGTCGGCTCGGCCTCTCCTTCCTGCCCCCGCCCGTGGCGCGTGGGCCTTGGTGAGCCAGAGCGCACAGGTGTGCAGCGGGGAGGCCGCGTGAGAGCGCCGGAGAAACGGCGCCAAAGGCCAAGCTTCCGGAGCGTGTGACTCAGCACCCGCCTCGCTTCGCTGGGAGCGCGTTTGCGCGTGCGCGGGCGGAGTGCGCGGAGCCCGCGCGGCTTCCCCGAATTGAAGGTGCCCCGCCCCGCTAGCCGCCCCCGCAGGGAAGCGAGGAACGTGGCGCGGGGAGGGGGTCGCGTGGGCTGGGAGATTCCATCCTGCTTGTCAGCATCTCGCCAACCCGCCCACACAGCTGCTATCCTGACTCCGCGTTCCTCCCCGCGGAGAACCCCCAGGGGAACGCGGCCAGAAAAGAAACGGCTTCTCAAGCGAGTTTGGGGCCAGAAGGCGAAAGATGGACCAGGCCGTACTGTAGGGTTGGTGGGAGCTCTCAACCTAAAGGAAGGAAAAAAGCAGCCTGGGAAAGGCCCTCTCCTATCCTGTTCCCATTTTTATTCATTACTGCCTGGAGAGTGCCTAGTGGAAATTTCGGTATGTACTTAAGAGCTGGAAGTCCCTACAGAACTCGCCTCACCCCGCGCCAAAATTCAGGGCAGAGCCGCCCTACGCTTATCAGAATCTCCTTCAGTTATTGTCATTTGGAGGTCATTTTTCACACCTAAGGTAGGTCTTTCCTGCTGCAGTCCGAGCCCATTTTCGCTACTATAGCAACCTCCGAACAGCTCTGCTTTGCCACAAATTTTGGGGCGGGGAGAAGGCGAGATAGAGAGCAAAGAACGATTGTTCCTCTTGAGTAGAAGGGGAAATCAAGGCACAGAGAAAAGAAGGGGTTTGCTCCAAGCTGGCACTGAGTATGTGAGGCAGGGTGGTCAGAATCCATAATCCCAACAGCTAGTGAGCGCTGCCCAAATACAATGCCTTGACCTGTTTCTGGAACTCCTTTGACCATCACTGATGCTAACCAGAAGGCTGATGGTTCAAACTCACCAGCCACTCCTGGGAAGGAAGGTTGGGCAATCTACTTCCGTAGTGATACGCGTCGGAAACCTAAGGAGGAGTCGCTCTGAATCGGTCCGACCCCACGGCAAACAACAACAAGGATGGGCTGCTGTAAATTAAGTAGCACCAAATCAGATTCACTGCCTTCCACTTGATTACTCATAGCGACCTTAACCGACAGAGTTGAACTGTCCCCAGAGGGTTTCCAAGGCTGCAATCTTTACAGAAGCAGATTGCCACATTGTTCTAAAGAGCAGTTAGTAGGTTTGAACCGCTTTTTGGTTGGCAGGAAAGCGCTTTAACCAGTGTACCACCTGGGCTCCTTATGTAGCACCAGGAATGTCAAAAAGATGCTGAATAAACCAGTGTGGAAGAGTTGAAGGTCTTTATGCAAAGATCGGGCTGTGCACAGGAAACACTGAAGCTAGACACAAGAAATTCCCAACTGCCTTGCCCAGAGCTTTTTTTGCTGTTGTTTTTAAGTAATCACCGGGTTGAATTGATGCATTCATTGCAAATTGTGGTGGATTGGAATCATTTATCAAGAAGTTACGGAATTCCCTTGCATCTCTGCCTGGGATGGGCAGTGCATTCCTGATTAGAGACAGACTACTGGTTTGCCTGACATGTCCAAAGCCCTGAACTAATCATGTAGTGCTAGGCTCTGGCCATTGCTAGCCTGCAGGAAACACCATGCTGCAGCTTTCTGCTGCCCAGTTCCTGAACTTCCAAACACTGTAACTCAATGGAGAGCCCTCTTCATACCTCCCCTGCACCCACCTGGCTACTAAGCAGCCTTCTTCCCAAGAGTTCATGCCCCAGGAGGCTTGATCTCCGTCATGCTCTGAGACCAAGTGAGGGACAGAAGGATGGGTGTGGAGGCACTGCAGATTCACCCCCTTTTGCAAAGGAGAAGACCTGGGAGGGAATAGCTAGTCAAGAAATAAAACAAGTCATGCAGAGAGAAGCAACCACAGAGTCCTGACAGCATGACTAGTCCAGGGGGTTGCTGGGAAAAGGCTTATACTGATTTTTGCTGTGATGCCTATATACTATTACATACAGTGGGTTGCCATCTGATTCTCTCAGCCTGTTGTAACACACACTTAATCCCACAAACACACACATATACTAGTACACACACCCACTCACCTTCCCATCAGTATCCTAACATTTCCCTGAACAGATCTGATACTGCTGGTCTAGAAATAGGAATAAAAGACTGGAAGCCTGCGTGCGGGTTCCTGTTACTTCTCCCAGCCAGATTGTGATGCTATAATCCAGCTCTTTCTCCCTCTCTCCACCCAGAGACATGACCACAATTCAGAGCAGCTCAACCTGCTCATAAATTGTGGGGGTGGAGAGAGAGGACAGTGACAATGAGATGAAACACTCACTCAGAGGGCTTTTCTCAGGCTTTGTTTTTAATGCAGCTTCCCAGGCTGAGGACTGGACTGGTCAGAGCTCATGCTTAGGATTGGGACGGGTTCCCTCAGCCAGGAAGGGCAGCACCCCTCCCTGTGTTCCACTTCTCTCCACAGCCAACCTTAAGAGCTGAGTCTCTGAATCCAGCTTTTCACACACGCTCAGCTGCAGCAAACTGTATGCTGTGTGCTATTGGGCCTATGGGCCACCTGCTCCCCCACACCTTCCAGCTGAGCTCTTCCTCAGCCTTGGTGCTGTAGCCGCCCCTTCTTCCACTCAGCAATCAATGAGCCTTCCTATGCCATACATACCAAGAGTTCATTAAATCAGCATTTATTAATCAGCTACTAGGTGTGTTCAGCTCTCATCTCCTCTCTTCTTCAGGCCCATGCAACACCAACCTCTACTGCCTGCCAGCCCTCCCTGTCCACATCTTACTGCTCCATCACAAACCTCTATAGAATTCTGTGAAGTTCACATTCCCCACCTCCCCCCAAAAAAAATTGTTTTAAAATTCTAGAAAGGGGCAGAGGATTTACCAAGCACCACAATACTCCTTAAACTCTGTGCTTTATTACTTTTACACATGAAGCTCATTGGGCTATCCCTTCTATAAAAAACCAAAACCAGACTCACTGGTGTGGAGTTGGATCTGACTCATAGCAGCCCCTCCTTGGGTTTCCGAGGTGGTATCACTACAGGGGTAGATTGCCTAACCTTCCTTCCCAGGAATGGCTGGTGGGTTTGAACCGCCAGCCTTCTGGTTAGCAGTCAGATGCCTTAGGCACTATGCCACCCAGATAATTATGTTTCTAAGACAAGTCAGTGTGAAGTGCCCTGTGTCCCTGGTCTTTCTTTTCCAGGACCAGGCAAGACAATTCCAGTTCCCTGCAAAATTACAGTGGAGATGAAGATACATTTAGGCTCTCAGTGGCCTATCTTACTGAGCCCTTCCCCTCTTCATGAACCTCCTGACTTGGCCCTTAGTCAGCCAATGCCATCACAGTATCCCCCTCTTATATCAATCCTTATCTCAAAAATTGCTCAAATAAATGCTCATGCTAAATTGTAAAGTACTGGTATAGCTAAATGTGTTGTTTTTTCTCCATCCTAGGAGAATTCACATTTTAACAAAGGAAAAAACCCAAAACAATCTCTAATTTGGAATTACTGGTGCTGGTGAGATATTCTGGAAGGCAGAGGGACCACCCTGGGTCCTCTAACCCCCCAGTAACTAGCTGTAAGTTTGGCCTTGTATACACATCGAGCAGTTCAGACCAGTTCTTTTTGGTCCATAACCATGTAATGTCAAGAGTATTGGATGAAGAGTTAAGAGATTCTGAGCTGTGAACCTAGTTTGCCACTAACTAGTTTAGAAATCCCAGTCATGCTCAGACCTTAGTTTTGTCATTTACCAAATAAGAAGTTTGGACCAGATGATTTTAAAGGACTCTTCCAACTCTAACATTTATCTAACCTCTCAGAGGGGTTGGGGCTACTGGTACAGCTCCTAAAGTCCCTCAGCTCCAAAATTGTGACCTAGAAGAAATAGCCAGATGCCAGCACAAAGCATGGAGTAACTTCTCTGGGCAGGGACTTGGACAAGTAGCCTGCATTCCTCTGTCCACAGGAGCCTGCCCTCTGGGAGGAAAGATACCGTTTGGCACATGCATCTGTCTTGCAGAGTTACATAACCCTCCCAGATATTCCAAACAGAGCAACAGCAAAACAGCCCATCGCTGCAACACATACACACACACAAAGCCATCTTTGCCTATGGTGGCCTCACCATGCTGGGAGAAAATTTTAGAAGTCCAGCTTCTTCTCCCTTCCTCCCCATTTGTTTTGTTTTTCTTGGATGGTATTTCATATTTCATGTAAGAAAAGTCTTCAAGAGAACAAACTCTTACCTTCTGGACTTGACTAGAGAAAGCAGAGTCCTCTCCAGGTTTCTCTCCCCCCTGCCCCAAAAAATCCCCACCACATTAGGCCTCTTATTGCCCTCCCTCCCTCCTGTCCTTTCCAGCTTTCTGGCCTCCAGAGTCCAACAAAGTGCAGATCTGCCCTTCCAACCAAAAAAAAAAAACCACCAAACTCACTGCCGTTGAGTTGGATCTGACTCATAATGACCCATCCTTGGGTTTCAGAGGTGGTATCACTACAGAAGAAGATTGCCCCATCTTCCTTCTGAGGAGTGGCTGGTGAGTTTGAACCGCCAGCCTTCTGGTTAGCAGGCAGATACCTTAGGCACTACGCCACCAGAACTCCTTCTGACGCCAGGCAGGCGGAATTTGGGGGAATGGATTCAGGTTTCTTTCCAAGAAAGTAGGAGGTAGACTCCTGGGTTGAGACTCCATTCCCCCATCCTCCACTTTTGACCTTAACAAGTCAGTATATCTTTCCTGAGACCATAGTTCCCCCATTTAGAAAATGAGCAAGATCATTCTTGTCACCGAGGTGACCATTGGGGTAATAATAACTCAGATCCCTTTGACGTCCATAAGAGAAGTGCAAATAATCTTAACATGTGACAGATCAGTGGGGCTTAAGGAAGCATTTCCCAGCTGTAAAGGTTTGAGACCTCATCACTGATCACTGAGGGGACAGTTGCCCTGCCTGGCTGCATTTCAAGATAAGCTCAACATTCATGGGTCTGGAATAGCTTCGTGAAAATGTCCAGAGGCAGAGAGGTGGGTGAGAAACAGACTCATGTAAAAAGGTGGCCTGCAGGAATAAAAAAGATCCTGAACCTCTTTATCTGTAGAAATATTGCCATGTATTGAGTACATAAGAAATCCTGGAGATGCAGTGGTTAAGTGTTGAGCTTCTAACCAAGAGGTTGGGGCTTGAACCCACCCAGTAGCATAGGGGAGAAAGACCCGGAGATCTGCTGCTTTAAAAGTTATAGCCAAGAAAACTAAATGGGGCAGTTCTTCTCTGTCACATGAGAGGGCTGTGAGTCAGAATTGATTTGATAGTTCCCAATAAAACAACAACATTGAGCACTTAGTATGTACCAGGGACAGTTGATATTATCTATAATATTGATTACCCATGATAGGTAATCAGAAGGAAGACTGGGCAATCTACTTTGGTAAAGATTTACTGCCTCAGAAACCCCAAGGGGGTTGCTATAAGTCAGAATCAACTAGATGGCAGTGAGTTTGCTTTTGGGTTTTTTTATGATGGGTAATATTATATAATATTTAAATGTTAAAACAACCCTTTAAAGTAAATATGATTCCTCATTTTGTAGATAAAAAGCAGAGGCTCACAGAAGATAAATAATTAATGTAAGTCTCACAGCTGGTAGGTGGCAGAGCAGGGATTCATATCTAGGTATGCCTGCCTCCAAGCCCATGTTCTCAAGCACCTAGATCTTGATCATTTTGTGATTCTGTGATGTCCTTAACTTCCTTTCAGCCTGAAAAATCTAATCTCACCGTACTCCTGATCCCCTTTCTATTTGCCAGTGTTCTCAGTACCTGAAATGGAGGTGACCATCCCTCTTTGGTGGAAGCAAGAAACTGTTTGTAGCCTGTGTATGAACCAGCACTTCGTGCTTTTCCAGAAGCAGATGAGGAAGGAGCTGCAGTGGCCTGAGCTGCTTCAGAAACCCTGCTAGATGTCCTTGCATCTTGGAGATCTGCCAGGTGCAGTGAAAGTGTCCCCAGGGCCTCTTACTAAGAAACCCCTTACTAAGTACTAAGCTGCGGCCTTGTGTCCAGGACCACTGAGAATGTTTGGGCCCTAGTGGGGAAAAAAATGTTCTGGCTCCCCAGCAAGGATACTCTGTCTAAAATCTTTACATAGGATTTAAATTCAACACCTTTGTCTCTTTCCAGACCATGGGCCCAGTTATTTGTGCCACCTCCCCCTCCTTTCTCATATCATCCTCCCTTTCATTCTTCTCCACCCGGCCCTGACCTCATCTGCCTTTTTTCGTAAGTGACCTTTAAATCTCTGTCTGCATAGATATTTGCTGAATCAGCAGGACCAATTGCTGCTCCTCTTACTTGGTTGTGGGCCAGTGGGAAAATGTACAAGGCTGCCCTTTTGTGAGGGCCTATGGAGTTAGCCATTGAGTCAATTCCAACTCAGCAACCCCCTTTGAGTTTCCGAAGTGATAAATCTTTACAGAAGTAGATTGCCGAGTCTTCTTTCCATGGAGTGGCTGGTGGGTTTGCGCTGGCAGTTCAAACACACCAGACACTTCTGGGAAGGGAGATTGGGCAATATACATCCGTAGTGATACTGCCTGAGAAACACAAGGAAGGGTCGCTATGAGTCAGATCAGACTCGATGGCAGTGGGTTTGGTTATTTATTTATTTATTTATTTATTTATTTAATGGAAGTTAGTTGTGTGGGTCTGGAAGAGACTTGGGAGTAAGGTAGGAGACAGTTGGGATGACTGAGGAAGAAGGGGCTGGTGAGGAGCAGGTAGAGAATCAGGAATGTCCCTGTGGCCAGAGCATAACTTTTTTTTTTTTCTCTCTATTCTTTTTGGATTAAAGGAAGGGAATAGCAGTCTCGGCCCTTGGAAGGGCAGGGGATAACAAATCTATTCAAGGGCTCATCTGTGCCAACTTCCAGGTGTAAGCAAAAGACACACTCACTCCTTGCAGGGAACTTTCATTCTGGCCTCATTCCCCAGCTTGTGGCTAGAAGTCCTCTCCTTGCTGCAAGTAAGAGAAGAAGAGGAGGATTGGCAAGTCGATGAGCATTCGGCATAACAATGTTTCCTTAGCAACTGGGCCTTGTAGGCACAAGTTGGTAAAGACCCTGAGCACTGAGGTTCTCCTCACCCTGTTAGATTGAGTCTAGCCTTATGTGGAGGGGATTGAAACGAGGGGCATTGTACCACCACAGAATGGAATGATATGCACGTGTAATGCAGACACTTCCAGGGATTGAATCTTCAGGGCTCTGCCCCTCCCTAGCTATCCTTGACATAAACCCTTGACTCCAACCAAAAAAACCTCTCTGAGCTCTAAACATGATTTGTCTACTTACCCTTCTAATCCTATGCTATTCTGATATAGGATAGGTGTAGACACCTGCAGCGTGCTTGGGATTGTTGAGATGTCTAGATGTTGTCTAGATATGTATGTTAAGCAAAGACCATTTGTATCACGAAGTTCAGAGTTTTGAACAGAGTGGATTTTTGATACATAGTGTTGACTGACTGACAGGCCCTTATGCTTTCTTCATAGCTTCCCGGGTGGGCCAATCATGAGCTGCCACTTCCGAATAGATAGTCCTGATTCAGTAGGAGTAGAGACAGCTGCTCTAATCAATGTCTTAGACAACTCAGGTTAAAAAGTACATCTAATGACCACCTAGCCATCCCATCATACTCCAGTCAGTATAAGACCATAGAGTTCAAAAGATGTCCTACAATTCATGTCATTCTTAATAGGAATAGAAAGGAAGGAGATGTTCCTCTGTAGCTTAAGTGGATTCAAAGGCTTGAAGGAAGAAAATGTGGGAGAGAGAAAGTATGTGATGGAAAATGAAGAAGGAAGGAAAAAGAGAAAGGAGAAAATAATGAGGAAGAGAAAGCATGTAATAAGGCAAAGGAGGAAGGAAGAGAGGAGAGGACAGGAGCTGCTGAACCATTCAGATTTCATAGTTGCTTTGAAGTGAGGAGCTTGGGGAGAAGCTGAATTGAATTATAATGCAAGAATCTTGCCTAGCATCCAGTAACCCCCTGCTCAGGGCTTGCAAGCATGGACAAATCCTGGGACCCACAGACTCTTAACTGCATGGCTGGCTAGATGAACATGTATGTACTCAAACATGGCACACTGAAGGTAGCAGCTTCAGGTAGGGCCATATGCTGAAGTGGCAAGGAAGGGACTATTGTCAGGTCAGACTGGGGTCTTGCTCCAGCCACCAAAGGGATAATAATCAGTTCTGTAGATGCTGTGAGCTTTGATTGAAAAAACAAAGAGGAAGCTACATTTGCTGCTTTCATTAAGAGGCAAAAAGCAGTAGGGGCTGGAGCTTAGCAAGAGTCAGGAAACATGCAGAGAAAAAATCTTAACCCCACAAGTATCTTTGTTCCAAGATACCTCTACTCTCACCCACCCCACATTGTTGCTTCCTTGGCCTGACCTCCAAGGCCACCATCTTTGTGTTTCCCTCAGCTGAAAGAGAGAGACCAGACTGCATGTTAATGCAGATCAGGTGGCAATTAAATAATCCATTGTTTCCCATTCCCAGGCTTCCCAAGGCTCCTGCCACTCCTGGAATTGGGGTAGAAGAGGAATTTTGGAAATAAGAGACAAACTATATGGTGAGATAATGTATCTAATACAGTGCCTGGTCTTTGCATCTGCAACTTCACCAGGGCCACATCATCAATATTGTGCGTCCAGAGAGGGGAAAGTAAGGAATGAAGAAAGGTTTATTTCAAAATTATGGTCAGAAGACACCCCACACACACACACTTCTTCTGTTTATTCCTCCATGCCTAGTAGAGAACTGATTCATCAGGGAGCCCCTCAGGAGAAACACCAAGGCTGCTGGCTCTGTCTTCTCACCTCACCCTATGTGTGGAGATCTCTTCCTGCCTGCTGGTTCCATCTACACCATAAAGAGTTATGCACAAAGGGAAACAAATACACAAAATGAGAGCCATGAATAGACAGCAGGCTGGGGCCAAACTTGGGCTTAAGTTCAGGAGAACAGTGGGGAAAGAAATGGGTGGTCAAAAAGGCATTCAGCCAGTCAGAATGCCCATGATTCATCTGTAATTGGAGAGAAAGCTGCAGTGAGAAGGGAGGCATGCATATCCATGCTAAGTCCTTACCTGGGTGTCTAGGCTTGAGGAACAGGAGAAAAAGCAAGAGGATTTGGAGAAAGGAAGGTATTACTGATACTATTAACTTCTTAGTGACTGATACAACTTCCTAAGCGAAAGACTTCCAACAACTCCCACTCTCTTCCACTAAGCTAATTATTTCTTATTTTTTTCTGTTCTGTTGGGAAACAAAAGCAGGATGGGGAACCGGATGTGAGTGTCACAGCTTCTCTAGTAATGGCATGTGAGGCAGGATAGAAATCCAGGTGGTTCCTAAATCCCTGGATCCCCAGCAGGAGCACTTGGGTGGGAGGGTTTTGGCACTCCAGGCCACTTTGGGGGCCACAGCAAAGTCCTTGTTCAAGAAAAAGGATATTTTCTCAACCCTTTTGCCCACACAGACCCTGAAATAATGCAAAGAAAATGAGGATACAGTGGGTGAAAAGGAAGACACCAGAAAACATGAGAACAATCAGGTGAAGAATCATAATTACCAGGAAGCATGGCTGCCCCCAGGGAAATGGAATGGTTCATTTTCCCTTATTTGGGTAAAAGGCCACACTGTGTTTGGAAGAATGTTTCCTTTTGCTAAGCTATGGGCACTGAGGGAAAACTGACTTTCTCTACGTTACCTAGATAAGGAGAGAAAGCTGAAACTGAGGAAAGGGCAAATGGGCCATTGAGAAACATGGGAAATTAAACTGCCATCTTCTTGGGGTTTTTGGTCTGCCAAATCAGACCATCCCAACTTCTTCAATCCCTAATATCCCATGGTTACAGTCAGAATTGTTTTGTGAGCTAACAGGCCCTGACCCAACTTCTCTAACTCTCCAGTAGAAGTGAGAAGAAAATGAATTTTTAAGGAGCACATCAAATCTTCACAAGTACCCTCAGACCTAAAGCACACTTGACACTAAGTGAAGATGAGATTCTTGGCCATCTGTTCCCCCCTTCTCACCCCAATCTCACCTCACCCCCTCACACACACTCCTTTGGAATCACCACTGTCAGCGCTAGGTATTGATTTCCTCTGGGCTGTCTTTCCATGCAATCATCACATCACCTAGCTGATCAGAAGGAGAAATCTGACATGGTCACAGCCTTTCCAAAACAGAGGAGAAAATAGCCCCCTTTCATCTCTTTTCCTCATATTCCTAGTTCGTGGATCTTTTGAGTGAAGAAAGAGCTTGAGGTCCTAAAGTTCCTCACTGAGGGTTAATAAGCGTATTTCTCTCGGGACCCAACATGATTCCATATGTCACCAAATAACCAAGGAGAAACAAGGTTTGTCATCATAACAGACATACTCAGACAAGCATTAAATCCATATACCAACTCTGTTTGTTAACTATCTCGCTTATTATTGTTCCCTTTCCACAACTGCCAAGCATCCTGCACAAAAATCTTCCTTGAGTCAGAGGAAGAGACTAAGCAGCCCTGAGTCCTATGTTGGCTTGGTGGGCCGTTTCCTTGTACCCCTTTGGTTCTGCAGAGGCTCAGAACCAGAGTGTCCACTCAGGTCAGAGCAGAGTAGGCTTCTGTAAGTGAGCCACCCCTGGCTTCGACTCTAACTGCATCAGTTAAAGAGCCAGCTCGTTCCTTTGGGAAATACTTTCTCCTACCTTTCATCTTCCTCTGTCTCTAGATCCCCTGCCTTCTCATGTTATTCCTGCTTTTCATCTTTATCCTCTGACTTGAATTTCCCTTATGCCTCAGTGCTACTCTGTGGAGCCCAGCCCTTTTCAATCCTTTTATTATTACTATTATTATTATTATTATTCACAGCGACCCTGTAGGACAGAGTAGAACTGCCTTACAGGGTTTGCAGGGATTTTCAATGTTTTAACATGCCTTTTTTGCCATTCCTCCTGTCCTTTCACATATCACTCTCTATTCAAATAATTTTACTACCCAAACTCCCTTCTAAATTTTTCTAACTTAAAAATTCTTCAAGGGAAAGGTTGTATATGGAAGGAAACTTTCTTTGTTGGTTACCAGGGGTGGGAGGGGAGGGGAGGGAACACTGCAAAAATAAATTAAAATAATGCTGAAAAAAAAATCCTTCAAAGGTTCTCTCCTTTGAGCTTCATCTTCACCCCAACTTCCTCCTAATCGTGTCGCCTTTAAGATCTGCCGGTTCCTAATATTCTCAAATAACTTAAAACCCATTTCTTTCCTTCTTTTCCCCCAGTGATGCTCTAGATTCCCCCTTTTTCCCCAACACCTCCAAAAACCTCTCAAACACAGATACCGTTTCCTCCTTTTCCCCTAAAGCTCCTTGAAATACTTCTACCCTCAAGCGTCTTTCATCGCTTTACTTCACATTTACCCTAAGTCCTTCAGACTCAGGTACACCCTGTTTCTCTCCTGTCTTCTCCTCACACCCTCTTGCTTTCCTTTCCCCCACCCTAAATATCCCCATTCTCTCTTCCCCACTCACTCGGGTCTCCTGCTCAGGACGCCCTTGCCGAGGGCGGCAGGGGATTTGTGTTGAAGGAGGGCTCCAGCGGCAGCGCAGCAACTCGGAGGACGCTCCTTTTCCTTGTCGCTGACAGCCCCAGGTGCCACCGGGTGTTGGTGGGGCGACTGGGGTGCGTGTGCTCTGCTGCTGGGGCCCGGCTGGGGCTGCACCAGGAGCTGTCCGTGGTGCTGAAGCGGTGGCTGCTCCGGTGCGGGCTGTGGCTTGGCGGGTGAGAGCTGTCCGTGGTTCTGAAGTGGCTCCTGGGCCCCACCGGTAGCGGTGGCGGCGCTGACCGGAGAAGCTGACAGCGGGGCTGGGGACGGGGGCACGAGCCCAGGCGGAGGCTGGGCTTGCAGCAGCTGCTGGTGCTCCCACAGGCTGCGGTTCTCTGCGCTTAGCTCGTCCAGCCGCCGCTCCAGCTCATCTATGCGCTGGCGCTGGGTGTGGATGAGGCTCTGCTGGTTCTGCACGATGGCCGTGAGCTCCTTGAGGTAAAGCACGGCGCGTACCGGGTTCTCCAGCAGGCTCTCCATGCCGCCCGCCGCCGCCTTGCGCCCTGCCTGCGCCTCGGCGGGCGGCGGGGAGCGCGAGGGCGCCCAGGAGCCGAGCAGCCCCAGCGATCGGCTCGCTTCCCTCTTCGCCCGGTCCAGCCTTCCTCCCTGCCGCCGGTGCCGCGTCACCGCCACACAGACATCCACACACGCACCTAGGGGCGGGACCGCGACGCCAGGGCCCACCCACCCACACACCCTCCCACCTCTTGGCTTCGTGTGGAGGCTCGGTTTCCTGCAGGGCTGAGAGGAGAGAGGCGAGTGAGAGTGTGTGTGGCCGAGGGGAAATGGGGTGGAATACGCTGGGGGAAGGGAGCGGGAGTGGAGAAGCAGGATGAACGAAGGGGACTGGTGATGGAAGAGATAAAGCTGACTAACAAGAAAGGAAAAGTGGGAGAAACTGAAGCAGCAGTACCGGGAAAGTGCGGTGGTGCCGGTAGAAGAGAAGCAGATAAGAAAAGAGAAAAAGAAGAAGGAAGGGACCAGAAGAATGAGAAAGCAGAAAAAGAGAAGATGAGAGGAGAGAGAGAGAGAGAGAGAGAGAGAGAGAGATGTATTATGTATAAAAGGAGAGGAAAGCATGGAATTCTAAAGGTCACAAATTCTTTTTCCTATTTGCAGCCATTCCAGAGGCTGAGGCTCATCTTAAAGACCTTTTGAGAAGATGCCACACTTGCCTCTTCTGTACTTAACTATCTATTCTGCTGGAGAATTCCTTAGAAAACAAGGATCATAGGATCATCTAGGCCTGCTGCTACATTCAGCCTTGAGGAAACTTAGGGTGAGAAGGCATAATTTTGGTCACTCTAACAGAAACACAAACTAAATAAACCCTCTGACATGGGCTAATACTTCCAGAAACTTCGGAAGTGATAGTTCTATTTGATAAACCTTCATAAAATGCATATTATTACCATAAGACAGGTGGTGGTAAAATAAGGATGACTAGGATGAAATCCTTGGCCTGTTGAAGCTTATGATTAGGGGAGTGAATCAGGTACAAAGTAATTAATTTTGATATATTATGATAAATAATAGGAGCTCTTGGTGGCATGGTGCCTAAGGTACTTGACTGCTAACCAGAAGGCTGGTGGTTCATACCCACTAGCCACTCCTCGGAAGGAAGATTGGGCAATCTACTTCCGTAGTGATACTGCCTCGGAAACACATGGAGGGGTTGCTATGAGTCTAATTGATTCAACGACAGTGAGTAATAAAATAGAAGTATGTCCAGAGTGCTCCAGGAGCTCAACAGCTTGGGGATTCCAGGACAACTTTTTGAGTTGGAAAAGGTTTTTCAGGAAAGAGGAACAGCATGAGCAAAAACCCAGAGGTAAAAATCAGCATGGAATAAATCATTCATTTTTACAATAAATGTATGTACAACACCTAGTCCAAAGCAATGTGCTAGAAACAATGCAGAGTACATCTACCATAATTAGTAAGTTATACTTTCTGTAATCAAGGAGATTATAGGCTAGTACAGTAGATATGGAATGCACTGGATAACTAAAACAAATCAAAATTTCTGTAACAGCTCTTTAAGCCAAATGTCATTGGAGTTCCGGTAAGGGAGGGGTTGCGTTTGACTGTTGTGATCTGGGAAGACCTTTTGGAGGTGTGCGGTGTAGTAAATTACTTAGTGTGGCTTTTCTACCCATAAGTCTTTGTAAACTCCAAGGTGGGATTTTCTATGAGCAACT
>NW_006921627.1:5831938-5836686 GCF_000298275.1 Orycteropus afer afer
AGAAAGGGCTGGAGGAAGGCAACATGTCTGGCCTGGCAGGAATAGGCCTTGGGTTACTGCTGGTAATCCTGTCTTCCCCTTGTAGGGTTAGAGGAGGTCAGAACATGTGGCCTCCTTGTCGTTTTTGCAAGGTGTTACTGAAGCTGAACCATAAAAGAATGGAAAGGATTTCAATAGGCAGACAGAATAAGGGACCAGAAAAAGAGGAAGATATGTCAAGCAGCAAGAAAAGACAAAGGAATGGAAATAAAGCACTTCAATTTAGCAGAGAAATGACCCTCTTCTACAAAAGTAGGGTGGAAAGAAGACTGAGCTTTGAGTTGTCGAAGCATTCCCATGTCTATTGTAGTATTCCATTCTCCACACAGGTGGTCCATCAGGCTCCCTGTATACCTGCTATTCTTCTAGGCTAGACATATTTGTGAATACCATATGCACAGTGAGTTGGACTAACTAAGCCCATCTGATGCCAGACTTGAATGACCTTATGGGAAGGAATTTATGCTCTGCAAATATATTGCTTTCTCTGTACTTGTATTTTCATTTTGCCTTTCTCCCATATATCTTCTTAACAAAATTCTTTTTGTAAAGGATGAAAGAACCTTATTCACAGCTGAGCCAACAGTTGGGAGGCACCCAGGAGAATATCTCAATAGTGACCAGTATTCCAGCTAAATAGAAGTTGGGGCATGGAACAAGGAACAAAAACTCACACTTTTTTTCTAGAGAAAAAAAATTTTTGCTTGCCTATTTGATTTGTTTTCTGAGAGTTGGCTAATACTCTTTCCATAAGTGATACATCCTGCACTATAATTATCCATGGGGCTTATTTAAAATGCAGATTTCTAGGCCCCATATTAGTCCTACTGTATTAGAATCTCTAGTCATGAGGCCCAAGGATTTTCACATTTAACTGTTTTTTCTTTCATTTTTGTAAGTTAAATTTACTGAATTACAATTTAAATGCAGTAAAATGCACCCATTTTAAGTGCACAGTTTGATGAATTATAGCAAATACACATAACCATGTAATCACCACTACAATCAAGATTTCCATCACTGCAAACAGTAGCCTTGTGCCCCTTGGCAGTCATTTTTTCCCATCCTCAGCCAACCACCAATGCAACCAATGCAATGATCTACATTCTGTCAATATAGATTATTTTTGCCTGTTTTAGAATTTCTTAGAAAGGTAAATCATACAGTGTATATTCTTTTATGTCTTCCTTTTTTTGCTCATCATAGTGCTAAAGTTTATCCATTCTGTTATAAATATTGCTAGTTTGTATATCCATTGTGTGAATATATGTACTTTGTTTATCCAGTCACCTGTTAATGGAAATTTTGCTTGTTTCCAAGATTTGGTTATTTTGTAGATAGCTTCTCTGATAATTAACATATAAGTCTTTGTGTAGACATGTTTTCATTTATCAAAAGTAAAAATCTAGAGGAATTGCTGGATCATATATTAGGCATAGTGCCTAAGGCATTTGACTGCTACGCAGAAGGCTGACAGTTCAAACCCACCAGCCACTCCTCGGAAGGAAGGTTGGGCAATCTACTTCCATAGTGATACCACCTCAGAAACCCAAGGAGGGGTCACTATGAGTTGAATCCGACTCAATGGCAGTGAGTTTGGTTTGGTTTGGTTATACTGAGTGTACATTTACCTTAATAAGAAACTGCCAGATTATCTTCCAAAATAGTTGTACTATTTTACATTCTCACCAGCAGTGAATGAGAGAATCAGGTGTTTCACATTTTTGCTAATACTTGGTATCTTCAGTCTTTTTAAAATTTTACCCATTCAAGTGGGTGAGTAGTAGTATATCAGTGTGACTTTAAAGCTGTATATGTTTCCCTGATGACTAATGATGCTGAGTGTCTTCTTATGTGCTAATTGACCAAATGAGAAAAAATTTAAAAAGACAGAAACACCATCATTGCTCATTCTTTCTATTGGATTGTTTATCTTTTTCTTACTAAATTGTAAGAATTCTTTATAGATACTGTAAAGAAGTCTTCACCAGATAAATATATTTCAAATATTTTCTCTCAATCTTATCAATTTTTATTTATGGTTCATTTTTTCATGAGTGTGTCCCATTTGAAAACTCTTTGTATTCCCCAAGGTAAAAACAACATGTTATCTTACATTTTTTTTTCTCAATGTTTTATAGTTTTTACTTTTATGTTTAGGCCTTTGATCCATTTCAGGTTGATTTTTGTGTTTTGTTTGAAGAGTGAAGGTCCATTTCTTCCTTAAATGTCTGAGAGAACTCACCACTGACGTCCTGCCAACCTGTAGATTTGTATCTGTGATAGGCAGAATGATCTCAAAGACGTACAAATCCTAATCTCCAAAATCTGTGAATATATTACTTTATACGGCAAAAGCAACTTTAAATGTGTGATTAAATTAAGGGTCTTGAGTTGGGAAGATTGTCCTGGATTACCTAGGTTAGCCCAGTGTAATCACAGTGGTTCTTATAAGAGAGAGGCAATGTCAGAGACAGAGGAGAAATGATAACAGAAACAAAGGTTAAAGTGATATGATTGCTGTCTTTGGGCCACAAACCAAGGATACAGACAGCCTCTAGGAAATGGAGAAGACAAGGAAATAGATTCTCCTGTAGAGCCTCCAGAAGGGACATAATCTTGGTGACTCTGAGTTTAGTCAGGTGAATCCATTTTGGATTTCTGATCTTTGGGAATATAAAATAATAAATTTATACTGTTTTAAGCCATTAACTGTGGTGATTTGTTATAGCAACAATAGGAAACTAACACAATGTCAAGAAGTGTATCCATTTGATCTGAGTTGTCAAATTCATTGATATAAACTTACTCATATATTCTCTTACGGTCCTTTTAATGTCTGTAGGCTGTGTAGTGATGTCCCTTCTTTCATTTCTGATATTGGTAATGTGTACATTCTTTCTTTCTTTCTTTCTTTTTTCCTAATCAATCTGATTAGAGGTTGATCCATTTTTAATGACATTTACAAAGAACCAGTTTTGTGTGTGTGCCATTGATTTTTCTCTATTGCCTGTCCATTTTCTATTTCATTGATTTCCACTTTTATCTTTTTTCTATATACCTTGGTTTCCATTTGCTCTTCTTTTACTAGCTTCTTGAGGTGGAAGCTTAGATAATTGATTCTAGAATTTTCTTCTTTTCCAATATAAGCACTTAAAGCTCTAAAATTTCCTCTAAGCACTGCTTCAGCTGCATCCCACAAACTATATTTTTATTTTTATTTAGTACAAAATATTTTGTAATTTCTCTTGTTATTTAAAAGTGTGTTGTGTACTTCCAAATCTTTTTATTATTGATTAATTTCTAATTTAATTAGTTTATGGTCAGTGAATGCACTATGTATTATTTCTGTCCTTTTAAAGTTCTTGAAATTTGTTATGGTCTATCTTGATGAATGCTTCAGGTTTATCTGTCTGATAATAGGCTTTCCAATATTCTCATCATTAATGTTTGCATGTGTAGTAGGCAGAAAAATGTTGTTAGGTGCCATCAAGTCATCTCCAACTCATAGCAACCCTGTGCACAGCAGAGCAAAACACTGCCTGGTCCTGTGCCAGCCTCACGATCCTTGCTATACCTGAGCCCATCGTTGCAGCCACTGTGTCAGTCCATGTTGTTGAGGGCCTTCACCTTCTTCATTGACCCTCCACTTTACCAAGCATGATATCCTTCTTCAGGGAATGGTTCCTTCTGACAACATGACCAAAGTAGGTGAGACGAAGTCTAGCCATTCTCACTTCCAAGGAGCATTCCGGCTACACTTCTTCCAGGACAGATCTGTTAGTCCTTTTAGCAGACTATGGTACTCTTAGCATTCTACTCCAACACCACAACCCAAAAGCATCAACTCTTCTTTGGTCTTCCTTATTCATTGTCCAGCTCTCACGTGTATAAGAGGTGACTGAAAATACCATGGCTTGGGTTAGGCACACCTTAGTCTTCAAGAAGAAAAACGGCATCCAGAAATAGCCACATCTTAATCTCAGACACCTGTGAATATGTTACTTTACATGTCAAAAGAGACTTTGAAAATGTGATTAAGGTTAAGGACATTGAGATAGGCAGAGGATCCTAGATTACCCAGGTGGGCCCAACATAATCACATAATTCTTTAAAGGTAGAGAACAGTTCCAGGCTGTGATATGAGGGAGCTCTGGCAACAGAAGAGTGGTCAGAATGGTGTGATATGAGAAAGATTGGACTCAGCTTTGCTGACTTTGGAGTTAAAGGATGGGGTCCATGAGCCAAGGCATATGAGCAGCCTCTTGAAGATGGAAAAGACAAAGAAATGGATTGTCCTCTAATGTTTTCAGAAAGAAGCACAGCTCTGCTAACACCTTGATTTTAGTCTAGTGAGACCAGTGTTGAATTTCTAACCTACAGAACAGTAAGATGAATTTGTATTGTTGAAGCCACTAAGTTTGTGATTATTTGTAATGACAACCATACAAAGCAAATATAGTATGTTACATCTTTTTCCATCTTTTCACTTTCAACCTACCTGTGGCTTTAAATTGAAAGTGTCTTCTTATAGAGAACATTTTGTTGGATCTGGATTATTTCTTTATCCAGTCTGACAATCTTTGTCTTTTAATTGAAGTGCTTAGATAATTTAGGAGCTCTGCTAGCATAGTGCCTAAGGCACTTGACTGCTAACCAGAAGGCTGGCGGTTCAAACCCACCAGCCACTCCTCAGAAGGAAGGTTGGG
>NW_006921627.1:5837171-5838923 GCF_000298275.1 Orycteropus afer afer
TACTTCCGTAGTGATACTGCCTCGGAAACCCAAGGAGGGGTCGCTATGAGTCGGGGCCGACTCGACGGCACATAACAACAACACCACCACTTGACAATGGCATAATAGGGCTTCACATATAATTTAGACACCCTGTAACAGTTTATTTCCATTTCCCACTCTCATCCTTTGTGCTATTATTGTCATGGATTTTACCTCTACATATGTTACAGATCCCAGATTATTTTTGCTTTATTTTTTATTCTTATTTATTTATTTACTTTAGCTGTCACCACCACCACCCCTTCCATCCCTGGTAACCAACAAAGAAAGTTTCTTTCCATATATAAACCTTCCTTTAACTTTTTACAATAATGAACTAATACAGTATTTGTCCTTCTGTGATTGACTTATTTCATTCAGCATAATGTCCTCCAAGTTCATCCACGTTCTGCAGTATTTTGTAGATCCTACATTATTCTTTAGTGTTGCATAGTATTCCATTGTGTGTATGTACCATAGTTTGCTTATCCATTCTTCCATTGATGGGCACCTAAGTTGTTTCCATCTTTTTGCTATTGTAAATAGTGCTGCATTGAACATGGTTGTGCATATATCTGTGCTTGTCCTGGCTCTCACTTCTTTAGGATATATACCTAGTACTTGAATGGCTGGGTCAAATGGTATTTCTAATTCCAACTTTTTAAGGAATCACCATGCTGTTTTCCACAATGGCTGTATCATTTGACAGTCCCACCAGCAGTGTATGAGAGTCCCAATCTCTCCACATTCTCGTCAGCATTTGTTATTTTCTGTCTTGTTGAACTTTGCTATTAGTGCTGGGGCAAGAAGGTATCTCATTGTTGTTTTGATTTGCATCTCTCTAATGGCTAATAATCGCGAACATTTCTTCATGTGTTTGCTGTCCACTTGAATATCCTCTTTGGTGAAGTGTCTATTCATGTCTTCTGCCCATTTTTTAATTGGATTGTTTGTCTTTCTGTTGTTGAAGTGTTGGAGTTTTCTGTACATTTTAGAGGTAAGTCCCTTGTCAGATATGTCATTGCCAAATTTTTTTCCCCAATCTGTAGATTCTCTTTTTACTCTTTTGTAGAAGCCTTATGAAACACATAAAAATTTAATTTTTAGAAGGTCCCATTTATCTAGTTCCTCTTCTGCTGTTTGTGCATCTTGGGTTATGCTTGACAGTCTATTTATGCCATAAATTAGGGCCCCTAAATTTGCCCCTAGTTTTTCCTTGAGGAACTTTATAGTTTTAGGTTTCACATTTAAGTCTTTGATCCATCTGAAGTTAGTTTTTGTGTATGGTGTGAGGTATGGATCTTGTTTAATTTTTCTGCAAATGGATATCCAGTTTTGCCAGTACCATTTGTTAAACAGACAATCTCTTCTCCATTTAATGGATTTCAGCCCTTTGTCAAAGATCAGCTGACCATGGGTTGGTGGGTCTATTTCAGGTTCTCAACTCCATTCTACTAGTCTGTGTGTCTGTCATTGTACCAATACCAGGCTATTTTGACTACTATGGCTGAATAGTCCATTTTGAGATCTGGGAACATGAGACCTGCTACTTTGTTGTTCTTCTTCAGTAGTGCTTTGTTTATCTGATGTCTCCTTCCTTTCCATATAAAATTAGTGATTGGTTTTTCCATATCCTTAAAGAATGTTGATGGGATCTGGATTGGGATTGCATTGAATGTATAGATTGCTCTGGGTAGAATTGACATTTTCATAGTGTTCAATCCTCCTATC
>NW_006921627.1:5839137-5859501 GCF_000298275.1 Orycteropus afer afer
TCATATCATCAGCAAATAGGGATAGTTTGACTTCTTCCTTACCAATTTGGATGCCTTTGATTTCCCTTTCTTGCCTTATGGTCCTGGCTAGGACTTCCAGTACAATGTTGAAAAGAAGTGGTGATAGAGGGCATCCTTGTCTGGTTCCTGTTCGCTAGGGGAATGGTTTCAGCCTCTCTCCATTAAGAATAATGTTGGCTGTTGGTTTTGCATAGATGCCCTTTATTATGTTGAAGGATGTCCCTTCTATTCCTATTTTGCTGAGAGTTTTGATCAAGAATGGGTGTTGGATTTTATCAAATGCCTTTTCTGCATGGATTGATAAGATCATGTGGTTCTTTTCCTTTTTTTAATTTATGTGATAGATGACGTTGATTGTTTTTCTAATGTTGAACCATCCTTGCATACCTGGTATGAACTCACTTGGTCATCATGTATTATTTTTTTGATATGTTATTGAAGTCTGTTGGCTGGAATTTTGTTGAAGATTTTTGCATCTGTATTCATGAGAGGTATTGGTCGGTCATTTTCCTTTTTAGGGATGTCTTTGCCAGGTTTTGGTATTAGGTTATGCTTGCTTCATAAAATGAATTAGAGAGGATTGCATCCTTTTCTATGTTGTGGCATAGTTTGAGTAGGATCAGTGTCAGTTCTTCTCTGAACATTTGGTAGAATTCTCCAGTGAAACCATCTGGGCCAGGGTTTTTTTTTTTGTTGGTAATTTTTTTGTGACCTGATCAATTTCTTCTTTTGTTATGGGTCTGTTCATATTTTCCACCTCAGTCTGTGTTAGTTTAGGTGAGTAGTATGTTTCTAGAAATCTGTCCATTTATTCTAGATTTTCAAATTTTTTGGAGTATAGTTCTTCATAGTATTATTTTTGTTTTAGAGTCAATTATCTCTTAAAGAAATTGAAAAATTTTATATTTACCCACATATATACTATTTCTATCACTCTTCATTCCCTTTATATTATATCATATTCCTTCTACTTAAAGAATTTTATTTAACATTTCTTAAACTTCAGTCCATTGGTGGCACATCATTGTTGAAATTTTTATTTTTAATTTCTGAATACAGAATTCAAGGCTGACTTTTTTTTTCCCCCTTACCACTTTAAAGATATTGTTCCAACGTCTTCTGGCTTGCATTTTCTAGTAATAAGTGTGTGGCCGTTCCTATCCTTATTGTGACACAGAATAAGGAAGGAAATAAGCAATAGAAACAATATAAAATGACAGAGAAGTAGAATTATCAGCAACAATTTTAAAACAACTATTATGAACATGCTTAAGAATTTAAAGGAAAACATGAACACAATGAGGAGAAAAGCAGAAGATAGAAAAAAAGAACTAAACAGAACTTTTATAAGTGAAAATACAATATCTGAAAGGAAATTTTTACCATATAGGATTAACAGCAGAGCTCTGGTGGCGTAGTGCCTAAGGTATTTGACTGCTAACCAGAAGGCTGGCAGTTCAAACCCACCAGGCACTCCTTGGAAGGAAGATTGGGCAATCTACTTCCTTTGAGATATCACCTCGGAAACCCAAGGAAGGGTCACTATAAGTTGAATTAACTTGATGGCAGTGAGGTGGTTTTGTTTTGTTATACTGCAGAAGAAAAAAAAAAAATCAGTAAGGCTAGATATATAGCAACAGAAACTATCTAAACTGCTCAGTTATTGCTGCATACTTCCTGAGTCTGTATTCTTTTATTTATTTTATTTTTTTTTTAATTTATTTCCTCCTGTTTATGTTTTCATCTCGTTTTAGGCCTCATTATCCTGCTTCTTGACATCTGTGTTAGTTTCCTAGGGATGTAATAACAAAGTACCTAAGACTGGGAGACTTGTAAGAAAAGTAATTTATTGCCTTTATATGGTAGTTCAGGTTGTGTGTCAACTTGGCTGGGCTGTGGTTTTGAGTGGCTGGGCAGCTGAATGTAGTTATTCCATGTGAGGAGACTGTAATCACCTCCATGGTGGAATCCGCTGTGAGCAATAAGTAGTTGCCTTCAGGGTGTGGCCTGCTTCCAGTATATAAGCAAAAACTTTGAGAAAGGTCTCTAGGTTTTTGGCACATCTGGATCCTGCATTTGGCCAAGTCTTCATCTCAGTGGTCTGCCAATTGGGATTGTACCTGGACTTGAACAAGTGGCCTGCCATGTTGCCTACTGATCTTGGGATTATGCCATTTTACCTGCCAAACTTGGGTTCTTTAGCCTCGGCAGCCAGCATCTGTCTGAGTTAGGAGATGCCTTTAGCTCAGTGAGCCTAGAATAAGAGGCAGAGCTGAAGCCCAAGGTCTATGTATTGTCTCCTCTTTTATAAGTACACCAGTAATATAGGATTGGGACCCTCTGTAATCCTCCAGTATGACAGCTTGTTAACTTAATTGATAACATCTTCAAAGATCCTATTTCCAAACAAGGTCATGTTCAAAGGTACCAGGGGTTTGGACTTCAATACATCTTTTTTGGGGGAATAGTTCCATCCATACCAATATGTAGTAATTTTTTTTTCATTACTGGAGGTTATGAATGTGACTTTGTTGACTACTGAATTTTGTTGTTTTCCCTTAAAGAGTTTTGTTTTACCAGGTAGTTAAGTGTATCTGCTTTATCCTTTCAAAATTTGTTTTTAAGCTTTGTTGAGCAAATCTAACAAATTCACTGCTCTAGGGCTATTTTTTTCTTACTACTAAGGTGTAAGCAAATCAACTCTATCTGTGGGAAAAGACAATATAAAACTCAATATCATCAGTCAGAACAAGGCCAGGGACTAACTGTGGGACAAACCATCAATTGCTTGTATGAAGTTGAAGTTGAAGATGAAGAAAATTGGAACAAGTCCACAAGAGCCAAAATGTGACCTTAATTATATCCCACCTGAATTTAGAGACCACCTGAAGAATAGACACTGGTGGCCAAAGACCAAATGAGTTGTGGGATGACATCAAGGACATCATGCATGAAGGAAGCAAAAGGTCATTAAAAAGACAGGAAAGGAAGAGAAGACCAAAATGGATGTCAGGAGAGACTCTGAAACTTGCTCTTGAGCAAAGAGTAGCTAAAGTGAATGGGAGAACAGATGAAGTAAGAGCAATGAACTGAAGATTTCAAAGGGAAGCTCAAGAGGACAAAGTAAAGTATTATAATGACATGTACAAAAATGTGGAATTGGGAAATCATAGGGGAAGAACACTCTTGGTATATATTAAGCTGAAAGAACTGAAGAAAAAATTCAAGCATCGAGTAGCAGTATCAAAGGATTTTTTGGGGCAAAATATTGAATGATGCAGAAAGCATCAAAAGAAGAGCGAAGGAATACAGAGTCACTGTACCAAGAGGAATTGGTCATTGTTTAACCATTTCAGGAGGTAGTGTATGATCAAGAACCAATGGCTCTGAAGGAAGAAGTCCAAGCTGCACTGACAGAATTGCAAAAAAGAAAAAGACTTCAGGAATTGTTAGAACACCCATTGAGATGTTTCAACAAATCGATGCAGTGCTGGAAGTACTCACCCATTTGTGCCAAGAAATTTAGAAGACAGCTACCTGGACAACCAGCTGGAAGAGATCAATAGTTGTGCCCATTCCAAAGAAAGGTGATCCAACAGAATGTGGAAATTATCAAACAATATCATTAATATCCCAAGCAAGTAAAATTTTGCCAAAGATAATTAAAAAATGGTTGCAGCAGTACATCGACAGGGAACTGCCAGAAACTCAAGCCTTCAGAAGAGGGTGTGGGATGAAGGATCTCATTGCTGATGTCACACGGATCTTGGCTAAAAGCAAAGAATACCAGAAAGATATTTACTTGTGTTTTATTGACTGTACAAAGGCATTCAACTACGTGGATCATAACAAATTACAGATAACATTGTGAAAAATTGGGATTTCAGAACACTTAACTGTGCTCATGAGATACCTGTATATACACCAAGAGGCAGTAATGCAAACAGAACAAGAGGATACTGCATGGTTTAAAATTAGGAAAGGTGTGCATCAGGGTTGTACCCTTTCATCATACTTAGTCAGTCTGTATGCTGAGCAAATAATCTGAGAAACTGGACTACATTAAGAAGAATGAGCCATCAGGGTTGGAGGAAGACTTATTAACAACCTGCAATATGCAGATGACACACCTTTCTTGCTGTAAGTGAAGAAGACCTGAAGCAATTACTAATGAAGATAAACACTACAGACTTCAGTATGGATTACATCTCAACGTAAAGAAAACAAAAATCATCACAACTGGACCAGTAAGAAACAAATGATAAATGGAGAAAAGATTGAAGTTGTCAAGGATCTCATTTTACTTGAATCCAAAGTCAATGGCCATGGAAGCAGTAGTCAAGAAATCTAACAACATACTGCTATGGCCAAATCAGCTGAAAAAAAAAAAAAATCCTCTTTAAAGTGTTTTAAGTGTAAAGATGTCACTTTGAAGATGAAGGTGGACTTGACCCAAGCCATGGTATTTTCAGTAGCTTCACGTGCATGTGAGAGCTGGACAGTGAATAAAGAAGACCATGAAGAATTGATGCATTTGAATTGTATTGAATGCAGCATGAATGCTTGAAGAACAAACAAATCTGTCTTGGGGAAATTATAGCTGGAATGTTCTTTCAAAGCGAGAATGGTCAGACTTCATCTCACATTGTTTTGTCATGTTGTCAGAAGGTACCAGTCCCTGGAGAAGGAAATCGTCCCAGGTAGTAAAGGGTCAGTGAAAAAGAAGACCCTCAGCAATATGGATTGACACAATGGCTAAGACAATGGGCTCAAGCATGGCAATGAATGTGAGAGGGCACAGGATCAGCCAGTGTTTCATTCTGTTGGACAAAGGGTCACTGTGAGTGGGAACAACACCAACATATCATCATATCTGTTATCTGATTGAATGTCCAGGTGTTCATCAAAATATTTTCACTCTGGCTGGTCAAAGCTCTAATCTCTTCCAGTTTTATGTGAGCCTTGAGAATTGTTTGTTTACAACTCTCCAATCATGTTTTTCTCAGTCTTGTGGAGTTTTACCCTAAAACTGTGTCTTAGTGTTCTGTGTGTCTTAGTGCTCTTCCTTCACCCTGAGTCCCTACCTGTCCAAATCCTGTATCCCCAAGAGGGGCTCGCTGAAGATTTCTGGAGGTCTTTCTTTACAAAACTCTCTCTTCTCTGATAATCTCCCCAGTAAATTCTAGCCACCTCAGCTTCCCTAAACTCCAATCTCTGTGTCTTCAATTCAGAGAGACCAGCATGCTCTGCTTTGGTTCTCCCTCCCTGGACTGTGGTCTTGAAAGTTCCTGCAGACAGAAAGCCAAGGTGACTGTAGGGCTTACTGGGTTGTCTCTATTTCTAATGAATTGTAGTCCTATGCTACTTACTGTTCAATGTCTGAAAACAGATTTTAAAATATATGTGTATTTTGGAATATATAAGTGTGATTGTATTTAAATATATTAATGTATATGCATATATTTTCTAATTTTCTAGTTGTTTATAGTGAGTGTAGTACTAATTTTTCATGGCCAGAGCCCAGAATATACATGTTTAAAAAGCTTCCCAGGTCATTCTGATGCACCCTAAATTTTGAGAACCCTTAGGCTAGTGAGCAATGAAAGTAATGTCTTACATGTATGCAGTACTTTTCAGTTTATAAGACACTTCATATTCATTATCATTTAATCCTCACATCTACCCACTGATGAGGAGCTGTGGTAGCGTAGTGCCTAAGGCACTTGACTGCTAACCAGAAGGCTGGCGGTTCAAACCCACCAGCCACTCCTCGGAAGGAAGGTTGGGCAATCCTACTTCCGTAGTGATACTGCCTCGGAAACCCAAGGAGGGGCCGCTATGAGTCGGGGCTGACTCAATGGCAAACAACAACAACAACAACAACCCACTGATGAAGTCATGAAGGAATTACTATCTCCTTTTCAGGACACAGAAATCAAAGCCCAAGGAAGTCATGACTTTCTTGAGGCAGGATGGTTGATAGCTAGAATTGCTGTAGCCAGAACCCTGGTCTTAAGACCCTCATGTGCAGACTTATTCCTCACACATTGTGAGAAGTGGGGACCTCTGGGAGAAACAAGTCCTACGAGCTTGGAGTCACCCTTCCCTGAGTCATGCCATGGGTGTTTGCTCCCCATACTCAGGCTGTCTCTCCCTTTTTCTGCCACTGCATTCTTACCTATCTTCCAACATTATGTCCCACCACTCTCCTAATGAATATTAGGTTCCAGCCAAATTGGACTATTTGTTCCTCCCCACATTCAACCACACTTTTCTGTCTTTCTAGGGTTTTTCACTCTATCTGAAGTGCTCTTCCTTCACCCTGAGTCCCTACCTGTCCAAATCCTGTGTCATTGAGACCCAGTATAAATTCCATTTATGCCATGAGTATTTTCATCGTCTCTTCTTCCTTTAGATTTTTATCTGCATACCTCTCTGACATTCACCACTCTCTTCATTGTTCTGTTGTTATCCATGTACTTGTCTTCTCCTCCTAGACTACAAACTCCATGAGGAAAGGAATTGTTATTGTTGTTGTTGTAAGATGCTGTGGAGTAGATTTTGACTCACAGCGATCCCATGTGACAGAGTAGAGCTGTCCCGTAGGGGTTCCTAGGCTGTAATCTTTACAGAAGCAGATCACCAGGTCTTTCTCTGGTGGAATTGATGGGTGAGTTTGAACAACCAACCTTTCAGTTAGACTGTTTGTGCCACCAGGACAAGAATTAAACCAAAAACCAAACGCACTGCCTTTGAATTGATTCTAACTCATAGCGACCCTATAGGACAAAGTAGAACCTCCTCATAGGATTTCCAAGGCTATAGATCTTTATGGAAAAGCCTGCCACATCTTTCTCCCAAGAAGCCACCAATGATTTTGAACCACCAATCTTTCAGTTAGCAGCCTATCACTTTAACCCCTGTGCCACTAGGGCTCCAGTCATGCAAGAATTGTTGTTGTTAGGTGCCACTGAGTCAATTCCAACTCAGTGGCTTATAAATCTGTGTATCCACCTTGCACCCAAACCAGTACTAAACTCAGTGGCTTAGGTACAGTAAATTCCCAAATAGAGTGTGTTCAGTGGTGGAATAAGGTAGTGGGTTAGAAGGAGGAAGACAGAGGACACTGAGCAATTACTCTTAGTTGTAGGGATGAATTCAGCCACCAGACAATGACATTTATCCCTTTGGGTCTCAGATACTTCATTTTTAAAATGAGATAGTAGGACACTTGATTAAACTGTGTGTGTGTATGTATGCATAATAGGCGTATGTATGTGTGTGTATATATAATACACTTTTTCTACATGAAATACAGAATTGATGATAAAATGTTGCAAAACAGATTGTAGAACAAGGTCATTTCTAGTTTTCCTCTTAGCAATGACATATACATTTATAAAATTATAATCCTAGAGGAACTTGATGACAGCAGAAGGAATATGGATGATGGCTTTGATGCTCAAAGGCCACCTGCAGAAACTGCAAGCCATTTGCTTTCTGATCCAAGGTACTAATTCAATGTCTCTCCCTCCCCCATTACCTGACAGGAACAGAAGATGCTACTTCACCTGCCCACAAGCTGCATCTCCCTAGGGGAAAATCTTCACCTCAGCACAGCAGGCCCATGGGTTTCACACCTGGCTTTTGGGCTAACAGATTTCCAGAAGGGCAGGTGGGGCTGAGGAAGAGACAGTGGCAGCATCTGCTCCTGCCCTGAAGATTCATTGGCTCCTAGACAGGGTATTCAAGGGTCATTTTGTCTATCCCTCTGCCTCTGGGCAGGACAGCAGCTAACTCCACACACAGCAGGAACTGTTCCTGGCTCACACATGCTTTTTATGTATTCTGTTCCAGGACTTGAAATAAATCAGTCTATCAGCCTACAGGGAAGTAAAGAAAATCCTGCCTCTTTTTGTGACCTTCTGGATCTGTTTTCATGGATGCTTGCCTTATTGCTATACAATAACGATGATAATACCAGACAGTATTTCACTTTATGTTTTAAACATCTCTGACCCTTGGTTTCCTTAACTGTAAAATGGGGATGATAACTGAACCCACATCGTGGTTTATCATAATAATAAATAAATAATGCATGTAAAATGTGATCACAGGTATTCATTTTATTTGATTCTCAGTGAGAGGTAAGCTGTATATATCTTGTATTATTCCTGTTTTTCAGATGTGGCAAGTGAGGCTCAGAGAGGGTGGATGGCTTCTTGAAGTTGCACAGCCAATAAAGGCAGAGCCAGGACTGGAACCCAGGTATTCTTAGCCTATACTCCCTTTCTTCTGAACCTCATATTAAGATGCTAGATGTGAAGAGAATGCTTGGGGGTAGTGGAAGGGTCAGCAATGATCTTCAATTTGTATGTGTAACTAAGTGAGCTAAAACATTGCCAAAGGGGCAGGGGGCTGCATCTTCTGACCTCCTCTAACCCCACAAGAGGAAGACAGAATCACCATCAGTAGCCCAAGGTCTATTCCTGTGAGTCCAGACATACTGCCTCCCTCCAGCCCTCTCACCCATGCTGATACCAAGCGTTCCTCCCACAGCACCTACCACTTCTCTGCTGGGGTTCTATAATTCGCTGCAGTGGCCACACAGAACTCATAGATTTATTAGGGAAGTACCAGGCTACAATTCAAGTTCAGGAAAAATGCTTAGTCTCTCTCAGTCTCACCATCTCTCAGCCAACAGTCTCTCTCAGTCGCTCTCCCAGCAGTGCGAGTTTCCCGGTGTCTGTCTCTCTCAGCAATGTGTGTCTCTTGCTCAGTAGCACATGTCTTTCAGGAGCACATTTCTCTCAGCACTACGTTTCTCTCAGCCAGCAGTCAGAGAGATGACTTCTGCCTCTAGGAGGGCTCCTTTCGAGGCCAAACTAACCAATCCCAACATCAGAATTCTATACACCTAAGAGAGAGCAAACTTCCCAGAAAATTACTTTGTGCTGCTTCCAACAGAAATACCCCAGGTGAATGACTTTAACAATCAGGAGCTACTCAATTGCTCACAGCAAATTCCACCATGGAGTTTACAAAGACTTATGGCTAGGAAAGCCACACTATGTAATTTATTACACCACAAACATACGAAGTACTTAGGACAATGTCTGACACAGAGCATGTGCCCAATCATTGTTAACATTATTACCAAGTGGTTAATGATATTCTATGTAAAAACATCTCATTGAGTTCTCACAAAAAGTGTTGTTATTAACCCCATTTTACAGATGAGGGAACAGAAGCTCATGGGAATTAATTAACTTGCCCAAGGTTAGTAAATAACCCAAACCAAGCTGATGAGGTTTTCTCAGCCAGGGCTGTCCTTAAATGAAGCCCAAACCTAAAAAACAAACCCACTGCCATCAAGACAATTCCAACTTCTAGGGACCCACATAGGGTTTCCAAGGCTATAAATCATTATAGAAGTAGATTGCCTCATCTTCCTTCCACAGAGCAGCTGGTGGGTTTGAACCACTGACCTTCTGGCTAGCAGCCAAATGCCATACCCACTTAAAAGCAGCCCAGCGGTCAACTTTTTCTGCATCTCACATAGCAAAAATCAGTTGAGGGGCTCCAATTTATATCATCGACCTTAGAGGGAGTCTCTGGGCATATCTTATAGTCAGGTATTGGGTTAGGGAAGCCCTACTTACCCCTAATTGCCCACTTGATGGATCAAGTCTATCCTGCCAGGTTCTAAGCCATTTTCAAGCCCCATATGCTTTCTATGGAGCTCTTGTGGTACAATGGATAAGTGCTTGACTGCCAACTAAAAGATGGCCAGTTTGAACCCACCAGCAGCTCAACAGGAGAAAGAATCTACCAATCTGTTCCTCATAAAGATTACAGCCTAGGAAACCCAATGGGGCAATACTGCCCTGTCCTATAGGATCACTATGAGTTGGAATCAACTCCACAGCATACAACAAGAACAGTGAGTTGGAACTGACTCAATAGCATATAATAACAATATGTTTTCTGATTAGAGCAGAGCCCTCAAACCACTTCTCTCAGAATATCATCCCTCTGGGGCTACTCTGGATTTAAGAGTGGAATAGAGTCATGGAAAAGAACATGGACTCTGGAAAAAACAGATGTGAGTTTGAACCCTCAGTCTGTCCCTTCCTAGTTGTGTGACCTTGTGAAGTTATTTAAAGTCTCTGAGTCTGTTTCCTCACCTGTCAAATGGGTATTATAGGTTATTGTAGTATTATAGTAGTTGGCATATGGTAAATACTTAGTTGTTGTTGTTGTTATTTGCCATCGAGTCGGCCCGACTCATAGCGACCCCTCCTTGGGTTTCCGAGGCAGTATCACTACGGAAGTAAGAATGCCCAACCTTCCTTCCGAGGAGTGGCTGGTGGGTTTGAACTGCCAGCCTTCTGGTTAGTAGTTAGCATTTAATAGGAGTAGTGAAGACTTTCTGGAGTCAGAAGACTCAGTATGGGAGCTCTGGTAGCATAGTGGCTAAGACACTTGCCTGCTAACCAGACGGCTGGCAGTTCAAACCCACCAGCCACTCCTCGGAAGGAAGGTTGGGCAATCCTACTTCCGTAGTGATACTGCCTCGGAAACCCAAGGAGGGGTTGCTATGAGTTGGGTTTGACTCGACGGCACATAACAACAACAAGTGAAGACTTTCTGGAGTCAGAAGACTCAGTATACCCTTCTGGTCACATTACCTTGGGTAACATGAGCTTTTCCATCCTCATCTGAAAAATGGGTCAATATTGGAATCCCCTGAGCTCACATCTATGAATATTCTATATGAACAAGAAACTGGTAAACAAGTTGTCTGGGGAGTAAGCCCAGACACAAGCAGAACCTTTAAGCCCAGTGAAGGTGAAAACATGTTGCCTCCATTGCTTCCCCTTATATCATGACCTGCCTTGAATTTGGAGAAGATCAAAGTCTTCATGACAGGCACCCTGAGACAATCTAGCCAGTTTGGTAGTGAGAAGTGTATGGAAAGAGTTTTCCTCCTCCCTAATGCTGGCTTTGAGGTAGGCCTGTTGGGGGCATCAGGGAGAACACTTGGAAAGCATTAGGCTGGAGCACAGGCCCAGGAATCCTGATGTTGGATTCTAATCTGTGCTCTCTGGCCCTGACAAGTTGTATTAGCTAAGAGCCAAGATTTGCCCACCTCTGAACCTCAGGAACCCCGCAGTGGAATTGAGAGGTAGGAAGGTAGTACAGGATCTAGGATCTAGAAGGAAGAAGGGGCCTGGGAGCTCATCTGCTCTAGGACATCATTCTACCAGATGCACTACATCATCCTTCTACCTGAAATTTCCCAGCACAAACAAGTCCCTGCATCACAAAATGATTATCCAATTTTAGGGTGACAAAATGACTTGTGGTGGTGGTGGTGTGCTGTGGAGTTGGACCCGGCTCATAGCGACCCCTCCTTGGGTTTCTGAGGTGGTATCACTACAGAAATAGATTACCCACTCTTCCTTCCGAGGAGTGGCTGGTGGGTTTGAACCACCAAATTTCTGGTTAGCAGTCAAATGTCTTAGGCATTACGCTATCAGAGCTCCCGACAAAATGACTAGAAAGATTTGTTCTTACATTGAGCTATGATCTGCCTTCCTTCACCTTTCATCCATTGGTCCAAGTTCTGTCCTCTGAAGTCTCATTATACAAGCCATTCACTAAAACTTTCTGTAACTCTGCCTTCCCAAGAAGAAAAGAGGAGATAAGAAGAAGGGAAGGAGAGGGGAAGCCAGATTCCAAACTGTGTGAGTTTTGGTATATAGCATCTCTCTACACACACAAGCTGTGGGTTGTCACATTTGACAACTTGTTTTAAAATACTCTCTTTCTGATTGCTGTCAACTCTTCCCCACCCCCACCCACCCCCACAGGCCTACTCTAAGGAAGTGGGAAGCTGTCAGAGCACCTACCCCCTGGGGATTCTCCAGTTTGGATGGCACTATTAAGTAACTTCTAAATTTTCATTATTTTTAAACTCCCCCCCCCAGAAGAATCTCTTTATCAAATAAACTCTTATATGGAACTCAGATGGATGGGTGGATGGATGGACTAGAGGATGAATGTATGGATAGGTATGTGGCTGTTGTTGTTGTGTGCCATTGAGTCGGTCCTGACTCACAGCGACCCCTTCTTGGGTTTCCGAGGCAGTATCATTACAAAAGTAGATTGCCCAACCTTCCTTCCGAGGAGTGGCTGGTGGGTTTGAACTGCCAGCCTTCTGGTTAGCAGTCAAGTGCCTTAGGCACTATGCTACCAGGGCTCCTAAAATAATTAATAGCAGCTTTATTTGTAGTAGTCCCAAACTTCGCTATTTTGTGTTTCTGGACTATTTAAAGCCACTGAGTGGCTTTAAACAACAAAAATATATTGTCTGACAGTTCTGGAGGCTAGAAGTCCAAATCAATGTGTTGGCAGGGCCATGCTCCCTCCAGAGTCTCTAGGGAAGATCCTTTCTTGTCTCCCAGCTCTGGTAGTCCCAGGCATTCCTTGGTGTCTTCACATGGTCATCTTTCCTCTGTCTATCTCTGTGTGTCTGTTCTCATCTTTCACAAGGACTCCCCTAAGATTAGATTCAGTACAACCTCATGTTAACTAACAACATCTTCAAAGACTCTGTTTCCAAAGAAGATCATGTTCATAGGTATCAGGGCTTAGGACTTCAACATAAATTTTGGGGAAACACAATTCAATCCATATCACATACCTTGAGCAATTGGATGTATATAGTTATTGTTATTGTACAGAACATAAAAATAGACTCACAGTCCATTCTCTATCTGTGGGATCCTATTTTGTATAATAATGGAGGGTCAAGAAAAAGTATATTAGAAATTGGCCTCTGCAGAAATCAGCTAGCCCAGAAAATGTCCTCCAGGCTTTACAGTCTTGTCCTCTTCATTATCATCACCATCTGTGGTGTAATAAATTACCTGGTATGGCTTTTCTAGCCATAAGTCTTTGTAATCTCCATGGTGGAATTTGCCGTGAGCAACTAGTAGCTTCTGATTGCTGAAGTTATCTACCTGGGGTATTTCTGTTGAGAGTTCCATGAAGCAATCTTCTGGGAAGTTCTCTCTCTCTCTCTCTCTCTCTGGTGTATAGAATTCTGAAGCTGAGATTGTTTAGTTTGGCCACTCTGACAGGGTCAAAAGGAGCTCTCCTTGAGGAAGAAGGAATCTCTCACTGCCAGCTGGGAGACGCAAGAGACACGCATTGCTGAGAGAGAGACACAAGAGACACGTGCTGCTGAGAGAGAGACTGAGAGACACACACTGCTAGGAGACTGAGAGAGACTGTCGGATGAGAGATGGCAGGCTGAGAGAGACTAAGCGTGTTCCTGAACTTGAATTATAGTCTGTTGCTTCCCTAATAAACCCCATGATCTCTGAGTTCTGTGTGGCCACTGCAGTGAATTACTGAACCCAGCAGAGAGGTGGTGGGTGCTGTGGGAGGAATGGTTGGTGTCAGGGTTGGTGAAAGGGCTGGAGGGAGGTGGCATGTCTGGCCTCGAAAGGATAGGCCTTGGGCTGCTGATGGTGATTCTGTCTTCCTCTTGTGAGGTTAGAGGAGGTCAGAAAACACGGCCTCCTTGCCCCTTTGGCACCATCCCTGTCTTGATTCTCTAGTGCTATCACAGACATACCATAAATGAATGTCCAACAGATGGGAGTTTATTTTCCTATGATTTGGGAGGCAGGAGCTCTGGTGGTGTAGTGCCTAAGGCACTTGACTGCTAACCAGAAGGCTGGCAGTTCAAATCCACCAGCCACTCCTCAGAAGGAAGGTTGGACAATCTACTTCTGTAGTGATACCACCTTGGAAACCCAAGGAGGGGTTGCTATGAGTCGGGTTCAACTCGACGGCAGTTTGGGTTTTTAAGAGGCTAGAAGTCTGACTTCAGAGTGCTGGCTCTAGGGGCTGGGCTTCAGCTCTGCCTCTTGTTCCAGGCCCACTGGAGCTGGAGGCTTCTTCTAACTCATATAGCTGCTGGCTGTTGAGGCTGACAATCCCAAGGTCGACAGGTAAAATGGCACAATTGTTGTGAAAGCAGCAGTTCCCAGATCAGCTGGCAATATGGCAGACCACTGGTTCAAGTGCAGGAACTGGAGATGAAAATGCAGCCAAATGCAGGATCCAAAATATGCCAAAAAGCTACAGATGTTCCTCAAAGCTTCTCCTTATATACTGGAAGCAGACCACACCCCAAAGGCAACTACTTAGCTGCTTACAGCAGATTCCACCATAGAGGTGATTACAATCTCCTCATGGAGAATAACTACATCTAGCTGCCCAGCCACTCAAAACCATGGCCCAGCCAAGTTGAAACAACTTTGACTACCACAATCCACAACATCCACAACCCTCCATGGTTCATTTATCCTCTCTGCTAATACTTAATGAGCACCTCCCATGATTTGTGGATGCAGCGGTAAACAAAACAGGCAAAAATGATGATAAGAGCCCTGGAGAAAAATAAAGAAGAAAGATGGATAGGGAGTGTGTTTTGGTTACCTAGTGCCACTCTGACAAGAATACACCACAAATGGGATGTCCTTAACAAACAGGAGTTTATTCTCTTACAGTTTGAAGGCTTTAAGTCCAAGTTCAAAGTGCCATGCTCTAGGGGCTGGGTGAAAGCCCCTAAGCCTTGGGCTTCAGCTCTGCCTGCAGGTCCTGGCCCACTGAAGCTAGAGGCTTTTCTTCACTCAAACAGCTGCTGGCTGCTGAGGCTGCCAAATCCAAGGTTGACAAGTAACAAGGCACACTTCTGGTATTACCAAATCACATGACAGGCCATTAATTCAAGTCCATTTTAAGTCCCAAGGTCAGCAGGGTAGGGGAGGCTTCTGAACTACAACACAGCTACATGCAGGGTTCAAGGTGCCATAAGCTTGAGACCATTCCCAAGGCTGCTTCTTATATACGGGAAGCAGACCATATACCCAAAGCAGCTACTCAGCTGCTTGTGGTAGATCTCACCATGGAGTTGATTGCTAATCTCATCATGGGAAATAACTACCACCAGCTGCCCAGTCACTCAACCAGGCCCAGCCAAGTTGACACACAAATATAACCACCACAGAGTGTTAGGGGCTGGGGTAGAGGTGGGTTGCAATTTTTAAAAGGGTGGCCAGGGAAGGTCTTACTGAGATGGTGGAACTGAAGCAAAAACTTAAAATAGGCAAGGGAACGAGTCATGTATTTGTGTGGAGGAAGAGAATTCCAGGAAGAACAGCAAGTGCAAAGGCCAGGAGGCAGATGGTTGCCTGGGGTCTTTGAAGGGCAGTAGGTGGGCAATGCGAGTAAAGTATAGTGAGCCAGAGGCAGAGTGGCAGGGGATGAGATCAGAGATGTGGGGATGAGGCTCAAATTGTGGAGGGCTTCCTAGGATGTATTAGTTATCTATTGCTATGTAACAAATCACCACAAATTTTGTGGCTTAAAACAACACATACTTATTATTATTTTTTTTTTTAATTAGGATTTGGGTGAAGATTTACAGAGTAAATTCACTTTTCATACAGCAGTTCACATATACTTTGTCTCATGTCATTGACCAAAATTTACAATGCAGCAGCTCCCCTCCCACTTCCTCCCCATAGTTACCTCCTCCCAGTGTCCATCCCTTCATACTCTTCGAGAGGCCCATTGTCTGCCAACCCTGTATATGATCTTGGATACACTCTCCATTTAGACATACATAATTGTTTAGCTGACACATACTTATTATCTCACAGTTTGTATAGGAGTCTGTGTATACAGATCAATGTAGTCCCCTGAAAAACTGTAATCAAAGTGTCGACCAGGGTTGTGTTCTTAACTGGGGCTTGACTGGGAAGGGATCTGCTTCCAATTCATGTGACAGCATTCTGTTCTTTGCAGGTTTCTGGACTGAGGACCTCAGTTTCTCATTGGATGTTGTCTGGAGGCTACTCCCAGCACCTTGCAATGTGGTCCTCTCACCTTGCTCGCAACAAGGCAGCTGGCTTCTTCAAAGGCAGCAAAGGAAAAAGTTCTCTAGCAAGACAAGCATTGCCATCTTCTTTAACATACCCATCAACATGGAAGTAGTAGGTCCTGTCACTTTTGCTGTACTCAGTTGATTAGAAGCAAGTCACAGGCCCGGCTCACATTCAAGGGAAGGGGATTGTACAATGGTGTGAATATCAGGAGATGAGGATCTCCTTAGTATTCTGTTCCCTTAGATTCTGTCACCACAGTCCATCCTCTGTCCTCCAATGATTCATGTGCTTCCTACATGCAAAATATATTCACCATCTCCTAAAAGTCTCATCCCAGTACAGCATCCACTCAGAGTATAGAATCTCATCATCTAAATCAGGTCTTGGTGTAGATGAGTCTCCTTTGGGTGTGCCTTTTGATGTGTTGACCTGTAGAACTAAAGGTACATGTTATCTGACCCCACATACACTACATATAATGATAGGATAACAGCTATAGACATTCCTGTTCAAAAAAGAGGGAACACAGAAAATGCAAAAAAAAGTTACTGGTCAGAAGAGATTCTGAAATCCATCTGGATAAATGTCAGATGTTGCTTGATTAGATGTCAAAGCCTGGGAATAATTCCACATCTCTCCATTCTGTCTCCTGGGCTCTTGCTTTTGCCCTCTGAGCTATCCTCTTTTCATAAAAGGTAGCATATATTTGCAAGTGAGTAGTTTTATCAATCTCCTTCTTGCCAGTTGAATTTTGGGGTCTGACAGCCTTCTTTCATTTTTTATTCTCTCTGCCCCTTATAGTTCAAATTGGCAATACTTGTGTTGAAAGAGCTTTCTCAAAAATCTTTGTGGGTCTGGATGTCAATGGAAATCATTCCATTGAAGGAGCCCTGGCAGCACAGTGGTTAAGAGTTTGGCTGCTAACTGAAAGATCATTGGTTTGAACCCATGAGCCACTCCGTGGAAGAAAAATGTGGTAGTTTGCTTCCATAGATTTACAGTTTTGGAAACCCTATGGAGCAGCTCTGCTATGTCCTGTAGGGTCACTATGAGTCAGATTGGACTCAGGACAAGGGTTGGGCTTTTACTCTATTAGGCAAAAGCCACGTTTACAGATCTTTTTGAGATTCAGTCCTTCTCTACCTGCACCTCCTGCTGAAGTGGCTGACAACTCAGTTAAGCTTCCTAGAGGTCCTATAGTTTGATTGAGAAGTTCTGTGAGGCACATCCATAATCCCTTGAAAGGGCCCTTTGTGTGACTGCATACTACGCTGATCCTTTGATCTTTGTGAGGCTTCAACAACAGATTGCACAGTCATGCCCTCTGCTGCTTCTCTAGACCAGGGCTTATCTCTAAGCCATGTGCTCAGAAGCCATTTCTTAATTATAGCATCTTTTGACATCACAGGAAGTTGAGAATTTTCAAAATCATCAAGTCCTGATTCCTTTTTAAGTAGTTTTAAATAATTTTTTTTCCTCAGTTTATCTCCTCTCACATTTTACTGACCCACCAGCCACTCCTCGGAAGGAAGGTTGGGCAATCCTACTTCCGTAGTGATACTGCCTCGGAAACCCAAGGAGGGGTCGCTATGAGTCGGGTCCGACACGACGGCACATAACAACAACAACAACAGCAAGAAGAAATCAGACAGTGTCTTCAACATTTTGGAACATTAGGAAATCTCCTTGCTGTATAATCAATCAATCGATCACTTACACATTCTGCTTTCCACATAACTGCTGGAGATAATTTTTCTAAGCTTTCTCTCAATGTATAACAAGGGTCCCCATTCCTCTGGTTTCTATGAATAAAACCCTCAGTTCCTTTGAGTGTTCTCTGGCAGTATATTCTTCAAGTCCAGATTTCTATTGATAGTCTGCTCAAGGCAATGTTGGCCTTCCCTATCATGTTTCTCAAAATTCTTCATGAAAAAAACATGGCATGGAGTCAATTCTGACTCATATTGACCTTATTGGACAGAGTAGAACTGCCCCATAGGGTTTCCAAGAATGTAAATCTTTACGAAAGCAGATTGCCATATCTTTCTTCCAAGAAACGGCTGATGGTTTCAATCTGCCAACCTCTTGGTTAGCAGACAAGTTCTTTAACCACTGTGCCACCAGGGCTCCATAAAATTCTTCCAGCCTGATAACTACTGAATGTTTTGATCAAAGAGTTTATGAAAGACAGAAAAGTACAGAACAGAATTTAAAGTTCTCAATGGAATCCAGCCTTTCTGGAGCCTTGGAGGTTGAATGAGCCCCTAAAATTATTGCCCTGAGATAAACTTTAAACTTTAAACTTTAAACCAAAACTGTTCCCTGGAATCTTTAAACCAAAGAATAGCTTATTTTAATAATAAAATACATCTACTTTGAGCATTATGCTCTTTTAAAGAATAATCTGTGTGAGATCACATTGACAATAGCAACTTGAAAAGTTGGATGGGAAGCTTAGGAGGCAGTGAGTTTAAGATAATGGTCATAGAATAGGATGGAAAAAATATAGTGAGAATAGTAGCACAACTTGAAGACTATAACCTGTGTTACTGAATTGTATATATAGAAATTATTGAAATAGTATATTTTTGACTGTTTACTTTTACAAAAAAAAAAAAAAAAATTCCCAGCTTCTGCTCGCTGCACAATTCCAAACCCACTCCTACATTTTTAGGTATTAGCACCCTATTTCTAGTACCAAAATCTATGGCTGCATAACAGTACTTTCACAAACTTGGAGGCTTAAAACAGCATGTTTATTTATTATATCACAGTTTCTACTGATCAGGAGTCTGGACATGGCTTAACTGAGTCATATGTAAGGTAGCAGTCAAGATGTCTATAGAGACAAGAAGTAGATTAGTGGCTGCCAGGGCCTGGGCAAAGGGGAGAATGATGGCTAGTGGATATGGGGTTTCTTTTTGGTGTGGTGAAAATGTTTTGGAACTAGAGAGTTGTGATAGCTGGCCAACTTTGTGAGTAACATGTCATTTTAATATTTTTAGGAGCTACATTAGAGAAGGAGCTCTGGTGGCGTAGTGCCTAAGGCATTTGACTACTAACCAGAAGGTTGGTGGTTCAAACCCACCAGCCACTCCTTGGAAGGAAGATTGGGCAATCTACTTGTGTAAAGATTTACTACCTCAGAAACCCAATGGGAGTCACTATGAGTCAGAATTGACTCAATGGCAGTGAGTTTGGTTTTTTGGTTTGTACATTACAGAAAGTATTTCCAAAAGATGAAATTAATTTTTAATAATGCATTTATTTAGCCCAATATATCCAAAACAATAACATTTAACATGCATTAATATAAAACTTATTAATGAGATGTTTAAAATTCTTTTTTTATACTAAAGTTTAGAAATCTTTTGTTCATTTTACACTTACATACAGCACATCTCATTTCAAATGCTAAATTCTCATCGAAACAAACCAATTGCCTGGGGCTGAAGCAGATCAGACCCACCAGTCCTTCCATGAGTGGTCAGTTCTTAACTGTTTGTACCACTTAGGGACTTTTCATCTCAATACTTGATCTGTATTTCCAAAACCAAACTCACTGCCATGGAGTCAGTTCCAACTCACCGCGACCCCCACTGATTGGGTTTCTGAGGCAGTAAATCTTGATGGAAGTAGATTGCCTGGTCTTCCTTCTGTGGAGTGGCTGGTGGATTTGAACAGCCAACCTTCTGGTTAGTAGTCAAATGCCTTAGGCACTATGCCACCAGAACTCCTAAAATTTATGTGGAAGAAGTCGACTCACATACCCAAGTTGTCTCAAGCATGCTTAAAAAGCTTTCCAATAACTGAATGAAATATCAGTTTTTTAATTTAAAAAAAAAATGAGTTAAAAATAAATAAATCAACAATTCATGTCCTCAGGTGCGCTAGCCACATGTGGCTGGTGGCTACCAGAGCATATGCTTTTTACTCTGGGCCTCAGGGCTCCCACTCAGCTTCAGCTCTCTCCTCAGTCTTCCAATCTCACCAGAGCCTACAATCTTAAACTCCTCTACCGAGAAATTCAAATGACTCCCTTCCCTTTCTCCCTGCCTCTTCTCTAGCAACGGGAGCTCCCTGCAGTCTAAACTAAACAAAAAACAAACTGAACCAAACTCACTGCTGTGGAGCCGATTCTAACTCATGGAGACCTCTTAAGGTTTCCCAGGCAGTATCTCTATGGAGTTAGATTGCTCAGTCTTCCTTCCAAGGAGTGGCTGGTGGGTTTGAACCACCCAGCCTTCTGGTTAGCAGTCAAATGTCTTAGGCACTAGGCCACCAGAGCTCCTGCAGTCTTAACTGTTGTTGTTGTTGTTGTTATGTGCCGTCGAGTCGGCCCGACTCATAGCGACCCCTCCCTGGGTTTTCGAGG
>NW_006921627.1:5859976-5872550 GCF_000298275.1 Orycteropus afer afer
GCTATGAGTCGGGTTTGACTCGACGGCACATAACAACAACAACAACAACATGCATAAACATTGTTGTTGTTGTTGTTATGTGCTGTGGAGTTGTGGACCCCTCCTTGGGTTTCCCAGGAGGTATCACTTCAGAAGTAGATTGTCCAACCTTCCTTCTGAGGAGGAGCAGCTGGTGGGTTTGAACCACCACAACCCTTCTTGTTAGTAGTCAAGTGCCTCAGGCACTACACTACCAGAGCTCCTTATAAACTTTGTTGTTCTTGTTATGTGCGGTAGAGTTGGACCCATTGCGTTACACAAACCTGGAAAAGGAGTTAACTCCCATCCATCCCTACTCCCCCACTAGATGGATGGGCCCAAAGAAATTATGTCTTGTCTTCCTGTCACCCCAGGAAAACCCACTGGAGATGTGGAATTTCAGCAGTTACTTGGTTTATGAGATAGGGAGTGTCTTCCCCACTGGGTAGAAGGACCAGGGAAGGTGTGAGAGCATAGGCAGCAATGTGGGTGAGAGGAGGGGTGCCTAAGGGTGTGCGTGTGTGGGTGGGGATGAGGACATTTCACATATGGTTCATTGTGTTGGAATGATTTGGTTGTTAAATAAGCACCTTAAGGGATTATTTCACATTTCACACTTTCAAATTTTTATAATTAAAATTCTTTCCCCCAGGCTGGGTTTTTTCAAGCTTCAGATGTCAAACTAGAATTGTCCTTATTTGCATAATCCCACCTCTGCGGTTTAGCTCCGCCCCTTAGAATCATCTTCCTGCCAAGTCCCTAGCTTGGAAGCCACTGAGCTGGGTTCACCTCCCCCATCCTTCCTGCTTTGGGCAGTCATCCAGCTCTGGCCTTGCTTGGTCTCCCCCTCCCCTGTAACAAGCCTGGCTGCTCTGCTGCTGAGAGCTTGGGATAATCCTCCTGGAGCTATTTCAAGGATTAATCAGTCCTGCTGCCCTATGCCCAGCTCCTACACAACTGAGATTTCAGGCTGTGGACCTGTCCCAGGAAGGGAGGGGCAGTAGCTCCTGCAATGTGAGGATGCTGGGCACCAGGCTCTAGGTTCTGGGTTCCTGAGAGCCTGTCATGGTGCTGAGAGGGCAGTGAGATGGGGCCTGTCCCTCTGCAACCCTAAGTACCATGTTAAATCTACAAGCTAGATGGCTGAGTCTGAAGCCCTGAGTCTTCGACCTTTGCCATAAAACATAACATACACGTGTGCACGTGAGTACACACACACGCATATGCACACGCACACATGCACACAGCCTTCCTCTCCTTCTCTTCCTTCTCACACACCAACCAACCCCATTATGACTTTCATATACCCTTGGCACTTTTGCCTTTGTGGGTCCATAGATGATCATGATCCAATTGCCATCAAGTTGACTCAGACTCATGGTGACCCCAAGTGTGTCAAAGTAGAACCGTGCTCCATGGGGTTTTTCAGTGGCTGATTTCTTGGAAATAGATCACTAGGCCTTTTTTCTGAAGCACTTTTGGGTGGACTTGAACCGTCAACCTTTTGGTTAGCAGCACGGATGTTAATCATTTGTGCCACCCAGAACCCTAACTCCACTAAAAAGTATATTTGAAAATATGATTTATTGGCATAAACCAAAACCAAACCCACTGCCACTGAGCTGACTCTGACTCATTGGGACCCTATAGGACAGAGTAGAACTGTACCATAGGCTTTCCGAGGTTGTAAATACTTATGGAAGCCAGCTGCCTTATCTTTCTTCTGTGGAGTGGTTGGTGGGTTCAAACCACCAACTTTTTGGTTAGCAGCCAGATGCTTTAACCACACTGTACCACCAAAGCTCCTCACTTATTGGTATGTAGGTAAATATATTAATGTTATATCTTATAATATTTTCAACTTAAAATTCTTTTTATTATTCTGATTTTAAAAGAAATTAAAATATTTTCAGGGTCCCTGAAAGTCATGTGAGCTTTAGGGTCTGTGCCTACTGTACCTAATCCATAAATCAGCCCTGCCTGGCCCCTGCTTATACTTCCCTCTCTTTTCCCACCCCTAGTTGAGGTTTCCTGCCACAATCCCCTCAGGTCATTTCTTTCTCACCTTAGATGAATGTAGTCATATAGATAGATAGATAAAAATGTACACACACACACACACACACACACATGTGACTGTATACATATATACATGCATATGTACATATATATATTGTTTTACTGTGTTTTTGGTGAAAGTTTACCCAGCAAGTTAAGTTTGAATTTGACAATTTCCACACAAATTGTTCAGTGACATTAGCTACATTTTTCATAATGTGTGAACATTCTCTTTGTGTTTTGGTTGTTCTGTTTCTAGTACTCTAGTTTCCCTGTCCCTTATGTTTTAATCTTTGCTTTAGAGTAAATGTTGACCTTTTGGTTTCAATCAGATGGTTTCCTAGTAGGGTGCTGATCTTACAGGTAATGTCCTTTATTTTGTGTGCTATTTCACTAAAAGATGATCTTGAGATAGTTTTGGTTCAGAGATTAAGGAGTGTCTCAGGGCAGTAGTCTCAGGGAGTCCTCTTGTTTCAACTGGTCCAGTTAGTCTGGCCTTTTTTATGAATTTGTTCTACATTTTTCTTCCATGCCTAAGGTAGTTGACTGCTAACCAGAAGGATGGCAGTTCAAACCCACCAGCCACTCCTCGGAAGGAAAGTTGGGCAATTTACTTCCATAGTGATACTGTCTTGGAAACCCAAGGAGGGCTTGCTATGAGTCGGGGCTGACTCTACGGCACATAATAACAAAACAACAACGAGGACCGTGTATTGTGACTCTGGTCAGTATGGTCAGTGGTAGCTGTGCACCATCGAGTTCTTCTGGTCTCTGAGTAAAGTTTTATCAGCTACACATTCTCATCCAAGGCTATAGGGGAAGTGGATTTAGAGATGGTAAGAGAGTTCTGGGATGGGTCATCTGGGCTTCAGTGCCTCTCTCCCTCGTGCTTCTGAAAATGAAGTCTTTTCCGGCCTGGGAGAGCCAGATACTACCTGAAGAAGGATGAATTCATGGTTTCATGAAGTCCTTCCTGACTGGGGTGGTTTTGTTTGTGTGTCAACTTGGCTGGACCTGGTTGAATGGCTGGGCAGCTGAATGTAGTTATTTCCCATTGTAAGACTGGTAATTAACTCCATGATGGAATCTATTGGAGCAGCTGAGTAGCTGCTTTGGGTATGAGGTCTGCTTCCTATATATAAACAGCAGCTTTGGGAATGGTCTCCAGCTTATGGCACACTTGAACCCTGCATGTAGCCATGTCATTGTTCAGTAGCCTGCCACATTCTGTCAACCTTGGGACTTTCAATGGACCTAAATTAATGGCCTGCCATGTGATTTGGTAACATCGGGACTGTGCCATTTCATTTGTCAACCTTGGGCTTTTAGCCTCAGCAGCCAGTAGCCACCTGAGTGAAAAGATGCCACTAGCTTCAATGGGCCGGGAGCAAGAGGCAAAGCTGAAGCCCAAGGTTGAGGGGCTTTCACCCAGCCCCTAGAGCCTGGCACTTTGAACTTGGACTTAAAGCCTCCAAACTGTAAGAGAATAAATTCCTATTTGTTAAGGCCATCCCATTTGTGGTTTATTCTTGTCAGAGTGGCACTAGGTAACCAGAAAACTGACCTTCTGATGCCACTGATAAGCAAGTCCAGGCCCATCTGAGGTAGGCCAATTTTTGCATCACAAAGGGATGGCTTCCTCCATGAACTACTACCTTCTCTGCTGTGAGGCCAGAAGAAATGGATTGTGTCCAGCTACCATTATTGAACATTTTGATCAAGGACCCAATAGCTAGATCCTGATGAAAAGGAGGAAAATTGGGAAACAGAGCTTCAAATTCATACGGAAACAAGACTTACTGGATCTATTGAGACTAGGGGAACCCTTGAATCTATTGCCCAGAAATAATCTTTAAACCTTGAACCAAAACTATCCCATGAAGCCATTGGTAAACCGAACAACAGTTTAGCTCAATTAATAAAGAATATTTGCCTTTAGCATTGCACTCTTCTAAAGAAGTATTTATGAATTCAAACTAACAAATTAATCTAAAGCACAGATGAAAGGGGCAGAAAGTCTAAATTAATGGTGATGTAAGAATATGGGTAGAGATAGTGAGAATGGTGACACATTGTGAAGTCTGTAACCAATGGTATAGAGCCACACATGGAGAATTGTGAACGGGTGTATGTTTGGTTCTGTGTATTGCCGCCAAAAATTTTTTTTTTCAAAAAAAGAAATGGCTTCTTCCAAGTCCATAGGAATGATCCCAGGGTCCAACATATTCTAGGTCAAGTCCAGGATCTTTACTATTATACATGAGACCTTATTTGAGAGGAGTATAATATAATGGATAAAAATACTTAAGAGGTAGAGCTATCTGACCTTGGACAAGTCCTTAAACCTCTCAAAGCCTCACTTTTGTCCAGCTGTACAGTTGGGATGATGGTAATATTTTCCTCACCAAATTCTCTCAGTATTAAATATTGTATTTGTAAATGTAGTTTGTATACAATAAAGCTTTATATGCCTGTTAGGTAATGGGACTGTTATGCCAAAAAAAAAAAAAAAAAAAACACGGAAGACCTCTCATATCAGCAGTTCAAAGCTACAGGAGGAAGATGAGGCAACTTACTTCTATAAAGATTTACAGCCTTGGAAACCCAATGGGGTGACTATGAGTTGGAATTGACTCAATGGCAATGGGTGGTGTCATTGTAAAAAAGAGAAGAGACACAGACAGAGAGAATGCCATGTAATGATGGCGACAGAGCTAGGAGTGATGTGTCTCTTAGCCAAGGAATGCCAAGGATTGCTGGCAATCACCAGAAGCTATGAAGAGGCAAGGAAGGAACTTCCCCTAGACCCATCAGAGAGAGCATGGCCCCGCTGACATCTTGATATCAGATTGTTAACCTCCAGAAATGTGAGAGAATAAATTTTTGTTGTCTTAAGCCACCTAGTTTGTAGTTCTTTGTTACTATTGTCCTAGAAAACAAACTGGGTATTTAACTAGACTGTATTTCCCAGTCTCCCCTGCAGTTAGGTATGAACAAGGGTGTTAAATATGCCACTTCCATGCCTGCCCCCATAAAACCTCCCTCCATGTTCTTTCCCCTTCCAAGGAACACAGCAGCCTTAGAAGTCCCACACTAAAGATGGCAGAGCCATAAGATGTAAAGAATCTGGTTCCTTGAATCAAAGCATGAAGGAGAGCATCCACCAATTTGAATTTTCCATTAGTGAGAAATAAACTTCCATTATGTTTAAACCATTATACATTTTTATAATTTTGCTGCAGTAGTTTAACATACCCATGCTGTCTCATGTCCCTGAAATGCTTGTAACCCCAGCCTGCTTTACCTGTGTAACTCCTCTTAATTTTGTAAGCTTCCTCTCTGGCATCAAAGCCTCCAGAGATCCTTCTCTGTGCAACTCCTGACCCCTTACCCAAGGTTAGGTATCTCTGGCAAATGCTACACAGTTAATTAACCTCTATCCATCCTCCAGGAGCCCCTGGGTGGCACAAACAGTTGCACACTGCTGGGTTACTAATAGAAAGGTTAGGGGTTCAAACCTACCCAGAGGTGCCTCAGAAGAAAGGCCTGGAAATCTTTTCCCCAAAAGACACAGTCATGAAAAACCTGTGGAATGCAGAGTTGAAATCAACTCTCTGGCAACTGCTTTTTGTTTTCAAAAATCCATTCTTCCCTTCTTCCTAATAGAATTTCTTTCAGGGTGTTAATGTATCCAATTAAAAATACTTATTTCCTGAGACTTCCTTGCAGTTAGAAGCAATCATGCAATCCAATTCTGATCAATAAGATGTATGAGGAAGCTGCTGGGTGGAGCTTCTGGGGAAAGCTTTTTGATAAAGGAATAGACTGGGCTCATATTTACCTTTTTTCTTTGCCCTTCCCGTCCTTCCACTTGAAACTCAGATGCAGTGCCTAGGAATAGCAAACGTAAGGATGAAAGCTACGGCAGAGTAGAAAGAGGTTCCAAGTTCCTGAAGGCATCACGGAACAATCCTGTTTTGCCTACCTCTGGTTCTCCTGTTATGTGGAAAATATAAATTCTGAATGCTTAAGCCCTGGAGTGGTGTTCCTGTTAGGTACGACTGAAAGTAATCCTCACTGAATGGGTGCCCCTCACTCGGTGTGCCCAAGCACCCTGTGCTCCCTTTCCTGCTTCAATCACAACAGGTGTCACACTCGGTGACAATTATCTGTTTAAGTGTCTGTTTACTAGATTCTTTTAAAGGCACAGAACAAGCACTCAACAAATGTGGGCTGAGTGAATATGACAAAAGTTGCTTGCTCTCTTCCTCATCATGGATCTGAAGAGAGAAAAAAGGTACCCCTGGGGACACAGAGAAAACATTTCTCTCTTCTCTGGAGGCCCTCAGCCAGTGGCTTCTCCACCTTCCTCTCCCCTCTGCCAATGGAGCTTTGACGCTCTGATCTCTGAGGTCTTTTCAAGTTCTAATGTTCTCTGATTCCACCTCACATCTAGTACAATCTACACACTAGGAGGATACAGTAGTATAAGGCACAGCCTCAGCCCCCATACTGGTGAAGCCAAGAAATGAATTGTTGTTGTTGTTATGTGCCGTGGAGTCGGACCCGACTCATAGTGACCACAGGATAAGAATAACTAGTGCTCACGTGGCACTTACATTGTCCCAGGCATCATTTTAAGCACTAGAAGTATATTAACTCATTTAATCCTCACCACAAAGGCAGATGAAGTTATTATCCCTAAATTTATAGGAGACAAAACTCAGGTACAGGTAACCTTCCCAAGGTCACACGGCTATTAAGAAGCAGAGTAGAAATCTAACCCAGGTAGTCTCCTTCCAGAGGCCTTGCTGGTAACCTCTACTGCCTCTCGGTTGTTGTTAGGTGACTTCGAGCTGATTGTTGACTCATAGTGACCCCACGTGACAGAGTAGAATGCCATGTAATGATGGCGCGGCCAATGGAGTTTTCTAGGCTGTGATCTTTATGAGAAGGCACCCTGGTTGCACGGTGGTTAAGCAGTTGGCTGTTAACCAAAAGGTCAGTGGGTTGAACCAACAGCTCTACAGAAAAAAGATGTGGTAGAAAAGATTACAGCCTTTGAAACTCTTGGAGGGATTTCTACCCTGTCCTATAGGGTCACTATGAGTTACAAATGACTCAGTAGCAACAGGTTTGATTTTGGAATCTTCAAGGGAACAGATCTCCAGATCTTTCTTCTGCAAAGCTGCTGGGTGGGTTTGAACAACCAATCATCTAGTTAGTGGCCACCTTAAGTGTTGGACCAGCAGGGCTCACAGAGAATAATACCAAGTAGCACAGACTGGGGGTTGAGTTGTCTGGTGTATCTTCAAACACTGGGTTTCTGCTCAAAAAACTATGCTGATCCCTATGAGGCAGAGGTTAAAGATGTCCACCATTTCCAAACTGCTGTACCACTCCATCATCTCTAATATCAACTCCACCTCCTCCCCTCAGTACTCTTCCTACTGTCTTAGAGTTGGGTACTTCACTAAAACATCTCACAGAACTCACAAACTGCTAAGGAAATGTCTCACGCAATGGAAGCTGACAGGTCCCAAATCTGTGGGTCAGGTGTCAGTCTGGAGCAGTCTCGTCACTCACATGGTTGCAGGACTGATGAACCCAAATCGATAGGTCAGATGACTGCCTGCTGTCTCAAGTCCAGGGGTAAGATGTTGAGGAACAAATGCAGAATCCAGAGCAAGAGAGCAAGCTTTGCCAAAACATTCACAAATATACCCTCAAGGAAACTAAGGGTAGTGACTTGAGTCACACCCTCCAGCAAAGCAGGATTCAAGATATATCCCACCCTAATCCTGCCTTATCCATGCAACAGACTGTCACCCCAAAATGGGACCATAACCACAGGCTAAGATTTACAATAGATCACAAAATGGAAGACTATGGCTTGAAGGAGCTCTGGTGGCATAGTGCCTAAGGCATTTGACCACTAACCAGAAGGCTGGCAGTTCAAACCTACCAGCAACTCTGTGAAAGGAAGATGGGGCAATCTTCTTCTATAAAGATATGTTGTTGTTGTTGTTATGTGCCATCGAGTCGGCCCCAACTCATAGCGACCCCTCCTTGGGTTTCCGAGGCAGTATCACTACGGAAGTAGGATTGCCCAACCTTCCTTCCGAGGAGTGGCTGGTGGGTTTGAACCACAAGCCTTCTGGTTAGCAGTCAAGTGCTTTAGCCACTATGCTACCAGAGCTCCTGATTATATCTGTAGGTTACTCTATTTACTAAACCCATTTCTAACAAGTCGATTCCAACTCACAATGAGTAGGACAGAGTAGAACGGCCTCGCAGGATTTCCAAAACTATAAATCTTCACAGAAGATTGCCACTTCTTTCTCCTGCAGACCAGCTGGGGGGTTTGAACTGCTGACATTTGGGTTGGCAGCCAAATACTTTAACCATGCACTACCAGGGCTCTTCTTTCTCTGTTTAGAGACTGGGATATTTCCATCCTCCTTCAGGCATCCAGGCATCAGATTACTAGCCCTGCCCCACACCCTACATACATCCATGAGGAATTTCTAGTGACACTGCTCACGAATCACAGGAATTCAAGAGGCTGGAAAGATGCTAACAAGTGCCAGCAAAACTGCCACAGACTGACTTTCTACCATCTTTTTCCAATGCCTCTCCTACCCCAGCTGGCCAGTAAAAGGCATGGAGAGCCTCAGTGTCCATACTCTGGAATGACAGCCAGCTCTTCTTCATCCATATTGAGGTCACGGGTTTCCACTGCAGCACAAGGGGCCAAGGTTAAATGTTTTTGGAATCCAGTTCATAGGAAATCTCTACAATTAAGTCTGGGAGGAGCCTTTCAGTAGTAGATTAGGTGGAGAACTTTCATGAAGTTAAGGATTAACTATGTGAAGGGTGAACTGAATGGTTAGGGGCTGGGTCAGAGTTGCAGGCAGCTTTGTTTAGCTGCATTTCTGTGTGGTATGTGATATGATGTGTGATATGTGAAGTGTGTGTGTCTGTATACAGATGGATATCCTGGGGCATATAGAAATTTCCTTTCATGTTTGGATAAGTTTTAAATTGCAAAGTACTTTAACATTCTTTCTTTAAAGCCCTCAAAAGGAGGCAGAGCAATCATTCTTCTTTAAACATTTATTTATTGTGATTTAGGTGAAAGTTTACAGAGCAAATTAATTTTCCATACAACATAACAGTTTCTAGACATTTTGTTTCATGACATTTATTGCAATCCCTATAACATAATAGCTCTCTTCCCACTTCCTCCCTGTGGTTACCATTTCCCTATGTCCTTCTTTCCTATGCATTCCTGCCTTCTGAGCTGTCTCCCTATGCAAATAGCACCCTTCTGATCTCCCATGATTGATCATTCTGTTTTGGTTACCTAGTGCTGCTCTGACAGGAATATACCACAAATGGGATGGCTTGAACAAATAGGAGTTTATTTTCTTACAATTTTGGAGGCTTTAAGTCCAAGTTCAAAGTGCCAGGCTCTAGGGGCTGGGTGAAAGCTCCTCGACCTTGGGCTTCAGCTCTGCCTCCTGCTCCCAACCCACTGAAACTAAAGGCATCTCTTCACTCAGGCAGCTGCTGGCTGCTGAGGCTGACAAATCCAAGGTTGACAACAGTCCTGATATTACCAACCGCATGGCAGGCCATTAATTCAAGCCCATTGAAAGGCCCAGGATCAGCAGAGCAACATGGCAGGCTGCTGAACAATAACTCAGCTACATGCAGGGTTCAAGCATGCCATCAGCTGTAGACCTTCCTTGAAGTTGCTTCTTATATACTGGAAGCAGCACATCCCTAAAGCAGCTACTCAGCTGCTCTAGTAGATTGTACCATGGCGGTAATTACCAATCTCACCCTGGGGAATAACTACATCCAGCTGCCCAGCCACTCAACCAGGCCCAGCCAACGTAACATACAACCTTAACCACCACACATTCTAAGGAGTGCACCTACCTGATGTAAATGTTCACCTTATATGCTTGTCTGTTGTTTGGCTGGAAGCCATGGAAGTCAGTACAATTCCAGGCCCAAAGGGTGACTAGGGGCCATAGTCTCAGGGGTCTCATGAGGCTCTATGAGACCAATAAACCTGGTCTTTTTTATGATTTCAAGAAAAAAAAGTTCCACATTTTTTTCCCCACTCTACCCAGGATCAACTACACTGATCTCTTTCCGAGTGGTTGACAGTGGTAGTTGGGCACCATCTAGTTCTTCTGGGCTCAGGGTCATGTAGGCTAAGATTCATGTGGTCTACTAGTCTCTTGGACTAATTGTTTCCATGTGTCTTTGGTTTTCTTCATTCTTCTTTGCATCTTAGATGGCTATTTGCAAATTTTTAAGACCCCAGTCACTACTCACCAAGCTAGGATTTAGAACAATGCATTTTGTGTAGTATGTTATGCCAGTTGAGCTTGATGTCCCCCACAACCATGGTCTGGAGCCAGTGGCTGCAGTGCCTCATTCCCTCAGAGTGTTTGACTGTGGCTAAGAGTTATTATAACCTTGCCCTGTTAGTTCTATTTATATGGGCATTCTTACAGCACGTACAAATACATATGTAGAAATATCACCTGCCAAACTTATATATAGGAGCTCTGGTAGCATAGTGCCTAAGGCACTTGACTGCTAACCAGAAGGCTGGCGGTTCAAACACACAAGCCACTCCTCAGAAGGAAGACTGGGCAATCTACTTCTGTAGTGATACTGCCTCGGCAACCCAAGGAGGGGTCGCTATGAGTCGGGTCCAACTTCACGGCACATAACAACAACAGTTTTAGCAAATAAAAATGTAATATATCTAGTTACATTTGATTTTCAGATAAAGATTTTTTTTAGCATAAGTATGTCCCATGCATAATTTGGGACACACATATACTGAAAAATTGGTCATTGCTTATCTGAAATTCATATTTAATGGAGGTGCCATGTATTTTATCTGGCAACTAAAGCGATGGACCAAGAACTCTAAGATCAGCCAGTGGACCCCAGGAAGGACTACTACAGGATCTCCAAACTGATGCATCGTTTATATATTCAATTTTTAAAGGAGGGTGGCAACTAAGAGGTAGAGGCAGATTAACCAGTAAACTCAGTATGTACCAGTTTACAGTAAACCAGGCACCCAAAAATCCACTGCCATCAAGTGACTCACAGCCACCCCCATTGGGTTTCCAAGGCTGTAAATCATTGCGGAAGTAGATTGCCTCATCTCCCTCCCGCAGTTGGTGCGTTTGAACACGCCACCTAGTAGTTAGCAACAAAATGCCTTACCCACTACTCCACCGCTGTTGTTATGTGCCGTTGAGTCGGACCTGACTCATAGCGACCCCCTCCTTGGGTTTCCAAGGCAGTATCACTACAGAAGTAGATTGCCCCATCTTCCTTCCGAGGAGTGGCTGGTGGGTTTGAACCGCCAGCCTTCTGGTTAGCAGCCAAGTGCCTTAGCCACTATGCTACCAGAGCTCCTTAAATCAGGCAGGTACGGGCTTAATTGTATTTACTTACTAATCTGTAAGCATTTACTTACTAATCTGTAGAACAGTTTCAGAGGTTAAAGCATTCAGCTGCTAACGAGAAGTTGGCGGTTCCAAACCACCAGCAGCTCCGCGGGAGAAAGATGAGGCAGTTTGCTTCCATAAAGATTCACAGGCTTGTAAACTCCATGAGGCAGTTCTACGCTGTCCTATAGACGGCTGGCGGTTCAAACCCACCAGTCACTCCTCGGAAGGAAGGTTGGGCAATCCTACTTCCGTAGTGATACTGCCTCGGAAACCCAAGGAGGGGTCGCTATGAGTTGGGGCCAACTCGACGGCACATAACAACAACAACAACATAGGCTCTGTAAGGTGGATTCGACTTGATGGCAGTGAGTTTCACCACATTTGTGATATGGTGAAACTCAGGTGAAACTGTTTATTACAGGTAAGTAAACACAGGCCCGCGCATACCTTGCTTATTGGGTAATCCGTCCCCTCTAAGGGGACGGGGGAGAACTGTCCAACAGAGGTAAAGAAGAAAATCAGGGGTTGCTGTAAGATTAATTAAATTGGTTAAGGAATAAGGCCAGAAGGGAGAGAGGCAGTCTGGACCTGCGCTGGGGGTCAGGGACTTGGGTACACACGGGGCGAGGGCTGCCCTAAAGAGCTGAGGCTGGATGACAGCCTGGGTCTGAGCCAGTGGGGAAGGCGGTGAGGGGATATAGGCATTGGGAAGAGGGTCTGCAGACCTGGGGGTGCAGGTGGGGGATGGCCAGGAAAGGGCGAAGGGGTGGAGCGGCCTGGCGCTCAGGATACAACATAGGTGCTGTAACGACTGTTGGAGACTTGGAGTGTGGGTTCCGCGCAGAGGTCCGCGACTCGCCAGTGACCGCAGGACAGAAATCGGGAGAGCCTAGCGAGAGCCCAGAGAAGCTGAGATCCCGCGAGCCAGGAGTTCCTTGCCGACCCTAGATGACCGGCGGCGCTAGGACCCGGCGACGCGGGCAGAGCGGAAGCGTCGCGGCGGG
>NW_006921627.1:5872650-5923712 GCF_000298275.1 Orycteropus afer afer
GCTCGCGGGCTGGGGCGGCGGCGGCGGCGCGCAGGTGAGGAAACGCGCAGCACCCCCGCGCGGGCTGGTCAGCCTGCGTCCGTTTACCCGGCGCCAGGAGAAAGCGTTCAGGGCCGAGCCAGAAAGTGGGGCTCTTGGGAGGGACGAGCGCGAGCGCGCGGGTGTGTGGGAGGTGCTCGGCCTTGCGCCGGCGGATATGGGGGCAGAGAGGAGAACGCGGAGAAATGGGGGGCTGGGCTGCGGGAGCTGAGCGGTGAGGGCTCGGAGGTCACACCCCGAGCGGCAATCCGCGGTATCAGCACTGCGCCGGCCCACGCTGAGGTGAGGACCAGGGAGTGTCTAGGAGAAGCAGCTGGGATTGGAGACGCTGTACCGGGGTTCATTTCCTCTTCCGCCGCTTGGCTTGCTGCCCGGCTGGAAGCGGTGCCGGCCCGTGCCCAGCCGTAGCAGCTGTCTACTCCCCTGTTGTCCCGGGACTTTCCTACCCGGGAGCCAAACCTTACACCCCATTCTCCCACCCTTCCCCGCCCCGGAGTGAGGCCGAGGCTGGGAGCTGGGAGGGAGGCCTCTGCTGGAAAAGGGAGCTCGCGTCTCCCGGCTCTGGCTTTCCACTTCCTAACTCGGCCCGCGGAGCCCCGTGACCCACATGTGTCTCTCCACCCTGTTTGGCTCTTCGTTCTAGGAATGAGATAGAAATGGATCCTTGGGCACTTCTTTTGCAACTCCTCTCCCGCACTGCGGCTGGCTTGTGCCCGGATTTCCCTTGATCCCTTTTAGTTGATCCCAGCTGCTTGACCCGTGCTTGTTCCAGATGGCTTTCCACAGAGGTTTTTAACTTGGGGTATAGACCCAGGGAGGGTCCATAGTTTTTGTTTTGTTTTATATCAGATTTTCTTAAGACAGCGTTGTCCAATAGAGATATAATGTGAAACACACATGTGATTTTAAAAACGAAACAGGTGGAATTAATATAATAATTTAACCTAGTAAATAAAAAATATTTTAGCATGTAATCAGTATAAGAATTATTAATGAAATATTTTACATTCTTTTCTCGTAAGAAGTCTTTGAAGTTAGCTGTGCATTTTACACTTAAAAAAACCCCACACCCACTGCCATCAAGTCTATTCCGACTCTTAATGACCCCCCCCAACCCACCCCCCTCCCCGAGCTCTGGTAGCATAGTGGCTAAAGCACTTGACTGCTAACCAGAAGGCTGGCGGTTCAAACCCATCAGCCACTCCTGGGAAGGAAGGTTGGGCAATCCTACTTCCGTAGTGATACTGCCTCAGAAACCCAAGGAGGGGTCGCTATGAGTTGGGGCCAACTCCACGGCACATAACAACAACAATGACCCCCCCTGGGTTTCTGAGGTGGTAAGTCTTTACGGAAGTAGATTGCCCAGTCTTGATTGCATGGAATGGCTGGTGGTTTGAACTACCAACCTCTTGGTTAGTAGTCAGATGCTTTAGTCACTGTGCTACCAGAGCTCATTTTTTTCACTTACAGTACATCTCAATTCACACTACCTACATTTCCAGTGCTCAGTAGCCACATGTAGCTAGCAAGTGGCTACCAGATTGGACAGTGTAGTTATAAGAATTTAGTTCCTGACCAACAGGCTCATAGCCAAACTTCTTGTAGTAGTCAGTGTTTTTCATAATCTAGCCTCTCTTTTTCCCTGCTGCTTCCGCAGGGATGGTTATCCTCTTACCACTCTAGACCACTTGCCATTCATGAACACACCTGTGTTCAGGCTGTTCCTTCTACCTGGAACACTCTCCCTCCCCACTCCACCCAGGCCTGGTAGGGAGGAACAGCAACTACTGAGTTTTTCCTGACTCCCCTAACCCCAGAAGGAATGTATCGCTCCTTCTTAACACTGTATTCATGGCTAAATTAGAGCACTTATCACATAATGTTTAATTGTTTTCGAGGCTGAATCCCTGGCTAATATAGTGTCTTATTCATCTTTGTTGTGATCATGGCTGGCACCTAACAGATGATCAGTGAATGTTTGCAGACAGAATGAATAAGTGGCTAACCTGTACTCAGCCTTTTAATTCTGGAAGGAACTTCCAGAATTAAAATTCCCTGTTTAAAAGATTCATGCTTGTACTACTACCCCCAGCCTCGAAGCAGAAACACACACCCATCCCAGATGTAGTAACTAACAATGAAGAATGCATCTCAAGATGTGCACAGAAGTATCTTTTACCTTTTCTCTTTTTCCAAGGCTTGTAGATAGAGAAACTGAGACACAGAACTAAGTTAGAATAGCCAGCACATTTGTATCCATAAATACAAAGGTTCATTTCTGGATAGCTGAGGATGTCCTTCCTGGAAGTCAAGAGGGAACTCACAACTGGATAAAAAGTTGAAGAGCAAAATGGGTTATCTCAGATGAAAAAAAGTACTATTTTGAGAACAAGTAGGGTTGAAGAAGAGGGCTAGAGAAGCCAGCAGGTCAAAGGAGTGGTCTGTTGGGAACAGAACAGTGCCAGTTCTGTCTGCAGAATGGGAAAATGGAAAGAATCAGAGATTCAGAGAAGGCAAGCAACTTACCCAAAACACACAGCACTTTAAGCCCAAATGAGGCATCCTAGGCCTTCATTGTCATATGCCCCCAGCTCCACCCACACTTCCTTTGCAACCAGGAGCCCCAATAATGGTGCCTAGGAGAGCAGGTCTAGGGCACCGTGCCAGGCCTGATTAATGTCTTCCAGCGAGGGGCTGTGATTAGGCTATTTATAGGGACCCTGTGCCTTAATATTCTGCCTGGCGCGTCTCTTGCCAATCAAATCAGTGCCGTCTGCAATGTGATTGCTGCTTTAGTGGCACCAGGGAGCGGAGTTAATTAAACCCAGTATAAATAGACTCTGCCCTCGCCTTGCAATTTGAAGGAGTGTTTTTCCCTTCCTGTTCCCTGTCCCCACATTCCCCTCCTTCTTCCTGAGCCCCCTTAGCTCTGGCCTGAGTGAGCAGAGTCAGGACACTCCTCTACTCAGAATCAGAAAACACTGCCTTAGCCAATGTCAAGAACAGGCCCCCAGTTCCTCAGGGGTCAAAGATGGAAGAACTGTGGAGTCTGTTTTTTTTTTGTTTTTTTAACACTTGACTCAAGCAATTTCTGTGCCGCCCTACCCCCCACCCCCCAAAACCATCCGTTCCAGCCTCTTTTATACTCTTCAGCAAGGGTTTCTGGTTCACCCAGGCTTAGGAGATCAAAATGAGATAGTAAATGTAAAGCACCCCTAGCAGATACCAAGCCAAGCACTTTCTAGGGAGTCAACAAAGTTGTACCTTCTCTCATCTCTCAGTCCCTGGTCCTGCCCTCTCCTTCATTCAGTGGGCATTAACTGAACACCATCTTTTGTGAGCTCCTGCCTCCCATCAAAGGCTGTTTCCCACCCCTACCCACACCAACTGAACCCATGGCAAACAGTTGGGGTGAGAGGCAGAGAGGGGCTATACTCAATTCTCCTGGTCCCTGCCCTGGGATGGGTGAGCAGGAGATGGTCCTGATGTTCTGGTTCCCACCCACAGGCACCATGACTCCTGTGAGGACCCAGCATTCCTTGGTGGGCCAGACCTATGCGGTGCCCCTCATCCAGCCAGACCTGCGGCGAGAAGAAGCCATCCAGCAGGTGGCAGATGCTCTGCAGTACCTACAGAAAGTCTCCGGAGACATCTTTAGCAGGTAGGTGCTGCCACCCGCCCCTACCTGATGAGAGGACCACCCCGTCCTGGGTCTTTCCCCAGTCCCAGAATTGTACCTTCTGGGAGCAGCCACTTTGATGATTTTTGGTCCTAAAGGGTTTCCCTGTGCCCCAGGGGCCCAAAGTAGGAGCCTAGCTTGGAAGCCTTTTCTCATAACTTCCTGAGAGCTCACTATAGGCATACCTTGTTTTAATGTGGTGCATTTTATTGTGTTTCACAGATAATTGTGTTTTTTAGAAATTGAAGGTTTGTGGCAACTTTGCATCGAGCAAGTCTGTCAGCTTCATTTTTCCAGCAGCATGTGTTCACTTTGTGTGTCTGTGTCACATTTGGATAATTCTTATCATATTTCACACTTTTTCATAATGCTGTTGCACCCTTAATAGACTACAGTATAGCATAAACAGAACTTTTATATGCACTGGGAAGCCACGAAATTTGTGTGACTTGCTTTATTCTGATACTCAGTTTATTGTGGTGGTCTGGAGTTGAACCCAGACCTGTACTTACTGTCCCACTTAGCCTCCTAGAGCTTTGGTGGCACAGTGGTTAAAACATTTGGCTGCTAACCAGATGGTTGGCAGTTTGAACTCAGCAGCTGCTCCACAGGAGAAAGATGAGGCAGTCTGCTTCCATAAAGATTCACAGCCTTGGAAAGCTTATGGGGCACTTCTACTTTGCCCTATAGGGTCGCTATGAGTGGGAATCAACTTGATGGCAGTGGGTAGTAGCACCCTCGGGGCCCTGGTCACAGCACTGTTCTCCCAATCATGTTTTTCTTCCCACTGGGGATGCCTGTCCCTTCACTTATTCCTTAGTCAACAAATTCCTTAGAAAATATTTATTGAACACTTTTTCTGTGTAGGGCATTGTGCTAACTTCTTTAGATACATCAATAAAGAAGACAAAGACCCAGCCCAACTAAAATACATACTTTGGCAGGAGAGACAAACTTTAAACAACGAACTTTATGATTAATGATTTAATTATGATTGTGAGAAGTATTTACGGACTGGCTGAGGGTCCTCTGATGGTCCAAGTCACCAACCACCTTTCCCTTGGTGGTTTCCCATGCCTGGAGTGCCCTATTCCTTCACCTAGAAAGTGCCTCTTCCTTCCCCAATTGAAAGTCTGCCTCTTCTCAGAAGCCTTTCCAAACCAACGAGGTGAGGAAACATCATCGTCTCCAGTTGGACTTGGTGTAAATGCCACCCCCTTGATTCTTCTGCCTCTTACCTGACCATTAAAGCACCTGCCTGCCCAAGCCCATTCAGAATGTAAATGTAACCAAGGGGAAGGGCACTGCCGTGGGTAAGGATGTTGCCTCTGGAGCACATCTCCTGGATTCAGATGTGGCTCTCCCGTTTGCTTGCTCTGCAACCTTGATCAAGTTACTTACCCTCTCTAAACCTCAGTGTTCTGATCTGTAACACTGTAATAATGATAGTACTTTGCTCCTAGAATTGTTATAAGGATTAAACAAATTAAAATTTGGAAAGGAATTAATACATGTAGAACAGTATCAGGCACATAGTAAGCATGACGTGTTAGTTCTTGTTTTTTTCTATTGATACCATCTCTGCTCATATGTTGCCTGTGGTAGCCATCCACCAACCTGGTATCAATAGTGTGGAATGTGTGAGGTGTGCCCTCCGGGCTTACTTTTGTGTTAAATGTGCCCAAGGGACACATAAAGCAAGAGGATACAGACCTTTAAGAGCCATCAGACCCAGATTATGGCTACCAGGAGTCTTTGTATTTCCTCCCCTGGTTTGTGACTGCATTCTCTAAGGGGAAGATCGGGTTTTAGACAGACTTTTCTTTCTGATCCTTGTATTTAGCACTTTGTAGACAGTCTCATGTCCTTCTGCCTAAGATGAGATGCAGCAAGGGCAGGAAGGCTATCTCCAAGGGAGGGGAGCGGTGGGTAGGTCCCTCCAAGTGGCTGGGTGTGGCTTGTGGAGGACAAGATGCCTCTCAAGAGCCCTGTCTTTGACCTAGCTCCCTGCACAACTATGTTCCAGGTCACCCCATTGATCCCCCACTGTGTGCCCAACATTGAGCTGGATGGACCCTGTGAGAGGCACCACATACGTATCTGACATAGTTCCTGTCCCCAAGGAGCTTAGGAGTCTAGTGGAAAAGTAGTAGAGTTAGGTTGATGCTTAGTTGCATAGCACAAACTCTGTGGGTGTGGGCTTCTGGGGATCTGATAAAAGGGGGGAAAAAGTAAGAATAGGAGCATTTGTCATTCACATCTCCCCAAACCATTTTAAGCTAGAAGTTACCAATCAGTCAGAGTTGAAGGGCTTAAATGATGTCATCAGGACCTGATTTTGCTCTCATGCCATCCCAGTTTGCTGCTTCTGAGTTGGCTCTGTTCCCAGACGGCCTTGCTCTTGTGGTGGCTCCAGAAGTCACACTCAGCTCATTAGCCTTGCTTGGCTCTCAGGTCCATCCCAGAACTCCTTGCCAGGGCTAGGGGGATGTGAGTAAGGGGTACATGAATGTTAGAGAGGAAAACTGCTTGCCCACTCTTGGAGGAGAGGGGACATAAACTAGGCTATGAGGAGGGACAGGTTATGGTTAAACAGCTTAGGAAGGTGGATGTGCCAGTCATCTGGTGAGGTCTAGAAATGGGGCCAAAGGCACATGAGGAAGCCTCACTGGCCTGGAGCACAGTGTGTGAGGGGCTTTCAGGGTTGGAGGGGGAGGGGCTTCTACTGGGACCATGCACATTCTGCCTGTCCCATGAGTTCAGTTCCTGAATTGTAGAACCCTTTGTGTGTCTGTTGATCTTCTTCCCCTTCTGGACTGTGGGGCCTGGAGGGCTCTGCCCTGAGCTTCTTAGTGTCCTCCACAGGGCTGTGAGCCTGGGTGGGAGGGATGGCAGATGGTGGATGTGTGCCGTGTTGGGATAAGTAAGTTAGGTCTTCTCAGAGTTCTCATCACAGCAGCCTTAGGGAGCCACAGTAGATTCTTTAGGAGGGGAGCGGTGGGACAAAAGATTTTTGGGAAAGTTCATCTGGTAGTTAACACAGGGTAGACAAGAAGGGGGAAAACGTGTATTCCAGGAACACACAGAAGCTGTTACTATAGTCAGGGCATGAAAGGGATGAGGATGTAGTCCGAGGAGGTGCCAACGGGGAGGGCTGGATAAGAGACATTTCAAAGGAAACAATGACAGGACATGGTGACAGATTGGAAATGAGGAGGAGGAGCCAGTGGTGATTGGGGTGGGGAGTGCTGAGGCCTATTCTCATCTGTCTGCCCTCCCCCCTCCTGCAGTAGACAGCAAGGATGTGGGCTTCTGTGATGAGGAGGTGCCTCTAGCTTGCATTTGCCCCCCTTACACATGCTCCTTCTGCTTGGAAATCTCTTAGAGACAGGTGGTAGGGGAGAGACTCTCTTTGTCTCCTGCCCCCATTCACCCCTACCCCACCCCAACTTTAGGCCCAGGCATGGGGCCGGGCCTCAGTGGAGCCTGTGCCCAGTTCCGCAGATAGGTGAGCTCATGGAAAATTAGCATTCCAAGCTAGCCTCCTTCCTCCTGCTCTGCTGCAGCAGGGAGCCTGCTGCCGAGCAGAGACCAGAGAGAATGACAAGTACCTCGCAGGCTTTCTTCAGCCATGTTCCTTCCAGCCCCCTCCCTGGCTCTCTTCTGCCTAGCACATCTCCCTCTGCCCCTCTCTCCTTGTCCCAGTATTCACCCAGGAGCAGCCAGGTCCTGAAATACCTGCTCAGAGACATCACCTGCTTCACATGACTTAGATAATGAGGCAGGAGGGTTGGTGTAGCATATGGAACAGGGCTGGACAAATTCTGTGTGGAAGTTTGGATGCTGTCATCTGTCAGTTTCCTCCCTGCCCCTGCTTAACCACTGCCTGAGAAGCAGGAGCCAACTTTCTAGCTCCTTACTCCTGAGAAAGGGTTAATTTTCTCTGTAAAGCTCTTCTCCTTTCCTCCCTTCCTTATTTTCTCTTCTTCCTCTTTCCTTCCTTCCATCTCCTGTTCTCCTTTTTCTCCCCCTTTCTCCCTTTTCTGCTCTTCTCACATTCCTCATCACTTCCCCTTTTCCTCACTTCCTTTTTCCTTTCTCACTCTTCCTCCATTTTCCCCTTCCCCCCTCCTTCTTCTGTCTTCTGATTGGCACCTGGTGGCTCCAAGGTTAGGAAACACTTAAATCAGCGGCCTGCATAATTAGCAGATCATTCTTAATTATCCCAGTAAGTAGGGAAGATAAAGGTGGAAGCAGGAGCCCAGGTTCAGAGGCTGAGACAGAGGTTCAGGATGAAGGGGAGGGAAGGGACAGGAGCAGCAATCATAGGTCAAGAGTAAGTGCCCCCTACTCCAGCAGCTTCTGCAGGACTGGCTTCCTGATAGTGATGAGCCAGTGGCAGCCCTGGAGGGGCTGTGGGCCTGTCTGGCTTCATAGAAAATATTCTCATAAGGGAATGGGGGAACATCTTTGAAGGTGGTAGGACAAGACCCCAAACACTGTACTGGCCATCCTTAGTCCACTCCCTTTCCAATATCAGGAGAGTGATCCCTATGAAGCCTCCTTAAACACCTGTCACTCCAGTCCAGCAGCAGCTTGCTGTTCCTCTGACACCTGCCTCCATGGTGTTCTTGCAAAGTGCTGACTGCTTCTGCCTTGAATATCCTTCTTTGGGTCTACTCAGGACTGCCTCTTGGTGAAAACTCCCCAGTCCTCCCCACTGTACTCCTGTTCTTACTTTCCTCTGAATGCCTGTAGCCCTTTATTCCTCCCAGTCGTATGGATGCTGATATGGGCAATAGTAACAAATGTTAATTGCGTTCTAGTCAGCTAGTACAGGAGCACTATACATACATTGGGAGCTCTGGTGGTGTAGTGCCTAAAGCATTTGATTGCTAACCAGAAGGCTGGCGGTTCAAATCCACCAGCCACTCCGTGGAAGGAAGGTTGGGCAATCTACTTCCATAGTGATACTGCCTCAGAAACCCAAGGAGGGGTCATTATGAGTCAGATCCGACTCAATGGCAGTAAGTTTTTTTTATACATTCATTAGGTCATTTTAACCTTCACAATAATTCTATGATATGGGAGTTACTCTTCCTATTTGTCAGCTAAATTAAATGACTTGTCCAAGGTCACATGGCTACTAAGTAGACTTTAAACTCAGGTCTCTAAGACACTAGTTATTTATGTTTATTTCTTGTCTCCCTGAGAGACCTGAATCTCCTTGAGCCTTGCAAGAAAGGCCTGGTGTTCTCCAGTGGCCTAACAATCCATCCTGACACAGCTTTCCAGCTGGTCACTGGCAGTCCTTGAGGTGGCATGAGAATTAAAAGCTCATTGTCATCCTTGGTCTCTGCTTTCCTAAGCATTATGGTGTGGTCACAGAGATTAGACTGCTTAGGGGCTTTGTCAACAAGGATGGCATTCATTATACTTACAGGCTTTTGAATAAGGAAAAAAAGAAGAAAAAACCCACACTCACTGCCTTGGAGTCGGATCCAATTCAGCAGCCCCTCCATGGGTTTCCAAGGTGGTATCACTACGGAAGTAGATTGCCCAACCTTCCTTCCTAGGAGTGGCTGGTGGGTTTGAACCTCCAGCCTTCTGGTTAGCAGTCAGGTGCCTTATTGTTGTTTGCCGTCGAGTCGGCCCCGACTCATAGTGACCCCTCCTTGGGTTTCCGAGGCAGTATCAAGGCAGTATCACTACGGAAGTAGGATTGCCCAACCTTCCTTCCGAGGAGTGGCTGGTGGGTTTGAACCGCCTGCCTTCTGGTTAGCAGTCAAGTGCCTTAGCCACTATGCTACCAGAGCTCCGGGTGCCTTAGGCACTGGAAATCGTATCTTCCTTCCTCTGGCCCAGGCAAGAATCTCCCTTGGAGCATCCCCGACAGGCACTCCTCCATCTGGAATTGCATTGCTTTGCAAAGCCACACAGCTGTTTATTAGAAAGTCCTCCTTATGCAGAACTGAGATCTTCCTTGTAACTCTACCCACTATCCTAATGCAGCCCTCTGGGGTGTCAGGAAGTGAGTCTAATCACTTTTTTACCTGACAGCATTTTTGATATTTTTGCTATTTGAAGGGCATTATCATATTCTCTAAGTCATCTCATCTTTAGCAGGACATCCTTCAGTTGTCTTTGTACGACATGAGTTTCTCATTCATCACTTTCCTTATCACTTGCCTTTGGATGTTTGTTAATTTGCCACTTTTATTCAGCCAATATTTGTTAATCCTCAGTCACATGCCAGGCACTGTTCCTGGTGCTAAGGATCCAGCAGTGGATAAGATAGACTTCACAGTCTAGAAAGAGATTCAGAGTCCTCTTAAAATGCACACACAACTTATAGCGGACACAGATGTGGGTATGATCAGTGCATGGTGTTAGCTCTCATTTCTTGGGAGGCTGTATTGGCTCTGTCGTGCTTTCAACAGGGTGGATGTTCCCTGTGTGCTTACTGAAAGAAGGCAGGCGGGTAGGAGAGGGATGAGGAGCCATGTGCCTTAAGATCTCATTGCCTTTTTAAACTGCTTAATGAGCTTTTAGCTAATACTGAGCTTCTAGTAAGGCGTTCTCGTGGCTTAGTAGGTAAGGCATGTGGATACTTATGGAAGGTCAGCAGTTCAAACCCACCAGCTGCTCTGTGGGAGGAAGATAAAGGCAATCTACTTCTATAAAGATTTATAGCCTTAGAAACCCAGTGGAGGTTGCTGTGAATAGGAATCAACTCAGTGGCACGGGGTTTGGTTTTTCTGGTTTAGTTAACTAAAACTTTGAGGTCTTTTTTCACCTGAGCTGCTATAAACCAAGTTGCTCCCATCTTCTATATTTGTGACCTGACTTTTAAGTCTAAAACGTGGACTTCACATCCATTTCTTGTAAATTGAATCTTGTGGACTGCATCCTATGCTCTGACCTCAGGGTTATTTTGAGCCTTGATAAGATCAATACAGTTTCCTGGCCCTCCCAGTAAATTAACAGATGTCTAGTAAGGGAGCTTTGGTGGCACAGTGGCTGGGGTGCTTGGCTAGTGGTTCAAACCTACCAGCCACTCCGCAGGAGGAAGATGCAGCAGTCTACTTCCATAAATATTGCAGCCTTGGAAACCCTGTTGGACAGTTCTTCTCTGCCCTGTAAAATCACTGTGAGTCAGAATTGACTCAATGGCAGTGGGTTGGTTTGGGTTAGTTCACTAGTAAAGTGTTCAGTGGGCTGGGCCAGGGCCCTGCCTGAGACCTGCCTGCAGTCTCTCCATTCTTCAGCAGTACCCTCCTGGTGCTGACCTTCATCTGGCTCTGGTTATTCCTAAATGTCCATTCATGCAACTCCCATAGCTCCATCTTGTCCACGGGATTTTGTGAGAAGCCATCAAAATCCTTGCTGACTCAAAAAGCCCTGTGTTTAAGGTTTTCCCCTGGTATACTAGTCTAATAACAGTGTCAAAAAAAAAATGCGGTGAGTTTCTAACAGTGCTGGCTCCTGGGACTTGCCTCCTCCTTTCCAAAATGCTTATAGACCCCGTCTTTAATACCCCACTCCAGAAATTTGCCAGGGATTGTTGTTAGGCTTGACATTTGCAACTATAAGAAACCAGCCATTCTCTGCTCAGTGTGAGGACACAATAGCCTTTGTCCATCTCCAGTTCTGATGTCCCTCCCATTTCCACAGCAATGCAGCCACTGGAGTGGAGCAGTTATGCAATTGCTGAAGGTTGTTTCAGCGCCCAGGGCCAGGATGTGGCCGATTGGGGAACTTGAGGTCGTTTACAAGTTAGACTAGGATGGAGACCCTTCTCCCTGCCGGATGTCCTTGTCACTGGAAGGACACTTCCCTGTTTGTCTCCATCATTATTGCTGCCACCCTCAGACCAGTCTGTGAAGGAAAACTAAGCTGCTTAGGGTGCCTGCTTATACCCCAGTACCACCACCTCACTGAGTCCCTTCATATGAGAAGCCAGGAGCAATCAGTGCAGACTTCATTAGGGGATGGACACCCCTGGCTTGTGAAGTTGGTGGGTTCTCTGGGGGCCAAAACCTTTTAGAGTTGGTAGGGGTTATATAGGAAAGTTGGGCCAGATTCTTGACTGTTTACTTTAACCTTCCGTGAAATCCTAGAGTTCCTTAGCCTCAGAGATGGGCAGCCCTTCTGTCCTCCCACCTGATCCTCCTGCTTCTCCCTATAAACTAAGTTCATGACTCTGCCTCTTTGTTTCTTGTGCCCCATGTGTGCACTCACACTTGCCAGGCGAATGCTGAGATGTAGGCACTCTGAATAGCTGATACTCTGGTCATGGGCTGGTGTGTGTGCCTGGAGGTAGGGGAGCTAGGGGACTGTTGGAAGAAGACCCTGGCAAGTGAGAATCAGAGTTATTTTGCAGTAGGGAATACCTAGCTATTGCTGAGTAACATAGAAACTCACAAATGAGGCACTTGGGTTATAGTCATTCAGTAACCATAGAGAGCCCCTGCCAGGTGCCAAGCACTGTCTTAGGCACTGGGATACAGCAACAAAGAAAGGCTTAGCCACCTGGGAGCATTGCCTCCTGGGCAGTCCAGAATCAACAGCGATATGCAGGTAACACTGTTTTTTAAGAGCCTTTGTCCCATGTAGACAATAGATAGATAGCGCCAGATGCTAATGTGAAGGAAAAGTCAAGCAGGTTAAGGTGTTGGAAAGTGTCAGATGCATTTTTATAGATTCTATGATCAGGAGGGCTACACCGAGGAGGTGACTTAGTGATGTGAAGGTGCATCCCTGGAATATCAGAGGGAATGACATTCCATTGATGCAAAGGCCATGAGACAGGATGCACTTGACACATTCAGGGAATAGCATAGCGGCTGGTGTCACTGGATTCCACTGATCCAGGGTAGCAAGTTAGGAACCAGATCACAGAGAGCCTTATGTTAAGGGCTTGGATGTATTCACGTGTGCCATTTACTGTGTATAGGTGCAGTTCTTCATGAGCAGGTCTAGAACTTGAATTCAGTTGATACATTTGAGTCCAGCCTTGCTGTATGACCTAGGCCAGGCTCTCAGCTTCTCTGAACTCCTAGTTTCCTCATTTTCAGAGTTTTGCTTGGTTTGCATGATAAATTGTAAGGAATATGTACAATGCTTTGCAAGCTGTGAACAGCTGTATGTATAAATAGTTATGATTCTGTTTCTTTGCTTGCCCTGTTTGAGTCTGTCAACTCCTGGAGGGCAGGAACCATGTCCCTCAAGTGGCATGTCCAGGAGCCAACTCAGGGTCACGGTAGTGACCCACCCCTTACCCAGAACTCTAAAGAGCTTAATGCATTTAGTTTCTGGACCCTTCAGGGTTGGATAATCCTTGTAGAGGTCACCTGGGCAGTTATCAAGAACAGTTCTAACAAGCAAGCAACACTGTTTTTTAAGAGCCCTTGTCCAAGCCCCTGGCTTTCCAGCCTGCATGTAGAAGCAGGAGTGTGCATGAGGCTGCAGGGATTTGGGGAGTGGCCTCCAGCATCTGTGGTCTTTTCCATGGCAGGATCTCCCAGCATGTGGAACTGAGCCGAAGCCAGCTGAAGGCCATTGGTGAGAGAGTCTCCTTGGCTCAGGCTAAGATTGAAAAGATCAAGGGCAGCAAGAAAGCCATCAAGGTAGCTCAGTGTCCCTGTGGCTGGTGGGCAGTTCTAGAAATCCCACTCCCTACCATCTCTCCCTGTCTGAGCCCTACCTCAGGCTTTCCTCCCACCCAGAGTTTCTTCCTCTCCAACCTCGACCCTCTAGGTCTTCTCGGGCCCCCTGGAGAAGTAGCTTTCAGACTTCCCCTTGTCTGCAGGTATTCTCCAGTGCCAAGTACCCAGCCCCAGAGCATCTGCGGGAGTACAGCTCCATCTTTACCGGGGCCCAAGACCCTGGCCTCCAGAGACGCCCCCGGCATAGGATCCAGAGCAAGCACCGGCCCCTGGATGAGCGGGCCTTGCAGGTCTGGTGGACACAGCCCATACACAAACATAGTGATGGAGATAACCACAGTAGCCCTGGCTGTTGGGGAGGAACTGAGGGCCTGCCACAGGAATTGTCCCCCCAGGAGGATTCTGACTAGGTTGTCCTCAACCTAGTTGACTTGGTGCTGAGATCTACCATTCCTCTGTCATTTTATCTTTCCTAGGAGAAGCTCAAGTACTTCCCTGTGTGTGTGAACACCAAGCCAGAGCCTGAGGATGAGGCCGAGGAGGGGCTGGGAGGTCTTCCCAGCAATATCAGCTCCGTCAGCTCCTTGCTACTCTTCAACACCACTGAGAACCTGTATGGCCAGAAGGCGGGGCAGAGGGGTGGATGGGAAGCCTGACTTGGCTTTGTGGGGGGCCAAGTGCTGCAACAGACTGGAGACTAGGGAGCCAGGAACTTACCAGTTTGGTTTGGCTTGTAAGGCTCAAGAATCTATGATAAAAACTAACTGTGCCCCTGGATGAAGTGGAGAGATGGGTCAGGAGTATGAGCCTGAAGTAGACTTCCACCCCTCCATAGGTATAAAAAGTATGTCTTCCTGGACCCATTGGCTGGTGCTGTTACAAAGACCCATGTGATGCTGGGGGCAGAGACGGAGGAGAAGCTGTTCGATGCCCCTTTGTCCATCAGTAGGAGAGAGCAGCTGGAGCAACAGGTAGAGATAGCTGAGGCTTAGGTGGGTAAGGAGGTGTGGGTGGCTGAGGCTGGAGCCCTGCTGGCCTCACCAGGAGTCTTATCCAGTGGAGGAGCCTATCAAGCTCCTTATTCTGTCCTAGCTGGGATATTCATGAGCCCCTGCTAACTGCCCCAAGGCCACACTTGCAGGGCCTGTAACCTTGCAGTCACCACTCCCATATGCCAACTAACCCTGCAGGCTCCGGAGAACTATTTCTATGTGCCTGACCTGGGACAAGTGCCCGAGATCGACGTGCCTTCCTACCTGCCTGATCTGCCTGGCATCGCTGATGATCTCATGTACAGTGCTGATCTGGGCCCTGGCATTGCCCCCTCTGCTCCTGGCACCATTCCAGAACTGCCCACCTTCCACACAGAGGTAGCTGAGCCTTTCAAGTCAGGTGAGCCAACAGCTTGAACAGGAGTTGGGCAGGGGAGTTCCCCCACTCTGCCACCTTCTTCCTTAGGCACCTTACACTTCTATTTTGGATGTAGAAGATGGGGTGCTAGCAGCACCTCCACCTCCTCCACCCCCACCGCCACCTCCCCCAGCTCCTGCAGTGCTGGTCAGTGCTCCCCAACACCCCCCCCAGACCGTGGCCCCTCTAGGCCAAGGCACCAAGGAAGATGATGGTGGCAGCAGCATGTCTCCTTCAGGTAAGGGCAACACCAGGACTTGGGTGGGGTGGTTGGTCTTTGAGGGCCCCTGGGCTATGAACCTTTATCTAATTTCAGGATCCCTGAAGGATTTTCTTATGTTTGTTAAGTGGTCATAAATCCTTGATTTTCAGAATAGTTCAAATTTCAAGTGTCTTAGTTCACTGGGTTCATGAAATAGTGGTTTTCACACTGTGTAGAGTCCTGGAATCCCAGAGATACCTGCAGTGGTGGAGGGAGGCTGGACAGGTGGGGCTTTGGGACCCCTATTCTCACTTTAAACCAATGGAAAAAAAAGGCATCTACTACTAAAAAAGAAAAATGGAACACTATAGCAACAAAGGGAGCTCGGGTGGCGTAGTGCACCTAAGGCATCTGACTGCTAACCAGAAGGCTGGCAGTTCAAACCCACCAGCCACTTCTCGGAAAGACGACTGGCAGTCTACTTCGGTAGAGATACTGCCTCAGAAATCTAAGGAGGTGTTGCTGGGAATCAGAACTGACTTGACAGCAGTGAGTTTGGTTTTGTTTGGCAGGAACGAAATAGTTTATTCCTGAAATTGCCACACTTCAGTTTTAATGTTACCTCCCAGTCTATCTCCAGCACCCAGAAGTGATACAACTGTCCCTTGTTGGATCATGTGTTCAGACAGAGACAGTGTCTGCACACCGATAATTCATAGGGTCCCCATGTGCAGACAGCACCTCAACAGGCTGGGGGTTAGAGAAAAGGATCAGGGACCTGGGCACATGAACTTCCTGAGCTCAGGTGGATGAAGTTATCAGAATTTAGACCCTGTACAGTCTCAGCTCCGACTCAGGCCTTCAGCCAGACTTCATCAACCATCTTCCTCTTTTAAGAGGGAGAGCCCCTTCCTCATGTCTGGCTTTTGAGGTGAAGCCTCTGGACTTCTTGAGGTGAAGCCTCTGGACTAAAGCTTGTCTCTCCAAATCCTGGCTGGGCAAAGTCAGCCTATGGCTTAGCCTTGCCTTATCTGCCTTTCCCACCCCATCCCCAGTCCAGGGAGCCCCTAAGGAAGTGGTTGACCCCTCCAGTGGCCGGGCCACACTGCTAGAGTCTATCCGCCAGGCTGGGGGCATTGGCAAGGCCAAGCTCCGCAGCGTCAAGGAGCGTAAGCTGGAGAAGAAGAAGCAGAAGGAGCAGGAACAAGGTAAGGGAACCCCAGGCCCACTCCAGTGAGAGGCTGCAAGCAAAGGGACCTCGTTATCTCCTTCCCTCATACCACCAGAGCCCACAAGGGGGCTCTCTGCCTTCCGGACCCTAGAAGTGTCAGAAGGCAAGCACCCAGCCCAGAGCACTTGCCAGAAGCCCGAGTAGCCATCCCCATTACATCACATCCTTATCCCTCCTGCCTGGGTGTGGGTTCCTTCCTGGTTTTAGAGTCTGCTTCATAAAGCTTTCCTCTCTAAGCTGGTAGGGGACAGAGCATCATCACTAGCTCAAACTATGACATAAGACAAGTTTCTTGGGCTCTATCAAGAGTTGTCTAAGGACAGGGACCTGAGATATTTTTATGGAGAGGACCTGGAGGGTAAGCTGTCTTATTTCTATAAACTTCCTGAGACTACATATTTGGTCTCCTGTAAATCCCAACCACCAGCATAAACACAATACCTAGGCAGAAAACAAGTGTCTTGGAAGTTATCCATGCTGAGTTTGTGTCCCAGCTCTGCTTCTGACTTGCCCTGTGTTCTCTCAAACTGCTGAAGCTTTCTGGGCCAATTTCCTCATCTATACCATGGGATAGCTCATACTTGCCCTACTGTCTCACAGGGCGGCTCTGAGAATTTGTTACTCAAATGGTTTTACTGGATCTACTGATAGACTGAAGCTCTAAGAGCTGGCAGTGACATGGTAGCTCTGGAGAAGATTGGGCTGAGGGGGCAGGGATAGTGAGCAAAAAGAGGGCAAATGGGACTGAGCCCTGAAGATGCCACCCCAAGGGCAGCTTCCATACTTGGCCCTGTGCCAGCCTCTCCCCATCTCAACTGAGCTTTTCTGTTGTAGTGAGAGCCACAAGCCAAGGTGGGGACCTGATGTCAGATCTCTTTAACAAGCTGGTCATGAGGCGCAAAGGTAGGAGGTGGGAGCAGAAGCTGTCTTCCTGGGCCCAGGGTCTTGGGGTATTTGCCACACATCCTCAGCCTTTTGTTGGAAGAACTGGTGCCCCAAACCAACCTTCTTACTCTCAGCCTTCTCACTCTCAGGTATTTCAGGGAAAGGACCTGCAACAGGGGCCAGTGAGGGGCCAGGAGGAGCCTTTGCTAGGATGTCAGACTCCATCCCTCCTCTGCCTCCCCCACACCAGGCACCAGGAGAAGAAGATGAGGATGACTGGGAATCTTAGGGGGTCAGCCACTCCTTCCTCCCCAAGACTCAAACACAGGCTGTTGCCCTGAGATGAAAACAGCCAGATGGCTCCTGGGGCTGCATGTTCTCAGTCCCTGCTGCCCTGGGAGGGGAGCATGGGCTATCCCAGCTCTGGGCTGCCTTCGAAGAGCAGGGAGGCTGGCTTCTGGGCACAAAGCTTGGCCGCCTCAGTCATCTGGGTGGGTGGGTGGGTGGAGGTGGCAGTTGGTATCCGCCTGTGAGCTGCTCTTGTTCCTTCTCTACCCACCCTTCCCCAGAGTGTGCTTCTCCTCCCAAAGAAACTTAAAAGTGGTAAAATGAATCAATAAAGAAGTATGATGCCAGAACTGAGCATAAATCAACAGTGTGCTTTTAATCCAGGAACTGTACTGTGCAGAATGCAAATATGTCCATAGAGCCAGCAGCTGTCCCCGTTCCTCCCGAGCTCTAAGTTACGGGGGCAGGTTTGAAACCCAAGTGGCAAAGGTCTCTTTGTTGGGGTCAGGGAAGGAAGTGAGGGACAGGTTACAAGGGACAGCTGTTACAAATGGGAGGGAGGGATAGTTTCACACAGAAAAAGTCTCAGTGACAGACACAGGGTCTCTAAAAATAGTCCTGCTGAGAGCCTAATGGCCCTTGGCATAATTGCTGATGTCAGGATAGGAGGTGTCTTGGAGTGTGCTCAAGTAGCTGAGAAGGAGGGAGGGTGCCACTGACTTGAAGGAGGAACTGGAGCCAAGCCAGGGAGATAAAAATACTGTGGAGGGCTGTGGAACAGGTTAGCGATCAGGGCTGCCTAAGGAAGTGAGGCCAGCAGGTGGAGCGGGGTGGGCGGCAGAGGGCTCTTTTCTCAGCTCTGGATGACTTAGACAAAAGAAGGCAGGCAGTTGAGGTGACAAGAAGCCCCTGGGCAGGAAAAGCCCTATGGCCACAGAAGGACAGAAATGGGGAATGCTTTTGGTTTAATTGAGATGGTAGAAGGTCTAGGATGGGTCATTTTGGTGAGAAAGGGAAGGAATGGTAGAGGCAGGACAGACCCGTTTACATCTCACCTCTGAGAAGTTGGGTTCTGAGAAACTGGACGAGGACGACACTGCAGTGGAAGGCTGCACTGCAGAGGTCTCCTGCAAAGGCTGGGCGGGAAGCAGGCAAGGCAAGTAGCTTGACTTGAGGCTGAGCTGAATGGAAGTTAATCAATTCCAGGGAGGGGAGCTGCCCTAGGATGGGTCCAAAGATGCTGCATCCATGGTTTCTTCAGGATTAACCTAGGTTTCCTCCTATTGGCTTTTTCATAGCCTATCCTTGCATCCTGGCAGCCCGCTGACTGCACAAGAGGGCTGGCCTGCCATCATGCTCCCATCCTGGGCTTCACCTTAGTCAGGTTTCCTGCAGACCAGGCCCAAGACAACATTTCATATAAGCAGGGTGAAGGGTGGTGTACCATCATCTGTCAGGAAGGGCCAGACTTCTCCCGATGAAACTGGGAAGACAGGAAAAGGCAGTGAGGAACTGTCTCCTGAGGCAAGGGCAAGTGGCAGCCCTCAGGAAGGGAAATTCAGGACTGACCTTGCGCAAAGCAGCAAAGGCTGGGCCAAAAGTGGCTTTGACCTCCACACGATCCCGGATCCAGGCTGGCAACTTTGCCAGGGTAGAAGAGCGGGCATAGCGCTGATCCAAGAGCACAATGCTGGCAAAATCCTTCTGGTGCCTGATGGCCCTGCCTGTGTGGGAGCAGAGATGGTGGCTCTGAGTTAAACCTGCCTCTCTCATAGTACATTTCTTTTGTATCCCACTCCTCATCCTCAGCCCTCAGACTGGAGACGGCAGGTAAAATCCTTCTCTTGTCACCTCCTTCTCCAGCCAGCTATCCTAACTCTGAATGGCTAGGAAGAGTCCCAGGCTTACCTATAGATTGGTTGACGGCCTTCATGCACAGATTCTCCACCAGAGCCTTCCCTGGGGGCACCTGACCTGGAGTTCTGGGCTGGGAAGGGTGAAGGAGATGGCCTGTCAGGATTTTTTTTGTCTCCTGCCTATGTCTCTCTCAGTTCTGCCTCTGAAAATAGCACTGCCAGGCTTCTGTGTAAAAGACCAGAAGGCAACTATGGGGAGGAAGTGGGAAGGGAGCTGTTGCATTGTGGGAAATTGCAGTCAATGTCATGAGACAAAGTGTATGTGAGGTGCTGTATGGAAAGTAAATTTGCTCTGTAAACTTTCACCCAAATCTCAATAAAAATTAACAAAACGAAACAAAAAAACCAGCAGGCTTCAGGGGCCCAATGCCAACAACTGATGTAGTAGGTGATGTCATGAAGAAGACCAAGAGGGTACTGAGATGCCTTCTACCCAAGCTGTAAGACCTTGCTATCTCAGCACCAGGAATGGCAGAACCCTTCCTTCCTGTCCTCTGGGATTCCAAAGGTACTCACAAGGGTCTGATCCAGGTAGGCCATCTTCTCTTGCAGCTCTGGAGACTTAATGTTGGGGTAAGGCATGCCCACCATGACCACACACCTGGGGTGGAAGCACATGTAAGCGACAGGCCTCATGGCCCAGGACAGAAGACCCGGTCCTCACTTGCTATGTTCAATTACCCCTTCCCAGTCCTTACACGGTGCTCAGCAGCTCTGCTTCTCTCCCCCCATTCGGTACCTGCTACCTGGGATGGATTTTTTCAACTAAGCAATCAATCTAGGTTAATGTATTGAGTTGTTATAAAGGTAGACAGTGGCTAACTTCCCACCTGGTCTTGAAGAGGCAAATCCAGAGTTGCTGACACACCTCTCCACTTAAGAGGACTAGCCCTGAGTAAGCAGCCTGGGGCAGGCTCTGTGGATGGCAACAGTTTGCAAGCAGGGCCCAGGGGCAAGAGGACCACACTTACCGGCCTAGGTTGTCAGAAAAGTTGATCCCTTCACTCATCTTTCCTCCAACCACAGAGAGGAGCAGGGCCCCTGTCATTGTGCCTGCCACCTGGCCACAGCACTGCGGAGATACCAGCCCCAAGGTTGCCAAGCTAAAGCCTGGATGTCACCCAAAGTATTTTTAGCTACCAACACCCCATGTTCTCTGAGGACCAAGGCCTCTCTCACCTTAATGCACTTGGAATATTCCATTAGCACCTGCTCCACCTGGTTTGCTCTCTTGGGTTCCTGAAATATCTAGAGATAAATAGATAATGTTTCCCAGGAAAGGCTTCTGAACGCCTGAGTGTTGGGTCTGTTCCAGGCCTTTTCTTTCCCAAACTAAGAATGAGATAACCTCATAGTCAGAGGGGCTTTGGAGGAATCCTCTGGGCCAGTAATCAGGAATTCAGAAAGGGTGGGGGTAAGGAAGCAGGAGGAGCCCCAGCACAGGAGGCTGAAACACCTGATTTGATGTACACGAGAAATCCCAGAGGGGGGCTCTGGGTGCCACAGTCCTCACACATGGACGTCCAGCTGAAGGGCCACTCACCTTTTTCTTGACAGCCAGGCGGGCCAATAGGCCACTCTGTTCCCAGCGGGCGTGGACCTGGCGTAGGTACTCATAGGAGGGGAAGAAACAGACCATCCCTCCAGGCACCACGTTGCATAGGTTACAGAGGATGCGACCTGTCTCATCTATCTATGACAAGAAGATGAGACCATGAGAGGGCCACGGCAAAGCCTCACTCCAGAAAGGCTTCCTAATCTCAGGGCTTTATACCAAGTACAGACACTCCGGGGTCACTCAGGCAGGGGGAAGAATATAGGAGAGTGGCTCCCCTGGGTAGGAATCACAGACTACAATGTGTCACCCTCCCTATCAAAACATACCCAAACGGTGCTTCTGGTGATAACAGCATTCATGACACACATCATAATGCTAGCATAACAGAGAACTCTCCATTCTCCAACCCCCAATGTCATGATAGGCAATTAGGAATTAAGCACCATCAATGACAAATCAGGCCCCTAAAATCCCAGGCATGCCCCCACCCCCATCCTGGACCTGCGTCCCTGTCCAGGGTAGGAGCTGTATAATCAAATAGCAAGAGAACCAAAGCAAATGGGCATCATCCTAAAGGGATGCCTGGAGTTTTAAACAAAACTTACATAGCAGCATAAAGGGTGAGGGCAGCTAAGGCTTTCTTGGAGAAACATCATCTTGTTCCTGCTCTGAGATGGAAGCCCCCAGTACTGATTTCCCCTGTTACCCCAACCCCAGGAACTTCTCCTGCCCAAACACAGGCCTGCAGTAAGGCAAGCTGCCTGGTACTGACCATCTGAGGCAGATCCCTTTTCTGGTATGTGAACTCCAGGTGCTGGTTGGAGGGCCCATTGCAGATGACGAGGGGCAGGATACTGTCTGGAGGAATCACGTGACCTGGTGAGACCCAGTGAGGGGCTGAACACTGGAGGTCCAAAATGCAAGGTAGATTCTGAAAAGTGCATCCCCCCAACCCCATCTCCTGGGCTGGGAAGAGCAATTTCTATCACTTCCCCACCCTCCCCACTTCCAAAAGAAACTAGGTAAGGCTCAACCCTCTCCCATGTAGCTGGAGAAAGAAGAGAAGCATGGGAGCATGGGGTGAGTTCATGAACTTGAGAAAGCTGGCAAAGAGCCAGGTGTGGTCTCCTCAGCCCCTGTGAACAGAGTATGGGTTACGCTATGGCAACAAGAGGGCCAGGCTTCTCATCCACATCATGAATACCGTGCTCTGTCCACCCTGGAAATGGATACTCACCACAGGAGAACTCCACCACACGCTCAGCTCCAACCCCCGCACAGGCCAGCAGCTGCTCCCGGAAGTCAGATACCTGCAGAGCACAATGTTAGGGCTCTGTGCTTTCCCAGAGGCCCAGGAGGAGAAAAGGCCCAAGGGCTGACCAGATGGGGGGCTTGCGAGGGAGGTGAAGACAGAAGTCTGGGGTAGGAAGAAGCAGCAATACAAACTAAAGTCATCAAAGAAAAGGCTGAACCCAGAGTTGACTAAAAGGAAAAAAAGAAAACCCTAAAATTGAAAACAAACTGCAACAAAAGAGCCTACCTATCTATCAGATCAACAACACAAGCATCCAGAGGAAGCCCAACTTTAAATCCTTAGTGACCACATAGGTGAGATATATTCTAAGGTCAAAAAAATAAATACAAGGAAATAAAATTTTAGTCAGTAGTTTTACTGTTAGAAGTAATGTTGGTATTATAATCCTGAAACTATTTCAAAGTAGACTACAGGGTAGAGCGAATAAGTAATTATGTTACTATAATAAAAAAACAAAATGTTCCACTTGAGATATAATATAGTCACCTAAACTGATTATTTTGATTTAGAAATACCAACATGAACACATGATTTCTGAAACCATGTTTCCTAGATGTGTCTACTGAAACAGCTTATAAACAACAATCCAGGAGCATTGTGAACACCCCAGCAGCCAATTCTTGGTTTCTAAGTATCATTTTCACTAAAAGGAATCAGGACTCCTAGGGGAAATGAGTGACTCTAGATCTGGGACAAAGAAGTAGGAGGTAAGCCCCAGGACATCTTGCTTTGTAAGGTAGCAAGAGAAATTTAGAGACTAACAGGGCCACTTCAAAAGACCAGAGGCAGCTGAAGGGTTCCCACTGGCCAGGTTCAAGACAACCTTAGCACCAAAAACAGTAATGACTGTCAAACAGTTTAACACTGAGTGAATATAAACCCACAAAGGTTTACACACAAAAAAGAAAAACAGAAGGGAGAAAAAAAAAAACCAAAAAGCCAGAGGGGCAATTCTAATGGGCAGCCAGGGAACCATTACTTTAAATTTTGAATAGCCTTTCATCCAATAAGTCCTCTTCTACGAGGTATGTTATTGTTGTTGTTGTTGTTATGTGGCGTCGAGTCGGACCCGACTCATGGCAACCCTTGCGTTTCCGAGGCAGTATCATTACGGAAGTAGATTGCCCAACCTTCCTTCTGAGGACTGGCTAGTGGGTTTGAACTGCCAGCCTTCTGGTTAGCAGTCAAGTGCCTTAGGCACTATGCTACCAGAGCTCCCTCTATGAGGCATATCCTATGGAAATAACCACTATGCAGAGATTTGGTTATTTTCATCACAGTACTGTTTAAATAGACCAAAACTAGAAATAGTCTAAACATCTAACAAAAGAAGAGTAGTTATTGGAAACGCAATCTATCCATGTAATGGAACACAGTACAGTCAGAGTGTGATGGAGCAAACAAATACTCGCTGACAAGGAAAAATGTTTATGACATTTTGTTGTGGAGTGAAAAAAGAAAGTTATAACAACAGCATGTAGAGATAATACCATTATTTTGTTTTGCTTTTAAAAAATGCATGTATATATGTAAAAATTATGCACAGAAAAACTATTATAATGATATATACCAAAATGAGTCTTTGGTGGTAGAATTAGTTTGTTTCCTTCTGTTTTTGCATGTCTCTGTTTCTACAATGAAAATGTAATGCTTTTCTAAGAAACATATATTAAAGCTTAAATTTATAAAAGAAAGAGAAGTTGACACTTCTATAGTGGGTGCAGGAAGGGAATGGCATTGACGCACCTAGGTGAGAGTCTGACACTTCTGTACAGCTTATCTGGGAGAAGTGTGATCCTAGGCTACAGAAATATAGAAGCTATCCCCCCACCCGCCCCCCCACCACCGATCTAAAAGGCACAGGCAAGGAGACAGTGCAGCAGTGCCACCTAGTGGACACTGCCTGACCTGCTCAAGCCGGCCCTTTCCTGGTTTGGAGGCCTATGGAACAAGGAAGAGAGGCCAGATGCTGTCTGGAGTCCTCACCGGCTGCATGGTGCCGCCTGCAATGACCACTGCCCGGCACTCCTTCACCACCTGGGCAAAGTGCACGGCTGGATTCAGGAGCAAGAATTTGAGGCTGCTCTGGCTGAGGCTGCCTGAAGAAAGGACAGAAAGAAATGATGGCTCCATGGGGAAGGAAACAGGCCCAGCACACACTTCTATGAGTCTCAGAGAAAGGGCATCTCCAGAGGGATCCATGTAGCAGACATAGTATCACTCTCTTTTTAAATTAAAACCTATTACCCTCTGAGGTAGATAGCGGTATCATCTCCATTTTCACATGAAGGAACAGGTTCGTAGAAACGGATCCAAATCACACAGCTTGCAAATGAGAGAGCCAAAGCCCACCTAACTCAAGCCCACAATCTTAGTCCAAAACCTGCCACCCAGCCTCTCTATACTCCCTCTCATACCTCCCCAACCTGGCCAGGTCTTAAAGGCCAGTTATTTCTGCCCAGTTTCCTCCTCCTAACTGAGGGAAGAAGGAGCTCTGGTAGCACAGTACATAAAGCATCTGACTGCTAACCAGAAAGTTGGTGGTTCAAACCAGCCACTCCATGGAAACAAGACTGGCCAATCTATTTCCATAAAGATTTGCCACCTTTGAAACCCAATGGGGGTCACTATGAGTCAGAATTGACTTGATTGCAATGAGTTTTTGTTTTTGTTTTTAACCCAGGTAAAAAACCCTGGTAAGGACAGAAATAAAAAAAAAAAAATTCTTCATACTTTGGCTTCGTGGCTCTTTGGTTGGCTCCTCTTTGGGAACTGAACCTGGACAAGCACTTGATTACCTTGGCGGCTCAGGATGACCCTGCCATCCTGGTTGGCTGTGGTGAGAGCTACAAGGAAGCCTTCGATGTGCATCAGCGGAGACGCAGGCCGTGATGTCCTGGCCTCAGCCTCCTCTACAGGAGCTGCTACGGAGCAGAGGAAAGAAGGAGGTCTGGGACTAATGACAGGGAGGAAAACCTCCCTGAGAATGGGCTAGTCAGTCTCCAGGAAAGATGGGTACGTGAATGAGAAGTGAAGAATCCTGCCCAGACCTTGTAGCCCACCAGCCTTCCATCCTAACTCACCATTGGTCACCCCGGGCTGCAGGCTCTGCACGAATTGCTGAAACCCAGTCAGTTTGGGTTGCTCCTTGGAGGGAAGGACTGCTCCATATCGTTCCATGAAGCCAAAGAGCTGGGTTGGTGAGAATGAGTGACAGGGAGGAATAAAAGGCAAAAGTCCTGAGATGGACCAGTGCTCTGTCAGGTCCCAGACAGCCTGCAACTTACTCTTACCCCAGGCATCCCACTCCCAGGAAAGCTGCTCTACACTGAGGAGGAGGGAGACAACACTCTAGTTTCCCAAGGGTACGACAAAGGCACCGAGGACAGCCAGCAGAGCGGCTGCTCTGGATCTTTCTGCGGCCCATGACAGAAGGGAGCGTACCTTTCTGCTGACCATGCTCTTTTCACAGTACCGCTGCACCTGCAAAAACCAAACCCAGCCACAAACAGAAGTAAGAATTAATCAAGCTCTAATCTAAATTTACAAAAACGGAAACAGATGATCATCTTCCAACACCCCGGGGAGCAGAGTTTTCACTGCCATGTCCTGAGGAGCCCGAAACTTCATCTGGGTCAACAGTCTCAACTTCCTTCCCGAAGCTGTTCCTCTTCGTGACACACACACAACACAGTGTTCTCCCAGGAGGGAGACGGCTGAGCCCCACACAGACGCTGCCTCCTCACAAACCTGTCTCTACAGCAGCATAGCCTCTTAAGGTGTGCTATACAAGTTACATCCCTCTGTCTTCTTTCAAGATGACAGCATTCAACCTGGGCCTCAAAGAACCAAGAGTTCAAGAGAAAAGGGTAACCCTATGAGCAAAGTCCTAAGAGGGTAAATCTGAGCTGCTTCAGGGAAAGTTGAGGTACATGTGTAGTTTGGAGCCAGATCTTAGGTTAGTATGCCAAGATGATGAGTTTAAAGTCTTTAAGGATTTCTGAAGTGTGTCATCCTCCAGTTAAGATGCACTGGATGGCTTTTTGTAAAGTCCATTAAAAGGGAGAAGAGAATGAAATCAGGGAGAGCAGACAGAGCATAAGAGGGAAAGTGCCTCCCCTGAAGCAGCAAGTGTGGAAACAAAAAGGGTGGGACAAACCCAAGAGCTTTCTCAGAGGGCGAGGTGGCTGACTTGTAGACACAAAGGGGAGAAGATAATCAAAGATGACCTATCTTTGCAGCCTGTGTGATGGGGATCACGGCAATGACAGTGACCAAAATGGGTAAGTCAGGGAAAGAGAGTTTGAAGAGCAAAGGCAGGACCAAAGAATCCAGCCTGAGCTGGTGCAGCTGGGTTTACATGTGGGCTTGGTTATTCACTGCCTGTCTCTCGTGTGTGACCCTGTGCATGTTGCTTTCCTGAGGTGACCTCTATAAGCATGTCCTACTGGGGAGTTAGAGACCCTAGAACAGTGCATACAACACAGCAAGTGCTCAAAGGAGGCACGTATTGTCATTTGTTTACAGTCACTAAGGTGGCGATGGTGACTTTGGCTGTGGCCTGGCTGGGAGACTGCTGCATATGAAGGACTGCAGCAAGCAAAGGGCTGAGGCTGCAATAAAGGCCACTGCTGGAGTGGGAAGGTGAGAAGAGCCCCAGCCATGGTCTCACCTACCTCAGCGTGACATCAGTGGGCCTGGATCATCCTCACTAAACTAACTGCCTGCTTCTGTGAAAAGCCCAGGAGAAAAACATGCCAGAAGAAAGATAGAGTAAGGAGGCAAGGACCTGGGACTTTTTATTTGTGCCTATTAGGTCTAAAGGAGCTCTGGTAGCATAGTGCCTAAGGCACTTGACTGCTAACCAGAAGGCTGGTGGTTCAAACCCACCAGCCACTCCTAGGAAGGAAGATTGGGCAATCTACTTCCATAGTGATCCTGCCTCGGAAACCCAAGGAGGGGTCACTATTAGTCAGATCCGACTCAATGGTAAACAACAACATTAGGTATAAAGAAAGGCAACCTTTCTCACTAATCCTTTTCATACAGAGACTGAAGCTTACTTTTTCCTTTCTAATACATTCCTCTCTGTAAAGGTTAAGCAATTACATAGTATGTATTTTAATTTGTTAGTCTTAAAATGGTGCTCTGCTCACAGATGGCAACAGAATAGGAAAATTTCATCATGCTTGGAAAAGGAGAGGGTCCGTGAAAAACAGGACAATCTTCAATGAGATGGACATGGTGGCTGTAACAATGGGCTCAAAAATGCAACGACTGTGTGGCTGGCACAGGACCAGGCAGTGTTTCGTCCTATTGTACACAGGGTCACCAGGAGTCAGTACCAACCCAGTGGCACCTAACAACAAATATAAAAAGTAGAAAACCTGTACCTTGAACAGGTTGATGTTGTCGATCTGGCTCTGAAAGAGAAAGTCGTTGATGGTCTTCAGCTCCGTTCCTGGGGGCAAACAAACGGAAGGCCTTGAATGCAATCGGAATCCTTGCTCTCCAGACCCTGAGTTCCAGGTTCCAAAGTTAAGTTGAAGGGCTCAGATCAGCTCTGGCCTGCTCAGAGCAGCCCTCTTACCTGTCTGCGAGAGACTCTGTGTATTGGGGTTTTGCTTAATGTTCCCTAAAAAAAAAAGCATCCCAGCATGTCAGGATGGTGGTCCTCTAGCCCCCCAAAAAAACAAAACCAAAACCTCCTCCTCCTCTGCTCCATCCTCACTCTCCATAATGTTCACCAAAGAAGAGCATTTAGATTTGAACAGGTGTTTCTGTTTTTGTTTCATTTTGCCATTTACAACACTCAAGAACCCACTGATGGGGATACGAAGGCTTCAGAGAGCCTCACAACTCTGACCCTCATGTTTGCAAATGGAGATCAAAGTCCTGCACTTTCTTTTTTTCACATCTTCTACCAGGAGGCAGGGACAGAGTAACTACCCATCTCTTGCAGGGGCATAGGAAGCCCTGCCATGTGGGAAGACAGTGGCAAAAGCAGAGATGGACATGAGGAAAACCAGTATGAGACACAACCTCTACAGATAAACGCCCCCACTGGCTTTCTGGAACTTCCACCCCTATAAAAGCCTTCTAAAGACCTGCCACATAATAAAGCGTATGTGGCATGGAATAATGCAAAAAGCATAGGCTCTGGAGCCAGAAGAGTCTAGCTTGACTTATAAAGTACAAGGACCATAGAGGCAGGTCACCTGTGTTCTGAGCTTTAGTTTACTCATCTATAAAGTGAGGGTCAACATGCCTGGGCTGCTTTCCTAACAGAGCAATGAAACTGTGTGAGTTACAGTGCTCTAAGACTCCAGAATACTACATCTATTACATAAAACTCTACATCCCTGTAATTGTAAAATGTATTACAATTACCACTTATGCAGTAGGGTCTGGTAAAGAGAAAGACTCAGAACAGGGGCATTAAACTAGCATTCTTAACAAAGATCTAGGGTAAGACAACTGAACTAAGGTATGAAGAGGGAGAATTTCCTAAATAAATGACCAAGACCATTCTCAAGGACATACAACATACAGGTGTCCTGATCAGCTCCCAGGACAGAGACCAGTGAGCTCAGGAGGCCAGGGGTTAGGATGGGGATGCTGCTCTCTTACCTCCCAGCACAGTCACAAACTTCTCCAACAAATATAGGATCTGTTTGATGTACATCAAGTTCTTGGCCTTCAAACGTTTCCTGAGGAAAAGCCAATGGGCATCAAGTGGTAGGACTCCTGCAGCAATTTCCCCAAGCAGGGAATTTTCTGGTTGATGGCCTTTCAAACAGGCTCATCAGCTACAAAAACTTTCTCAGAAAAAGGCTGGCCGTGGACCAAGTCCTTTAGACCCAATGGTTCTGTCCTAAGCAGCCTCAGCTTCTGTAGATAAGCACCATGATTAACCCAGGAGAGGTACAGCACGTTGGTCCACTCTGCCCTCAGCCAGGGCCTGAGCAGCTGAGACTGAGGGGCCCTATGGCAGTGGGATCTTCCCTTTCACCTCCAGAGGCATCTCACCCATATCGTTCCATATACTGGAGCAGCTGGGAGTGGGCCTGGCAGAGCTGGGGAGAGAACACAGACAAGTGAGACAGCAGCCCTGGCTCAGGAGGAGCAACCTAGAGCCACACCAGTGACACCTGAGACTACAACTAGAAGCACCAGCCCAGGACACACAGTGGCAACCAAGGTGAGGAGACTGGGTCTGGGTTTTAAAAGCTCTTAGGCTGGTGGGAGCTGAGAGAGAAGGGGAGGAAGGTAGGTTCTGCTGAAGTGTCTTACTTTGGAACAGGAAAAAAGGCAAGATGCTGAATCTCTCCAGTAAGGAACCTCCTGCTGTTTTGCACTAGGTTCCACTAAGAATGATGGATCAAGGCAACAATGACATCCTGGCCTAAGGTCAACCCAGTCACTGGTTAATAAAGATGGTGGGGTTTTGTGTGGGCCTTGGGGTCAGAAACCAGTGGTAAAATCTAGTTCCACACTAGATTAAACCTTAGAAAATGCTTAAACCTCTCTGGCTCTCTGAATTCTTAAAGTAAAACAGCAATACCACCCCCATGGCAGAGTTAGTATGAAGACAAGAGACACCTAGTACAGTGCCTGGTACATGAAAATTAGTAAATAAATGGCAGCTTTCTGGAATCCTGGACATGTCTCAATTAAACACTCTCAAAGCAGTATCAGTAATAACAGCTCCTGCTTCCTTCATCTCTTCCACCTGGGTTATGAGGAACTGGTCAGTAGCATCCTGGGCTAGAGGGACGCAGGCAGTATAAGCAGGGCAAAGCACAGGGAAATGAACCACCTTGCCTGAACTGGGTCCCCATCATTCTAAGATCTGCTGGGAAGTCACAGTCAGCCTCTGACAAGGCCACTGCCTCGGTCAGTGCACCCCTGAACCTGTCTCTGGAGAACACAGGCCCTTGGAGACAATCTCCCTCTGCCCCGTGGCAGACCCTGGCGTAGGCAGTGAGGCTGACCCACCTGGGAACCGCTGACCTCAGCGCTATGGATGCTGGTAATGGTGTCGATCAGGTTGTGAGCCTCATCAATGATCACCACCTGGCCCTGAAGCCGGATCCCTGCGGCCTGCCGCGTGGCCGCATGCAGCAGCATCTGGTAGGGCAGCACCACCAGCTGGAGGGGGAGACAGAGGTGCCCTGAGCAGGGGTGGAGCTCTCTCCCCCAGCAGACTTGCCTATTCTAAGCTCCTGACGTGAATTATTTCCCACCTGGAAGACGTGTAAGGATATTCAAGAGAGAAAGCTACAGCATAATAGTACTATGCTTTTAGCAACAGACCCTTTTATGAAATATCAAATATATGCAACAGATAAAAGGGGAGCTGCTCTGACTGAACTGGGATGGGAAGTGTAGGAGGGGAGGAGAGTGGAATCCCTTCTGCTTAGACTCATTTATGCCCTCAGAGTACCAGTCCCCTACCCAAGGTGTATAAGGCTCCTCAGAACACTGTGAAAACCACTGGGTACCAGAAAGCACCCTGGGTTCTGGTCCTGGATCTGCTACTTCTTAGCTGTGTTGACTCTGGCAAAGTCACTTAATCTAAGCTTCAGTTTCCTCATCTGAAAAATGGACTTGATAAATTCTCCATCAAGTGAGGGTTACAGATTAGAAGGGTAACAAAAATAAAAGCCCTCGGTAAATTCTTAGGTGTTATCTTGTTATGAAGGGGAGCTCTGTTGGTGCAATGGTTAAAGTATTTGGCTGCCAACCAAAACGTTGGTGGTTTGAACCCTCCAGCCACTCTGTGGGAGAAAAATGAGGCAGTCTGCTTCTGTAAAAACTTACAGCCTCAGAAACCCTATGGGGCAGTTCTACCCTGTCCTACAGGGTTGTTATGAGTTGGAAATGACTAGATGCCAATGGGTATGTTGTTATGAAGATTTTCCAGTTAATCAAATACTTGGAAACAAAATTAAAATTCAGAAAAGCAGAAACTTAAGGCCCTGGCGGTAATACGGCTCCATTACTTGCTGTGAGAAAACTGATAAATCACTTTACTTTTCTGGGCCCTGGCTCTCATGTATAAAATGTGGATAATACCTGCCTCAGGTGCTTCAGTGGGATAAATGAAGTGAAAAGTGCTTTAAAAGTTCAACTTTCAGGACTGTGTACCCTTCCTTTTACTAAAAACACAATATTATTTACCAAACAAAAAAAAGACACTTTCAGGACATTTCATCATTTGTCAAGTGTTTCCAACACTAAACTTGCTCTGTGGCAAACAGACCACAGGAAGAACATGAGACCCCATGAGGGCAGGAGGTGTCACTGTCATCTGCAAGTATCTGCTGCCACGTTGTTCAGGGCAGCATGCTGATGGGCACTTACCTGCCATGTACAATTATTACTAGCATACTCCCTTGCATCTTTAAAATCCACTTACATCTCTTCTTGATTACACAGCTTCACGAGTGAGCTCCTATTTCTAAAAGTCACTCAAATCAAGGAAGTAACAGAAAGTTCAATCGTACCCACCACGTGACAATGAGATCCCATCTGGATCTATCAAATGGGCAGTGTCTCTTTAAAAATACCCAATACTTACGGCAAGTTGAAAGATGACAGTATTTGCCTAGGCACTAGGTGAGTTGTGTAAGCTGAGACAACCGTTCTGAAAAGCAGTGTGGAAATACATCTGTGTTCTGGAGCTCCTTTCTGCATTTGCTCACTGTGGTGTCATCAGGAATGCACCCTCCTCACTTGCATCTGCTGTCCCCCAATGATGCCAATAGGCCTTGAAGCCCAGAGCAACCAAGGGATCCTTGGGCCTCCTCCAGCCCTAAGTACTAGGAGAGCAATGGGTTCTATGCCATCAGTGTGCAGTGCCCTGATAAATCTAACCACAGTGGGGGGTGGGGGGGCCTCCCAATGAGTAAGAAATTCCCTCATGCCCCAAAACACTGTTAGAACCAAGAGTTACTCCCTTGTTCTCCTGGGCCCTCACCTGGGCTGCAGGAATGGCAAATCGGCTCCCGTAGTAGGGACAGGCCCGCGCCTCCTTCCCCAGGACCACTAGCTGCTCAATGTCCTTCACCTCCACCAGGACCTCGTCCCGGAGGAGCTGCATCTGCTCATAGTTGTAGAAGGGGCAGGCAGCCTGGCCCTCTTGCCTTCTTCGCTTTGGCTTCTCTTCCTCTGCTTTGCTCCTCTTCTCTGAAGTTGGTACAGGCATGAAGGGAGCAAAGGCAGAAAGAAGAACAGTAGTCTGTGGGGTCGGGTTATAATGACAAGAACCATTTCCATGGGGGTGGGGGCTATAAAATCCTTCCAAGAACTGCTTCCTGTGGTCTCAGGATGCTGCTGTTTTATTTTGTACACTCTGTGAAAACCTAGAGAATGTTCTGAAAGCCAAGGTTTTGGATTAGACTGACCCAGAAAGCAAGACTGCTTTTCCCAAGAGGAGGGCCTTTCAAGAGGGAACCAGGTCTGTCATTATTTTTATTTAAGATATTATTTCTATTTCCCATGTCCCTGGTCCAACCTCCACAGAGTTCTTTGGTCACTTCCAGCCCACCCCACTCTCTCCCCAGCACTGTCTGAGGCCACACCACCACCCAAAGGCTCTCCCTTGCAGCTCCAGGATGATGACTGCTACCATGTTTGGTTCTTTGCATCTCTATGCAGCGGTCATTGATGAGCTGCACAGAGCCCAGGTTTTTCACATCTTCATTTACACAAAGGCTCTATGAGACAAGGGAGAAAGCAAGAGTCAAAGAAGTGGTGCAGATTAACTCACACACCAGCAACCCATCTGGCTCCTGGCCACTCTATCCTCCTCTTCCTTTCCTCCCAATGATCAGCCAGGCCAGGGAAGAGCCTGACCCTCCACTGCTCTAAATGTTTCAGACTCATCTTCCTTCTATGACTTGGATGAGGAAAACAAAGGCACAGGGAAGGGAGGCAGCTTGCCAGGTCAGGCAGCAGGCTAGGACCCAGGCTGAGACACCCTGCTTCTGTTTACCTGCCGAGAGCCGAGTGAAACAAGTCGGGTGTCTTTGCCAAAAGGGCTCTTCTGTACCTCATGCACAAACTGGGCCAGCTGGGAGTGTGTCCGACTGCAGTAATAAATCTGGTCAGAAGAGAGGGGATTTTAGAGAGACTAGAACATTCCAAAATACTATCTGCACATCAAGGAATGCTATTGCCTAAGAGGCTGAAGGACTGAGGTGAGTGGCCACAAATATATAAGACAACTACACCCCATATCAAACCAGCCCAGAGACTCTTCAACTCATCCTCATCTCTAGAAGTTCAAGGAAATACCCACAAAGTCTAACTCCATGAGTCAGACTCAGTTAAAAATCCAACCACTTCTGAGGGCAAAGTAATCTTAGGACGGTACATGTCCCCTAAGTGGTGGTTCTTAGCATAGCAATGATTTGGGGGAGCTTATGCGGGGGGAGGGGAAGAAGAGTCATTTCACACACATCCCCTAAAGAGCTTTCAGGATGGCAGTAGTAAAGCAGGAGGAGGCCAAGGTGAATACTCTTTCTCCCTCTACTCCTAAGATTTGTTGTTGTTGTTATGTGCCGTCTAGTCGGACCCAACTCATAGCGACCCCTCCTTGGGTTTCCAAGGCAGTATCACTATGAAGTAGATTGCCCCATCTTCCTTCCGAGGAGTGGCTGGTGGGTTTGAACCGCCAGCCTTCTGGTTAGCAGTCAAGAGCTCCCACTCCTAAGATTTAGAAGAGCGAGAAAAGAGAAAAATGGTAGGAGGGAACCCCTACTTTCAATGAGGAAAAAAAACTTAAATGAAGGAAATCAAATATTTTTAAATTTGAGAAAGTGTCAGAACCACAGATAGTTTATAGAACTCCATGCCAATGAAAATGTGAAAAGAAAGCAAACATTGCCATCAGAAGTTCAAAGGGCAGAGCACTCTTGCTTTGTCCTGCACCCAATCTTCTACCCTTACCCAATATAGAGAGAGGTCACTGAATCTTAAGCTCAGTATGGCTGTTCCTTGATGCCCTGTAGCACAGAAGCCCAGGTGACTCTCCCAGGCAAGAGGTCTGAGGATGCCCAGCCCAGCCTGCCAAATGAATGGGTTTGTCACAGTTATAGGGTTCAATGGGTTGAAAGCTTTCATTGGCATGAGGGTGCAAAGTTTTTGGCAGGACTCCTGCATACTCCCCAGGGGTGGTGAGCCATGGACTTGGGATCAATCACAGGAGAAGGACCCAAGGACACAGAATCTTACCTTGGTTACATGTTCTTCCTCAAGGTCATCCTCATCCTCATCTACTCTGAGAGAGAGAAAAACACACACAAAAAAAAATTCTTCTCTCAACAAAAACCAAAAAAACACCCCTAACTCACTGCCATCAAGTCAAATCCAACTCACAGCAACTCCCCCTTGGGTTTCCAAGACGGTATCACTACGGAAGTAGATTGCCCCATCTTCCTTCCGAGGAGTGGCTGGTGGGTTTGAACTGCCAGATTTCTGGTTAGCAGTCAAATGCTTTAGGCACTACGCCACCAGAGCTTCTGCCCTCAGTAAGATTAAGTCAAATAAGAAAACATTTATTATTTAAGAAAAAAAGAAAACTTATTGACCGTCGACCACACGCTAGTGGATCAGCCCTGGACATTCAATGATAAGCAAGTAAGATGTAGTCCCTCTCCTCACAAGCCAACAGAACTGAGGTATGAGCTCAGAGCCTGAAAGGAGACAGACAGACACATCCCAATAACAAGGTTCCACCCAAGCAGCAGATGCTCACTTGTTCAAAGAGCACATACCACCAGGCAAAGCTTACCCTGTCGTCCTTCCACTGCTCCTCAGGACTGTGGAACATGGGAAATGTAGCAGGAAATGAGAAAGGGACAAGGCATTCCCCAACCCAAGTCCTACACTAGAAGCCTAGTCCGATGTATAACTCTTGTCACTCACTAAGGCTACTACTCTCTTCTCACCACTCACCTCCAGCAAACGGTACTATTCTCAGTAGAATCTAGCTATGTATCACCTCAAGGCCTTTGGACATGCTGTCCTCCTTGCCTGGAATGTTCTCTCCTCTCTCCTCCTTCCCTTCACCCAGCCAACTTCTAATCAACTGAGATCTTAGCATAAACATCACCTCCTCTAGGAAAACTTCCTAGACCTCCTGTCAGGTTCAGTTGCCCTGTGATATACATCTATGACACTCTGTACTTGTCCTTGTAATGTCCATCCCGTCCACATCACTTACTCTTGGCCTGTCTCCCCTGCCACTGTAATGTCCATACTGCAGGCAGGGATGGTGCCTATCTTGTTTCTGTTGGTTCCCTGGGGACTTCCCAGAGCCTTACACACAGCAGAAGCTCCATGCGTATATCCTGAATGCAGCCAAAATCCACCAACTGTGTTAGTAACAGTTACTGTCACAGATGGCCAGACAGACCTTCTCAGTAATCAGTTCACCCTTTCTAGCAATGAACAAAAAGAGCACCGAAACTGACACACTGGGAGCGAGGTCGAGCCTGCATGAGTGGCTCCAAGTTTAGTCATTCTAAGTCTAGGCTCCTTAGAAAAGAGAAAACTCTTTTACAGGTATACTCTACCTACAGGAGTGTTATATGGAATATAATTTTTTGGGGGGGTTTCACCTAGAAATTCAATTACAAATAAAGCAGAAATGCTAACTGTAAAATGTTGGGGGATTATCACAAGAGGAATTATTTATAAGGTTGGCCAAAAGTCAACAAGAACTGGAAGGCTTGGATCTAAATCACATATAGAACAAACTCAGCAGGATCTGAGTGAGAGGCAGGATATGTGAAGAAATGAAGAGAAAAAATGTATTCAGGATTAGCTGTGTCCTCAGGGAGGCTCGGCTCTCTCTAAACTCAGGACATCAGACGCTATGGAGGATAATCTGCAGGATTAATGGCTCTTGCCCCGACCCTAAGGAGCATTTTGTTCTAATATTCAGAAACCCCATTTAAGTTCTTTATCTTGTCCTCAAGAGGTTGCGAAAGAGAAGTGAGTAGAAGAATGCTGTCTTGGAGGCAGGTAGGAAAGGGTGTGTGGACCACACTGCTTGTTGGTACACTCCCTGCCTAAGGCTGATGCATAAAGCAGTGTTAATGTCTCACCCACCAGACAGGCCATCATTCTCCCTTCCTCTCTTAAGAATCCTGGGAAAGTACTTTAATGAAGGAGGGTAAAGCAGCAGGTAACTTAGAGAAGATGAAAAATGCTAATGAGGCAGAAACCTACACAAACATGAACCAATTTTATCTACTAGAAAGTTTTAAACAGAAGCAGGAGAAATCAGTATAACCTTCCAGTACTACTGATGGCTTCCAGGCCATGCTCTGGTTCTTGGGTGTGACTGACAGGACTGGGGTAAAATGTTGAAGAACTGTTGAGAAAGAGGGCTAACTCAGTAGTTCTTAGATGTCTTTTTTTGGGGAGTGGGGGATGGTTGGTGGTCATAGACCTTCTCTGACCAGAAAAATGCACCTAAACGTGAAATTTTGCAGATTTTGAGGGTCACACAGCCTATCCATGTACTCTTGGCTTTGACAGTTTGGTGTTTCTGAAATTCTCAGCTGGAATTATACAATGGGATTGAAAATAGCCTGTGTTTTATTCTTTCAACAAAGTTTTATGAAGCACCCCTATATGCCAAACACTAGGTCAGCTCTGGGAATATAAATATTAAGATGTGGTTCCTCACCAGGTGGTCAAAGTGAACATAGAGTCATAAGTCATATTGGCAGGCTGTATTCTTGATATGATGTGACAAGAATAGTACCTTACCTCTGTGGTCTTACTCTCAAAAACACATAATCCATGTCCAATCATAAGAACAACAACAGACAAATTTCAAGAGCAGGATGATCTACTAGATACCTGACCAGTACTCCTCAAACCTGTTAAGGTTTTGAGAAATAAGGAAAGTCTGAGAAACTATCACATTCAAGAGGAGAATAGAGAGAGATGATTACTAAAGGAAATGTGGTAACCCACATAGGTTACTTGCACAGAAAAAGTGTGTTAGATAAAATAAATTATCCAATAAAATCTGAATAAAGTAAAAAAAAAAAAAAATGATATTCCTGCCCTGAAGAAACTCATTGCCTAGTGATGGGGAGGAGAAGTCAACCAACCACGCAACACACAACTTAGAGTATGAATAGAACAGAGAGTGTGTCTGTCAGCCTGAGGCCACTGAAGGCCTTTTCTCACAGATGACAACTGAGCTGGGTCTTAAAGAACATGAAGACATTTGCCAGTAGAGAAGGGAGGGGTGTTGGGGACAGAAGAAAGAACAGAGGGGAGGCCTGCCCATGTAAGAAAAGTCAGAGCAGCTAAGATGCTAGGTGTTTAGGGAAAGTGGCTAAGGGGAAGTCAGAGAGTGTGTGGAAGCAGCTATGAAGGAGCGTGGATTTATCCTACAGCTTTGGGCGGTGGAGGTCTCCTTCAGGTAGACATGGGAAGCATGGTGTCAATGAGCACACAGGACACACGGGCCCTCAAGCACCTTTAGAATAGCAAGGAAGACCTCTTCCAAGCTGAGTGCCTGAGAGGCATGAATCTCCAGGAATACACGTGCCCTTGGGGAAGAGCTACTCAATTCTGAAGAGTGACCTTTCTTGTGTACAAATCAGGTCACATCACTCTTAGCCTAAAACCTTCTAATAACCACTGGCCACACTGAGAACCATATCCAAACTCCTCACGTGGCTTTCGAGCTTGCAGACAATCGCATCTTCTTGGCCTCAGGCCTCTTCTCTTTAACTCTTTGCTCTGGCATCTGGGCCCTCGTTGTGTCCCTTGAGCAGACCTGTTCCCATGTGCAGAACACTCCCTCACAGGACTCTCTGACTAGAACTCTCTTCTCCCAGGTTTCCTCGTAGCTCTTCTACCCTGCAGGTCTCGGCTCAAATGTCACCGTCTGAGAGGGTCTTTCCTGACCTCTCCACCAACAGCTACAACTCCACACCCAATGCACTTTACCCTGTTTTAATTTCCTAAAAAGTAAATATGCTAATTTCAAATAAGTGCTACTTGTTTTCACCAGTTTCCTGCTAAAATGTAAGCTTTCTGAGGCCAGAGGCCATGTCTGTCTTATTCATCTCTCTACTCATGGTATCTGGAAGTGGGCCACACCTGTAACAGACACTCACAAAAGGTATTTGAGAAATTAAAGCATGAATGAAAAAAGAGGCTATCATGATGGGTAGTATGGTCTAGAAATGGCCTATCTGTAATCTTCAGTATTTTCTAGTTCATTGGTGGGCTATAGCTCAGAAACCTACATACCTGAACCAACAGAAGCCTTAAGGTTTTTTAAAAGAGAAACTTGAGGTAAGGACACTTTGAAGGTCCCTGGATGTTGCAAATGGTTTGCTCTTGGCTATTTTTCAAAAGGTTAGCAGTTCAAACCCACCTGGTGGCATCAGAGAAGAAAAGCCTGGTTGTCTGCTTCAGAAAGACTAAAGCCAAGAAAACACCATGCAGCAGTCCTACTCTGTAACACACAGAGTCACTATGAGTTGGAGCTGACTCGACAGCAATGGATTTGGCTTGGTTTGAAGGATACTCTGATGGTATATTTCAGGAACATTACACAGTATAGCTTGGTAGCAAAAAGTATCATGGAAACTAGAGCCAAACTGGCTGGGTTCAAGTCCCAGCTCCCCTACCAAACTAGCTTTGGGGCTTTGGCCATGCGTTTTATCACCTCACTATGCTACAGTTTCCTCACGTGTAGAGATACAAATGTTACTACCGTCACTGAGCTGTTGTGAGAATACCTAGTTAAAACAAGTAAAGTGTGTAAACGGTGCCCAACACAAACAGTAACCCTCATTGGGGAGCCCTGATGGTGCAGTGGTTCAGTGCTTGGCTGCTAATCAAAAGGTTGGCAATTCAAACCCACCAGCTGCTCTGTGGGAAAAAGATGTGGCAGTTGCTTCCGTAAAGATTTACAGCCTTGGAAATCTTATGGGGTGGTTCTACACTGTCCTATAGGGTTGCTATGAGTCAGAACTGACTTGATGGCAATGGGTTTAGTTGTTGTTTTTTTTTCTCACTGTCATCATCACTCATGTATCCTCAGAGGGCCCTGGTGCAGAGAAAGGTCAGAGCTGGGGCAGACTGCTGGCATCCTGTCCTGTCAGATACCCTATAAGTGACAAAGCCTCTCCCTTGGGCATGAGGGAAAGAGCTGCCTTCCCAGAAGCCCCCCAGAGGCTTGGGGCAGGGGTATGGAGGAAAGGAGAAGCAGCTGTCTTACCCACTAGCTGTTCTTTTCTCTTCATCACTCTCATATTCTGCCAGGACTAGCTCTTCCTCTCCAGATGTTAGCTGCTCAGTCCCTGCTCCTGCTGCCAGCATCTCCCTGCTGAGGTGGAGGAGACTCTCCATTTCTTCTTCTTCCTGTCTCTGGAGGGCAGTGATGGACATGGGAAGAAGAAAGAAATCTCAGACCTAGGGCCCCACATCCTTGATAAAGTCACCCTCCAGTGTGGCTGTCAGCAAGGGCAAACACACATCTGCCCTGTCACACACACCTCATGTTTTACTGAAGAAGGAACCAATCTCTAGTGTCAATGCCTCAGCTCAAGCTACCCAACTATGGATGAGAACTTAGCCAGTGAAGGTCTTGGAAACAAGACAGAGGCCCTGCCACTCATACAAAGGAGCTACACCATGAGTGCCCGAGCATGTGGTGCTGCCAGGTCACAACTTGGCCCCTTCGGGAGATGACACTCACCATGCGCTTGGCTGCATACTTGAGCTGTGTGTTGTGACGGAGCTGCTGAAGGCGTTCTTCTCGCTTCTTCCTCCTGATCTGTTCCTCCTAGAGGGTGAAGCAGCCATAAAGGAAACTCTCACAGGAAGCCCAAAGCCAGGCCTTTCTCAAGAGTCTGAGCTGCTCAGCCAATTTCCTCTTCACATGGGACAGCTCTCCCTTCCTGGCCAACACCTAAGGTTGAAACAATGCCCCTGAGCCTCTCCTAGTCCTAGCCTTGCTGCTTGCTGCAAGAAATCTGTATTCTGCCTCTCAAACCACATCTCTCAATCCAATTCATTCCCTACTTATGTTGGCAGTTACTGAGCCATGTTGCCAGTGGCAATGGTTGGGTTCATTCCCCAGGTTGGGAATGAATGAGAACTGAACCCCTCGTCTAGAGAAGTCCTGTCTGAACACTCAGTTCAAAAAAGACAGCAAGGGGGCAGCATCATCCACTGAAGAAAGTTGACAAGAGAGCTAACAGACACTGAGAAGTCAAAGAACAACACATGGTGTCTAAATCTTGGAATCAATCTGAACTAATCACTTCAGCCCTGTTTTCTAGCTCATTCCCACTTCTTGTTAATCTATTTACCTTAAGTCGATCCACCAGGTCCCTTTCTTCCTTCTTCTGCACAAACTGAGTAACCCAGTCAGGCTCTCCAGCAGGCCTCAGGGTGTCTGTGGTCTCTTGGCAGAAGGAAGAGAGAGATGGGGGCTGGGCATTCTCATCATTTAAGGGAACAGTTCTAGTTTCAAGGAGATGGGCCTCCTCTTGACGTTTCTTCTGTTCAAAGTCACGGAGCCAGGAGAGAGCCCCACAAATAAGACTTAAAGATTTCCCCTGCAGGAAGAAAATTATTTTCAGTAATAGAGGACAAAACAAAGGTCCCCAAGTGACCTTTTCCCACTTTAAAAAAGTCTTCACAGAAGGTCTGAGTTTAAATGCTGGAGGATGCTCTAAAACCAGCCTGAGAAAGAAAGGAATTAGCAACAGAATAGACAGTAAAAATGGGAAGAAAGAAGAAATGAAGATTAGGCTTAAAAAAGCAGGAAAGAGCTTCCCCTACTTGCATAATTATACAGCTCACTCTCCCTAAAATAAATTAAAGTGGTTTATCACATTACATAGAAAGAGAGCAAGTTCACACAATTGGAAGTCAGCCAAATAGAAGTTAGACAAACAGCCACCACAAAGGAACTGAGGCCAAAAAAAAATGCATAGCATGAAATCCCATATACTTGCTAAAGGCAGTGGGGGCGGGGAGGAAGGGGACACGACACACAACACCCCACAAATCTGACTCTAAGCTTTACTCTTTAGTGCAGCCAATCTTCAGAGAGAACAGGATCAGTCACATGAGTACAGTGTGGAATCTTTTTCAAACATGCCAACTGTTCTGGAGAATACAACTCTTGATTTAAAGGCTCCAATTTTTCCTGTGGGTTCTCATTGAAAGGCTGATTCTTCAAGCATCCAGAGGGAATTTCTGAACAGGTGAGTCCCTGTGAGCTACCACAACTCCAACCCAGGCAGTCAGCTCTCTCAGACTCCTTAACCAGGGAGTGGATCCCAGACTACCAAGAGAGGAGTTCTGAACCTCAGCCAGGATCAATGAACTGTAGGGAGAATGGCATGTGCATGTGTATAAGGAGAGGAAAAGATGACAGCACAGTGATTAATTAAGGCCATCAACTCTGAGGTCAGGCTGCCAAGGTCAAATACTGGTTCTTCCACTTAACAGCTCTGTAAGCAGAAGTGGATTTTCACATGTGTAAAAAATAGTACTTCCTCACAGAGTTATTACAAGCAATACATTACACACTTAAAGGTTAGTACCTACACCAGGATTAGAAGAACACCTAAGTATATAATAAAGTAAGGAACTAGTGTTAGCTACTATTTTCTATTATTAACTAATAATAAGAATTATTATTATTCTCCTGGGTCCATAGTTTTCATCGATTCCTGAAGGGCCCTGTGACAATTCTGAAGAATACACGGATTACCTATTTTTGGAAAATCCCCTGCACATACCATTCTCTCAGCTTTTGAGAGATACTAGATGGCACAGTTTTCAGACAGCACCCACCCAGGAAGACTTGGGGGCAGTCACTCTGTGCTGCCTGTGAAGTAAGGAACCATCCGCTAAGCTGTCACTAAGCTAGAGGTAGGTGAGACATCCCCCTGTAATAACGGTTCAAGGACAAATGCCTGGTTAAAGAACAAGCACCTTCTACTTGGAAGTGAACAGAGGGAGTACCTGAAGGTATGGTCAAGATTCTCTTCCAAAAGTAAGTACAAGTATACTCTAACACAAAGACAAAAGGATAACTGAGGCCCCACAGTTCTATGTCCAGAAACTGGCAGGAACATAGCATAGGGCTTAAGAGAAAGGGATTAACTGAAATTCTTTTAAAGAACAGTTATATCTCCCTAGGTTACAGTCCCCACTCCTTGGAAAACATAGTAAATTTGATCTCTGGGGAAGATAAGCAAGAGAGTGCTCTGGAGACAGACAAAAAGCAGGGCATTAGTGAAAGCATACTCACTTCAAACTCTTATCTCCCACCCCCATGACCTTAAAGAATACTGTCTATCAGGTGTGTACCCACGAGGAAAGAGTTCAGAGGATGTTTCTCTGCAGAAGCTGAACTCCAGGGAAACTCCTACAGATAATGACAATGGGAGGTGACCAGCGAAGAAGCCAGCCCACCAGTCCAAAAGCCACTGTCTTTAAATTAGCCCTTTAGTGGCTTATTCTCAAATACCAACAGCCAACCAAGGATCATGAGACATTTAAAGAAAGCTTCCTAACAAACTATTAAAATCTAAACAGAAAAAAAGAACCCAGAAAAGAGATAATGCAGGAGGGAAAAAAAACAACTCCAAAATACTATCACTGATATTGGTATCTTCAGAAAGGTATTATTTCCATGAAATAAGAACATGTTATATAAAAAAGATCAGAGCATAAGAATAAGTTCTTGAATATTAAAGATATCACAGGAAAAATAACCTGAATAGAAAGACTGGACAATAAAGTCAAAGAAATCTCCAGAAAGTAGAATTTTAAACAACAACAAAAGCAAATGGGACATGGGGTGGGGTGTGGGGTGGGGAGGGAGTGCCCAGCAAAGAGTTAGACAACTAAAAGAAAAGATAATCACAGGATAACCCAGGAGATCCAAAACCAAATAAACAGGAGTACCAGGAAGAAAACACAAGGAAAAATATTATCTAACATAAGAAAATTTCTCACAACTAAAAGTTACAAGTCCCAAAACTAAAAGGGCTCATTAAGTGTCCAACACAAGAGATTAAATATATGCTCATCAAGCCCATCATCATGCAATTTCAGAACACAGAGAACTAAGAGAGGATCCTGAAAACTGTATTTCCCTGGACTTCTCAAAAGCAACAATGGAAGTAAGAAGACATGTGCAATTGGGAGGGAAAAGTAACTTCAAGCTAGAATTCTCCATTCAACCAAACTACCAATACCAATCAGGTGATAAATGTAAAATAAATATATATTTAGACAGGCACTATCTCAAAATTTACATCCTATACAACCTTTCTCAAGACTGTGTTCTACCAAAACAAAACAAGAGAGTAAACCATGAAAGAGGAAGATACGGAATCTAGTAAATAGAAACACAGGAAAAATAAGAAAAAATACATACAGTAATACTGATGAATCTCAAAAATAAGCTGAGCAAGAGAAGCCACACTCAAAAGAGTACTTACTGTTATGATTCCACTTAAATGAAATTCTAAAAAAAGAAAACAACTCTACAGGCAGAGAGAACAGATCAATGACTGCCCAGGACCAGGACTAGGAGAGCAGGAGGGAAGGGAACAACTGCAAAGAGGTAGCAATGAATTTTTGGAGGTGGAGGAAATGTTTTACCTCTTTATTGTGGTGATGATTATATGGGTGTTTACATCTGTCAAAAAACACATTGAAATTGGTACATTTTATTGTATGCCAATTATACTCAATAAAGTTGACTTTTAAAAAATAGAAGAGAACTCCTAGGATAACAGCTGTGAAGCAGACCTAAGAAGCAATCATTCCAAATTAGAAAAAAAGGTTGGAAGACTTCAAGGAAGTTTCCAGGGTAGAACTAGAATTGGCAATTATCCATATGGAAAATTATATTAAGAAGCCATTGGATAGTGTGGGAAGAATTGGCATAGATACATTAAAAACTAACAAAACTTTAAAAAGGCAATTAACTCTGGAAAAATTAAAAATTGTTCAAGAAAGAAAACATTATTATAGTATATTACTTGACTTAATAGAGACTAAACTTGTGAAAGTGACATAAGTACATTAGGAGGATGAGGAGAAGGAAGGAGAACAGATGAAATCTTCATCTGACACAATAGAAAGGCACTAATGTCTAAAACTGATAAAGAAATAGCTGCATGAACTTAACATTTAGACGTATGCTATACAAGTATACTTTTTAAGAAACAGCTAAAAGAATCAAAAGTACCTGCCTTAGGCACCAAGTTTGGTAGGTCTGACACACATTAGTATTTGATTAAAATTTTTAAACTATTTTAAACAAAGGAGGTGGATATGTTCAACAGTATTATTAATGTTGCAGAGTGGTTGAGTAAGGACAAAAATATCCAAATGTGTTAACCAGGAAGACACTAGTGATCTTAGGGGAAAAAGTTTCAGTGACGTGGACAGGCCAGAAGTCATATTATATTGGATTTAAATGGAAGGTAAGAATGCAAAATATCAACTGTGCACAGTTGTCCTATTCTTTGAGTACATGAGGTTAAATGGCAGGGTTTCTTCTCTCCCACCTTGCTGTATATGAAAGAACAAAATGGAGTAATGGAGTATCCCAGTCCATACTCCTCTTGTCTCAGGAGGTTTGTGTGTCATTGCAAGAGAGTGACAACCTTCCATCAGCAAGTGAGAGAGAAGGAATGAGTCACTTTCTTTTATTCATTCATTCAACACACAGACATTAAGGGCCTCCTATGGGCCAAACTCACCAACCTCTGTGAGATGACAGGGACAAAGAAATGAAGAAGACAAGGCTCTTAGCCTATCACACAGTATTTGCCACAAAAGGTAATAAAGTACAGAAGAAAAGCCAGGAGCTATTCAGTGCAGCCCTACTCATCCTCAATGGCCAACCTCTAAGAAATCCCTCCCTCCTTCTAGGCCAGGAAGGAAAAGCTCAGGAAAAATTTGGATCCCCCTAGCACTCAGTAATCTTACTCCTAGGGACCAAAATAACATCTGTGAAGAAGCCAAAATAATTTCTGTTTTTCAACATCAAAGCAGCTGTGTGTTTAGATGCATGAGAAATGTGGAAAGTTTCAGTGCTAGGTCATGGTTTCCAATGCTATTCAGATTCTCGTGTGCTTTCAGCCTAATTGTTCTCAGACCCTAGGCCTACGTTTAACTATTTAATAGAGGAAGTGAGTACTACCCAGAAAGATAAACTGAGAATCTTTCCAAGATCAAGTCACAAAAATCTTTGCATAAGCCAACAGTAAAAGCAAGCAAAGCTGCCTCTAAGCTGTCTGAATCAGTCTCCCTCAGAGCCCTTCTGAGATCCTGACAGTTCATACTTACAGTGCCAGTTGGACTCTCAAATATCCCAATCTTGCCAGCCTCCAATAGTTGGTACAGCTCTGCCATGAAGTCTTTCTGGATGGAATATGGTGTATAGGGAAAAGGGAACTGGATGCCACCAATCTCTTGAGTTTTATTAGTCATGGTCCTAGAAAAAATAAATAAATAATACACATACACACACACACACACGTATGTATACATACATGTATGTGTATACACATATATATACACATACATATATTTATGTGTGAATATATACACATACATACATACATACATATATAGGAACTCTGGTGGTATAGTGCCTAAGGCATCTGACTGCTAACCTTCTGGCGGTTCAAATCCACCAGCCACTTCTTGGAAGGAAGGTTGGGCAATCTACTTATGTAGTGATACTGCCTCAGAAACCCAAGGAGGGGTCGTTATGAGTCGGATCTAACTCCGTGGCAGTGACTGCATTTTGCGTTTACACACACACACACACATACACACACACATACATACAGTAGCTCTCCAACAATTCAGAAATTGACTTAAAATCTAGAGTAGCACACAGGAACAGTCTCTACACTTGTGGAATTTTTCCTTAGGTTGTACATGCTTGTGCAGGCAGAGCCTGTTTTATGTCCATCCTTTGTATACCCTCATGAAGCTATACAAAACCATGCAAATCATCTAGAGACCTTTATCAGAAATATCTGTATCAAAATGCAGACTGGGAAAGGCCCTAAGCAAAACCTCCCCTGACATTTCACCCTTGCTTGGATACCTTCCTAATGCATCCATGAAAGACTTTGAGATTTCCCCTTCAATACTTGTGCGGCAGGGCCTTGTTGCTGGCAATTACTTCTGCTGTGTTCTTCTCCCAGGGCCCTGCACTGCAGCATTCACATGACAAAATGGCTTCATCTTATTCTGTTGTGAAGACCTAGAAAGTCATGACACACAGGTGGAGAATAGTTTAGCTTTCCTTTTGCTCTTAGTTCATCCTATTTTCCACTTCCATTAAAACCAAAGTCTCCTCCTAATAATTTTTCTGACCTCAAGAAATAAAAGCTTTCCTGTCTGGTTCCATACTGGGAGAGCTCTCTGCAGTGACTAAATCCAGGCTGGAACACCTTCCTGATATAAGTATATCTCGGAGATACTGTGGTTCGGTTCCAGAGTACCATAATAAAGCGAATATTGCAATAAAGTGAGTCACATGAATTTTTTGGCTTCCCGGTGCATATAAAATTATGTTTACATTATACTGTAGTCTATTAAGTGTGCAAAAGCATTATGAAAAAGTTTTAAAGTATTGTGAGAATTACAAAAATGTGACATAGAGACACAAAGTGAGCACATGCTGTTGGAAAAATGGTGCCAACGGACTTGCTCAATACAGGGTTGTCACAAACCTTCAATTTGCAAAAAATGCGATGTCTGTGAAGTGTAATAAAGCAAAAATGTAATAAAACAAGGTATGTCTGTACAGAAAACCAAAAAATGAAACCCACTGCTGTCAAGTTGATTCTGACTCACAGTGAATAGGACAGAGTAGAACTGCCCCACTGGGTTCCCAATCTTTATGGACGCAGACTGCCACATCTTTCTCCTATGGAGCTGCTGCTGCTGCTGTTGTTGTTGTTGTTGTAGTTGTTATGTGCCGTCAAGTCGGACCTAACTCATAGGGACCCCCCCTTGTGTTTCTGAGGCAGTATCACTACGGAAGTAGATTGCCCCATCTTCCTTCCGAGGAGCAGCTGGTAGGTTTGAACCACCAGCCTTCTGGTTCGCAGTCAAATGCCTTAGGCACTATGCTACCAGAGCTCCCCATGGAGCTGCTAGTGGGTTTGAACTACCACCAACCTTCTAGTTAGCAGCCAAGTGCTTATCCACTGTGCCACCAGAACTCCTTACTAACAAGTTTTGAGCATCTACTATGTATAAAACAATCTACAGGCCTTTTGCTTTTATTATTTCATTTAATCTGAACAACACTGTAAAGATAGAGCTGTTGGCTACTGACACACAAAAACTAAACAATTTCTCAAAGTCACAGCTAATAAACCCAAGTCCACATGACCCTGCTTTAGTCAAATTCATCTGACTGCAAGAGACAACTAGCACAAGTAAAAGAGGGATCTACTGAAAAGATACATATTGAGAGATTAAGAATTTACTAATACTGAGACCACAGTAATTCTCCTTCTTTGCAAAGCCAAGCCCTTAAAGACTTCTCTGCTCCACCTTTAATCTTTTTCTCCTTTTTAAAACCTAATTTCTCTGAAATAGCTTTTATATACACTTTTTTCCTTTAATCACCATATGGAGGACTGACTCTTTCATCCTGTCCTTTGGAAATCGCTTCTCCAGGCTATTTGACAGGTTTATTTCCTCTAAATTCTAAGTACAAATACTAACAACCTAAAACCCATTTACATTTTTACTATTCCAGCCTCAACAGACACTGTCAATTAATTTATGAGGGAAAATGTAGTTGCCATGGTGCTCTTCCAGTTACAGTTTAAAGGCAATTAAAAACCTGCAGAGGTAGAGGGATTACGATAAGAAGGAAGACAGCAAAAAATTAGGATAATTCAATACTAAGAGGGAAGTATGTAACCGAAAAACCATTAAAACATAAAGGGAAAGGGGAAAAACAAAGGCACTTAACAAGTTTTGAGCATCTACTATGTGTAAAACAATCTACAGGCCTTTTGCTTTTATCATCTCTTTTAGTCTGAACAACATTGTAAAGATAGAGCTGTTGGCTACTGACACATATGAAAACTAAACAACTGCTCAAAGTCATAGCTAATAAATCCATAGCTAATAAACCCTGCTTTAGTCAAATTCATCTGACTGCAAGAGACAACTAGCACAAGTAAAAGAGGGATCTACTGAAAAGATACGTATTGAGATTAAGAATTTAGACTCTCTGGAAAGAACCAAGAACAAAAGTCACTGACGGGGGGCGAAGGGAGGAGAGGCCGAGTGGGTGGAGGGAGGGGAAGGGCGGGAGAAGAAAAAGGTGGGAGGAGAAAAAGGTGGGAGGGTGGCGGCTCACTCAGGACCCAGTGGGGGCAGTGCGATGAGGCGGGTGACCCTGTTCCTTAATGGCAGCCCCAAGAATGGAAAGGTGGTTGCTGTATATGGAACTTTATCTGATTTGCTTTCTGTGGCCAGCAATAAACTCAGCATAAAAGCCACCAGTGTGTATAATGGGAAAGGTGGACTGATTGATGATATCGCTTTGATCAGGGATGATGATGTTTTGTTTGTGTGTGAAGGAGAACCATTTATTGGGCTCCTGTTATATGATGATCAATCTTCTACACTTGTCCTATGTATTTGAAACCTTCTAGAAGCTCTGGTAGCATAGTGGCTAAAGTACTTGACTGTTAACCAGAAGGCTGGCGGTTCAAACGCACCAGCCACTCCTCGGAAGGAAAGTTGGGCAATCCTACTTCCATAGTGATACTGCCTCGGAAACCCAAGGAGAGGTCGCTATGAGTTGGGGCCGACTCGACGGCACATAACAACAACAACATCAAATGAAATGATCCTCAGACAGATTCTAAACCGCCTGAAGGACTGACAGGATCCCACACAGAGTGGCTAACATTAAATGTTGGAGGGCGGTACTTTACAACTACACACATTACTCCTACCAGGTTATAGCATGCATCTTTTTGAGAGAGCAGCTGGGATCGAGTATACTCTTGACTTAAGTATGTTTCTTTATAAAGACAAATGGAGAAATCAATTTTTTTTCCCTGAATTCTTAGGAGCACTTTAGTGAATAAAGAACCTGACAGTATGCTGGCCCACATGTTTAAGGACAAAGATGTCTGGGGAAATAAGCAAGATCATAGAGGAGCTTTCTTAATTGACCGAAGTCCTGAGTACTTTGAACCCATTTTGAACTACTTGCGACATGGACAGCTCATTGTAAATGATGGCATTAATTTATTGGGTGTGTTAGAAGAAGCCAGATTTTTTGGTATTGACTCACTGATTGAACACCTAGAAGTGGCAATAAAGAATTCTCAACCGCCAGAGGACCATTCGCCGATATCCCGAAAGGAGTTTGTACGGTTTCTGCTTGCCACGCCAACCAAGTCAGAATTACGTTGCCAGGGTTTAAACTTCAGTGGTGCCGATCTTTCTCGTTTGGACCTTTGATACATTAACTTCAAAATGGCCAATTTAAGCCGCTGCAATCTTACACACGCTAATCTCTGCTATGCAAATCTTGAACGAGCAGATGTTTCTGGATCAGTGCTTGATTGTGCAAATCTCCAGGGGGTCAAGATGCTCTGTTCTAATGCTGAAGGGGCATCACTGAAACTGTGTAATTTTGAGGATCCCTCTGGTCTTAAAGCCAATTTAGAAGGTGCTAATCTGAAAGGTGTAGACATGGAAGGAAGTCAGATGACAGGAATTAACCTGCGCGTTGCTACATTAAAAAATGCAAAGTTGAAGAACTGTAACCTGAGAGGAGCAACTCTGGCAGGAACTGATTTAGAGAACTGTGATCTGTCTGGGTGTAATCTTCAGGAAGCCAACTTGAGAGGTTCTAATGTGAAGGGAGCTATATTTGAAGAGATGCTGACACTGCTACATATGTCACAGAGTGTCAGATGAGAATTTCTCGGGCTGGAGGAAGATGTCCAAGATGAGAAATGTTTTCCATATCACTTTTCTTTCTCCACCCACTCAGTTATCTAGAAGAAATAACTGTAAGGGACTGAAAAAATATTTAGAAGATTATAGTTGTTCTCAGTGGTGGATAAGGGGAAAAAATGACTTTTTTCCCACATTCTGATTATAAAGGAGAAGCACTCGTTGTAATAGATGTAGGGAATCTGGATGATATTGCTGCCTTTTGAATGAATGAGGTAGGGAGATTTGCCTGACTTTATGACTAGGAATAGTATCTGTTACATTTGCTTTTAAATAGGCATGACATGGACATACCATCTTGGTTTGAGGAGTTTAATTTATGAAAAGCACAATATATGCAATTACGTTTATTGAATATCTAGATGCAATATGGGTATTTAAATTGTTAAACTTTATGAAAATTTTGAAAAGGTTGTTCAGGTTTATAAAATAGCTTTAGTGATGTTTCCCCTACTTTAAGTACCTGTCACACTGTATCGATATGGTGGGAGCATGCCCCAAGGCTCTCTTTTCAGGTTCATTTCTATAATGTTTACTTTTTAGAACAGACCAGTAACTGAGTTAAAGAAATTCCTCCTCCTTACCGATTGAGATAGAGTGGAAGGAAAGACAACATTGTACAATATTTTCATGCTGAAACTACAGTGGAACTCTCCAGATGTTTAAAGAATTTACATATAGTTTTAAATGAGTGCTCCCAATTGAAAAAGTACAATTTATTCTAAGTAAGTTCTACTCAATACCAGACCAAGTAATTTTATCTATTTACACTACTAGACTATCAAAATAAGCATATGAGATACTTCAGAACCAAA
>NW_006921627.1:5924102-5926659 GCF_000298275.1 Orycteropus afer afer
GACCCCAAAAGCAGGGATATAAGTTGTGTCCAAATGGGTTCTGAATTCTACAGACTCATCAGTTTGAGGCAATGAATCATTAGAAACCACTTTTGTCCCCTTTGGGAGAATGACATGTGTTCAATATTTATGTAGTTTATTCTTCTATACATACATACGCAAAGCTTTCCTTAACAGTAAAGAGTACATATGCATAGTGGGAGGAGATAAGACCTTTACCGGTAAAGGAAAGCAACTTTAGAAATGAATTATTTTCTTTGCTTTATTATTTTTACCGAGACAGAGAAGTATTGTATTGAAAGATATCTATTTTCATAATCAATATGTGCCTAAATTATATTTCAGTCATTTCACTCTGAACTATATTTTCAATAATTATAGAATGTGTTGTTCATTTACTTAAAGGTACCTCTGTAGTAATAACCTCAAATTGCTGAAAGATCTAGCAGATCTGTATATGGTGTGCTTAGAAACTGAAAATTTGGAATCTAACGTACATTGCATTAATAAATGATATGAAATATTAACAAGGAAAAAAAAAAAAAAGTCACTGACAGGGTATTGACTTCTTGCAGAATAGAACTACAAGGTAGTTAAGATGCAAGACATCTCCAGGAACCTCATCAAGACACAAATACCCATGGATAGTCATATTGTGCTGATACTGACATGGCTCAGCCACATGTAAGATGTAGCCAGCGACAGACTTCCCTCATGGTTTCTGCTTACCCAAAACTTCAGTCTGTACATGGACTCTTTGGTCCCTTCTATCTTTTAGCTTCAGCTCTGGATATAAAGTGAAAATTCTCTTCATTATCTCTTTCTTCTGAATCCTAAGAGAAAATCTGATCAGCACTACATCTCCTTTTAAGACATCGCTAGACAGACCATTTGGTCAGACACCTACCCTTATCTAGTTAGTGTGGGCTCGGGTATAGAATTAAATACTGGTATCCCTGATGGTTAACATGCTTGGCTGCTAACCAAAACGTCAGACATTCAAATCTACTGAGAGGCACTCAGAAGGAAGGCCTGGTGATCTACTTCCAAAAAAAATCAGCCTACACAGCAGAGTTCCGGTAAGATGGTGGACTAGGCAGAAAGACTGCACAGACTCTCTTCAACAAAGAAAAGGGGAACCAACTAACACAGATACAGAAGACAATCCTGGACCCTTGAGCTTTGAATGGAAGGATATAGAAGTGGACTAAACTCCAACTAGCAAAAGAATTTGCATGAAAACACCAAAAAAGGAGACATACGGAGCTGCAGTCTGGCAGTGATCCTGATGGCACAGACAGCTTGGATATTGCCAAGTAGCGTTAGAACCTAAGAATTAACCTAAAAATCAGTCCTGCTAGCCAGGGACAGCATGGAGTGCTTCTCTGGTGGCTGGTGAATAAAAGGGGAAGAAGCGAAGAGGAAGGTGGGCTGAGCTGTGGACTTTTGCCTGTCTGGAGGACGCAGCCATTTTGAACATTTACAAGCAGTTCGACCATTGTGGATATTTAAAGTGACAGCATTCTCTCACATTCCAGGGACTTAAGAATAAGCTCCACTTGCTAGAAACCGCAAGGACATTCCAGACACCAACAACTGAAAAGGTGCAATATTCCCCTTGTTACTCTTACCCCACACCCTCTTGGTGAATGGAAGTGCGGCCAACCCTCACTGCCATCTTCTTGGCTGGCAGGAATTCCGTCCCAGTCTGTGTGCTCAGACAGAGCCTGGGTGCCCTGCCCTGCCCTGATTTTTTTTCTTTTTTTCAGTTTTTTTTCTTTTTGTCTGTTTTAAAACTACTATTATTATTATTACTTTTGTGCTTTTCATTATTAATCTTTATTCTTCCCTTCCCAGGTTCTAGTATTCAGCTTTTTCTCTTTTCCCTGTTCCTGGTTCCATTTTTTTTTCCCCCTTTCTCATGGTTAACCCCGTTCCTTGTTTTTCTTTTTGCATTTTTTCCAGTTTTTCTTCATTATTCTCCTTCTCTACCTTTTTTCCCTTATTGCTCTCTCCCCAGGTATTGTGGTGGTTTTTTTCCCTTTTTCTTTTTTTGGTTTTTATTTGTGTGTGATTATACAGTGTGTTTTTTGTCCATGTGCTTTTACTTTTTTGATGGTACTCAATTGTTATTTTTGTCTAACTGAATGGCAGACAGCAACAGTCCCCATATGACACAACTACACCCACACCTCCTACAGCTTCACTTACTGAGTGAGAGCCACCACTTCCTTCTCCACCAATGGCCAACAATAAACAACCACCAAGAAGAGCCTGACTCACCCTTAGCTGCTCTTCACAAACAGTTAACAAAGATCTAAATACAATAATGTCACAATGTCTAAGAGACAACAGATCATCACAGCCTACACAAAGAAGCAAGATAAAGTGGTAGAAACAAGGGAGCAGGATACAGACTCAGAACACATCCCTGAGGAAGAAGCAGCACTGGAACTCCCTGATAAGGAATTCAAAAGAATTATATTTAGGTATCTTCAAAGGACTGAGAGACAGATCAAGGAAAACACAGACAAAACCCTAGAAGAATTCTGGAAGA
>NW_006921627.1:5928802-5943875 GCF_000298275.1 Orycteropus afer afer
GAATTTACTCTGTAAATCTTCACCCAAATCCTATTTTAAAAAAAAATAAAATAAAATAAAAAAGCTTACAAGCAGCCATCTAGATGCAACAACGAGTCTCTACTCATCCAGAGCAAAGAAGAATGAGGAAAACCAAAGACTCTCAGAAACAATTAGTCCAAGCAACTGGCACACCATATGATCCACAGCTTATACAACTGAGTCCAGAAGAACTAGATGGTGCCCGGCTACCACTGTCAACCACTCAGAAGGGCATCTATGTAGGAGATCATGGATAGAGAGGAGAACAATGTGGAACAAAACTCAAAATCATTTGGGGGGGAATTAAAGGGGGGGCCAGGTTTGCTGGTCTGACAGAACCTGGTGGAACCACTGGGACTATGGCCCCTAGCTCCCCTTCAGGTCTGGAATTGAACCCACACTGTGGCTTCCAGCCAAACAAATGACAGGCATATAGTTGAACATTTACCTGAGGTAGAGACCCACCTTAAAGAGAACAATCATGGAAGAAAGAAGGATTGTGTATGCACAGGAAGACAGCTCAGAGGGCAGGAGGGCATGGAAGGATGGACACAGGGAAGAGGTAACTATCGGGAGGAAGTGGAAGGGGAGCTCTTGCATTGGGGTAAATTGTAGTCAATGTCACGAGACAAAGTGTATGTGAACTGCTGTATGGAAAGTGAATTTGCTCTGTAAACTTCCACCAAATTACAATTAAAAAAAAAAAAAAGGAAAGAAAAAGAAAACCTACAGAGCAGTTTTATCCTGACACACGAGGTCACCATGAGTTGGAAGCAACTAGATGTCAACTTTTTTTCCCCTTGTCTCAGTACCTTACATCTGCCTTTCCCTTCACCTAGAGAATGATAAGTCCTCATTATTCAGGACAAAGCTTACCTCCTCAGGAAAGGCTCTCTCTCCATTTGGCTACCCGATTGTGGTTAAACACTCCCCACCACCATTTAGAAGTCATTTTTTTATCACATTACTCTGTATTTAATGTCTTCATAGCTCTTAGCACTATCTGAACTTATTTTCTTATTTACTGTCCTCTCCCAAAAGAATATAAGTTCCATGAAAGGAGGAACCTTGTCTGTCTTGTTAATCATTGTCCTCAGCATTCAGAACTAAGTGTTTTGACAATCAGTAGGTATTCAATAAACATTTGATGAATGAATGAATGGCCAGTTAGACATAAGGGACTGTATGTAGGTTTCCATTATTCAGATGTATGGGTAGGGGAGGCCCCATGACTTCAACATCCAGTCCAGAGGCCAGTTCTTTAATGGTCTGATTTCATATAATCTCACAACTCTTGTGTGGTTGATATTTTTATTAGCTCTATTTTAGATGAGGAACCTGAAATTCAGAAGAGTCAATCAGCAGGTAGTTGAACCTAAGATTGCAATCCACGTCTGTTAGACCCCTAAATCCTTGAGTTTTTATTTCTTCACTTTTCCTCCCACCAGAGTAAGAACAGGGTAAGGAAAAAAAAAAAAAAAGACTTAGTTACCAAACTTTAGAATGATAACATGATACAATACAGACCAAAAGTAATTACTATTTCACTTCCTTGTCAGTGGTAATTATGGATCTCATTATTCCAGAAGCAGCACAAGCTAAATCGTAAGTTAAAGAAAGGTTTAGAATAAGGGCAAATGTAGGAGCCCTAATTTATGACATAAATAGAATATCAAGCATAACTAAAAATGCAAACGGCAGAAGATAAATTAGACAACTGGGACCTCCTAAAAATTAAATACTTATGCACAACAAAAGGCCTTCTAGACAAGTAATAAAAGAATCTACAGACTAGAAAAAAAATTGCCAACAACATATCTAACAAGGGACTAATCTCTAAAAATTACAGAACACTTCAACATCTCAACAACAAAAAGACAACCCAATTTTAAAAAGGGTAGAGAATATGAACAGACACTACACTAAAGAAGACATGCAGGTAGCCAACTAGTAGAAATGCTCATGATCATTAGCCATGAAAAAACCAAAACCAAACTCACTGCCATGGAGTCGACTCCAACTCACTGAGACCCCCTTTCAGTTCCTGAGGCGGTAAATCTTTATGGAGGAAGATTGCCCAGTCTTCCTTCCATGGAGTGGCAGGAAGGTTTGAACCACCAACCTTCTGGTTAGCAGCCAAATGCCTCAGGTGCATTAGAAAGATGCAAATGAAAAAACAACAATATACCATCTCTCCCTAACAGTAACAACAATGTCCAAAAAAACATAAAACAATGTTGGCAAGGGTGTGGAGAGATTATAACTCTCTCACACTGTTGGTGGGACTGTAAAATGGTACAACTACTGCAGAAAACACTTATGGCGCATCCTAGCAATCCCACTCACTGCCATCAAGTCGATTCCAACTTATAGTGACCCCCCCCCATTGGGTTTCCAAGGCTGTAAATCTTTATAGAAGTAGATTAACCAATCTTCATTCTGTGGAGCAACTGGTAGGTTTGAACTGCTGACCTTTTGCTTAGCAGCCAAATGATTTATCCATTACGCCACCAGAGATCCTTTATCAATCCCACTACTAGGTATATACATTCTAGACAAACAACAGCCATGACACAAATAGATATATAAAAACCCATGTTCATTGCATTGACAATAGCAAAAAGATGGAAACCACCTAAGTGGTCATCAAAAGATATGTGGATAAACATACACACAATGGAATACAACACAATGTTAAATAATAATAAAGAATCTGTGAAACACCTCATTACATGGATGAATCTGGAGGACACTGCACTGAGTGAAATAAGTCAACCACAAAAAGACATATATTGTATGAGATCACGTGGTTGTTGTGTGTTAATTTGGCTGGGCCTGGTTTTGACTGACTGGGCAGCTGGATGTAGTTATTCCCCATGATGAGACTGGTAATCCACTCAGAGTAGCCGCCTCAGGGATGTGGTCTGCTTCCAGTACATAAGAAGAGAGCAGCTTTGAGAAAGGTCTCTAGCTTTTTGGCATAATTGAACCCTGCATGTAGCCAAGTCTTCATTCAGCAGCCCTGCCATGTTTCCTGCTGATCTTAGGACTGTCTCAGGACTTGAACTAGTGGCCTGCCATATTGTTTGGTACTCTTGGGATTGTGCTATTTTATTTGTCGACCTTGGGTTTGTCAGCCTCAGCAGCCAACAACTGCCTTAGTCAAGGGAAGCTCTAGGGAGCTGGGAGCAAGAGGCAGAGCTGAAGCCAAAGGTCATGGGGTCTTCACCCAGCCCCTAGAGCTTGGCACTTTAAATTCGGACTTCTACCCTTCTAAACTGTAAGAGAATAAATCCCTGTTTCTTTAAGCCACCCACCTGTGGTATTTTCTGTTAGAGTGGCACTAGAGGACCAACACAGACCACAATTATAAAAAGTCAAGAAAAAGTTTTATAAAGAGAAACATTTTTTGATGATTAGCAGGGATGGGAGGGGAAAGGAAGATAAATCACTAACTAGAGAGCAGACCCATATTAAGTTGGGTGAAGGACAATCTACAACTGGGTGAAGGGAGGATAGCACAACCGTGAAAAGGAAGTCAATGAGAGGTGCACAACAGTAAAACACAAAAAAGGCAAACACTAATACATACACAATCCTGCAGTTGTCAAGGATTTCATATTACTTGGTTCCACAATCAACACCAATGGAAACAGTAGTCAAGACATCAGATGACATACTGCACTGGGCAAATCTGCTGCGAAAGACCTCTTTAAAGTGCTGAAGAACAAAGATGTCTCTTTGAAGACTAAGGTGCACCTAACCCATGCCATGGTATTTTCAGTTGACTCATACACATGTGAGAGCTGGACAATGAATAAGGAAGACTGAAGAAGAGTTGATTTTTTTTTTAAATTGTGATTTGGGTGAAAGTTTACAGAACAAATTCACTTTCCATACAGCAGTTCATATACACTTAATCTCATGACATTGACTACAATTTACCCCAATGCAAGAGCTCCCCTCCCTCTTCCTCCCAATAGCTACCTCTTCCCTGTGTCCATCACTCCATTTACTCCTGCCCCCTGAGCTGTCTCCCTGTGCATACACAGCCCTTCTTTCTCCTATGATTGTTCTCTCCAAGAAGGGTCTCTACCGCAGGTAAATGTTCAACTCATATGCCTGTCTTTTGTTTGGCTGGAAGCCACAGATATGGGTTCAATTCCAGACCTGAACGGCAGCTAGGGGCCATAGTCTCAGTGGTTCCACCAGGCTCTATCAGACTAGCAAACCTGGTCCCTTTTTTTTTTATCCCTAATGATTTTGAGTTTTGTTCCACATTGTTCTCCGTCTCTAGCCAGGATCTCCTACACAGATCCCCCTCTGAGTGGTTGACAGTGGTAGCCAGGCACCATCTAGTTCTTCTGGTCTCATAGTCATATAGGCTGTGGATCACATGGTATACCAGTCACTTGGACTAATTGTTTCCACAAATCTTTGGTTTTCCTCATTCTTCTTTGCACTGGACGAGGAGAGACCTATCGTTGTATATGGATAGCTGCTTGCAAGCTTTTAAGATCCCAGTCGCTATCAGAGTTGATGCTTTTGAGTTGTGATATTGGCGAAGAATACTGAAAGTACCATGGACTGCCAAAAGAACTAACAAATCTGACCTGGAGGAAGTTCAGCCAGAATGCTCCTTAGAAGCGAGAATGGCCAGACTTCATCTGACCTACTTTGGTCATGTTGTCAGAAAGAACCATTCCCTGGAGAAGGATATCATGCTTGGTAAAGTGGAAGGTCAACAAAAAAGGGGAAGGCCCTCAGCAAGATGAACTGACACAGTGGCTGCAAGGATGGGCTCAGGTATAACAAGGATTGTGAGGCTGGTACAGGACCGGGCAGTGTTTTATTCTATTGGACATGGGGTCGCTATGAGTCTGAGCCAACTTGACAGCACCTAACAACAACAGCACCACAATCCTGCAATAATAGTAATAATAACAAACAATATCCATGAGTAGATACATAGGTGGACATGCAAGCTGAACAGATGCAGAAAGGTGAATGGAAGTAGACCCACAAGCATATATGTTGTTTTTATGTATATACAGGTTTGGCAAAGGGTATTTCCACATATGTATTTGAATGTGCTAAGGAGCTCTGGTGGCATAGTGCCTAAGGCATTTGACTGCTAACCAGAAGGTTGGTGGTTCAAACCCACCAGCCACTCTGTAGAAGGAAGATGGGGCAATTTACTTCTGTAAAGATTCACCATCTCAGAAACTCAATGGGAGTTGCTATAAGTTGGAATCCAGCTGATGGTAGTGAGTTTGTTTGGTATTTTTTTGGTTTATTTGAACATGCTACAATACACCCCAGAATACTGCAGAACACACAGAGGGCAAAGTTCTAAAAACTTGTTGTTGTTGTTATGTGCCGTTGAGTCGGACCTGACTCATAGTGACCCCTCCTTGGGTTTCTGAGGTGGTATCACTACAGACGTGGATCACCCAATATTCTTTCCAAGGAGTGGCTGGTGAGTCTGAACCACCAGCCTTCTGGTTAGCAGTCAAGTGCCTTAGGCATTACGCTACCAAAGCTTCCAGAAACTTCTAAGCCATAACTAAATAGGGACTTAGGACTCAGGAATCATCTAGATCAACTGTGTTGTTGTTGTTATGTGCTGTCAAGTCAGCCCTGACTCATAGCAACCCCTGCTTGGGTTTCCGAGGTGGTATCACTACAGAAGTAGACTGTCCAACCTTCCTTCTGAGGAGCGCCTGGTGGGTTTGAACCACCAACCCTCTGGTTAGCAGTCAAGTGCCTTAGGCACTATACCACCAGAGAGCCTCTAGGTCAACTGGCATAACATAATCCATAAAGACATGTTCTACATCCTATTTTGGTTAACAACTAGAGTCTTAAAAGCTTGTGAGTGGCCATCTAAGATGCGACTATTGGTCCCTCCTCATCCAGAGCAAAGAAGAGTGAAGAAAATAAAAGATTCAAGGAAACAACTGGTCCAAAAGACTCATGGAACATGTGAACCACAGCTTCTATTACCCTGAAACCAGAAGAATTAGATGGTGCCCAGCTACCAATACTGACTGCTCTGATCAGGATAGCAATCGAAGGTCCTGGACAGAGAGAGGGAGAAAAAAAAATACAGAAAAAAATTCAAAATAATTAGAAAAAGACCAGACTTATTGACCTGATGGAGACTGGTGGACCCCTGAGACTGTGACCCTTAAACACTCTTCAAGATTAGAATTGAACTCAGCCCCAGGGATCATTTTTCAACCAAATACACAGGCCTATAAAGTGACACCACCAGGGAGGAATGTACTCCTAGTACAATCAACCACATCAGCGTTTGCCTAAAATCAAAGCTCCAGAGGCAGGAAGAAGCAGGAAAGTAGGACCAATGGAAAGAAGGAACACAGGGAGGAAATGGGAAAAATCCCTTTACATACAGCGGACTGCAACCAATGTCACAAAACAAAAGGTATATGAACTGTTGAATGGGGGGAAAAAAAAAGGGCTTCGACAAATCCATGCATAATGAATTCACTAAGTGCTATTAAGGATATCTGATACAACTTTTTCTGACCTCTTTAGGTTGGTGGCATAGAGGACAACCATGACCTCCCACACAAATTCTTCAAAGAATTCCCCACCACTAAGTACCACTACCAGGAGCTCTGGTAGCATAGTGCCTAAGGCACCTGACTGCTAACCAGAAGGCTGGAGGTTCAAACCCACCAGCCACTTCTTGGAAGGAAGAGGGGGCAATCTACCTCTGTAGAGATACTGCCTCAGAAACCCAAGGAGGGGTCGCTATGAGTCAGGTCTGACTCCACGGCACATAACAACAAGCACCACTAAGGCACACATCAGCACGGCACATTTTATGTTCATTGAGCGAGGTAAGATATCTGAAAATACTTCAGGTCCTTATCTTGAAAATGTTCATGTTCTTCAATCCTCAATTACCACTCATCATCATTTACTTTAAAAAAAAAAAACACTGCCATCAGGTCAATTCTGATTCACAGCAATCTTACAGAACATATTCGATAAAAGATTCAAGGAAACAACTGGTCCAAAGGACTAATGGACCAAGTGAACCACAGCCTCTTAGAACTCTTAGTAGAACTGCCCCATTGTTTCCAAAGCTGTAAATCTTTTTTTTAAAAAAAAAAAAAACATTCAATGTTAGGTATACATTTAGTTTCACTCCCCATTTACCATGTCCAACCCTAACCCAGTCTCCTCCCCTCCCTACCCTGTAACCCTCCCCCTGTGCCCATCATATTTATGCACTCCTGTTTGTCCTGCATTTCTTCAACCTGAATGTTGGACCTCTGGTGCCCTGTGGTCCATTGCTCTAAGGGTCTAAGGGATGTATTACCACAGAGTATGTGGGTGCCTCATCCTAGGTTGAGTGGTCTGTGTGTACTTCTTGTTAACTATTGAGCTGAGAGCCAGCCCCTGGGAGTGAGTTTTATTGCAGGCGCAAAATGTATTCCAGGGCCATAGTCTTGGAGGTCTCATCAGACTTCCTCTGACCAGTAATTCTGGTCATTACTGAGTTTTTGGATTTAGTTCAATGTTTTTCCTCCCACTCTATCCAGGATCTCCAGATTTAATCCTTTCCTGAGTGGTGGGCACTGGTGGCCAGGCACCATCTAGTTCTGATTTCAAGGGCCATCGTGTTCTATGGCTGACTGCTTCCAAATGCCATGGGTTTTTTTTTTTTGCATTCTTCTTTGCTTCTGATGCTAGGAGACCATTAGCTGCATCTTAGATAGCCGCTTGAAAGCTTTTAAGACCCCAGTCACTACTCACCAATGTAGGATGTGGAACAAGACTTTATGTATTTTGTTGTGCCAACTGAGTCTGGTGTCCCCCAGCACTATGGTCCTGAGCGGGTAGATTTATTGGATCTCTCTCCCATAGTGTCTGTGACGGATTATTCTGTGTCTGTCTTCTATTGTTTCTGTAAGGATTGCAGGTATTTTGTATCACTGGTGTCTGTGACAGATTCAAGGCTGTGAATCTTTACAGAAACAGACTGCCACATCTTTCTCTTGAATGGAGGGTGGTGGTTTGAACTGCCAACCTTTTGGTTAGTAGTCTAGCGTTTTAACCACTGTGCCACAAAGGCTCCTATAACTTACTTACTGAATATAAACTGTGTTATAGGTACTAAGGGATTATGATGCTCCCAAAATGCTGTAGCTTCTCATACCTGGCAGACAACATGGCCTCAAGAGTAAGGCTTTTCTGCACCTAAAGAAGGTCTGGGGCAAAATCCCCACATCGGGTCACCTTGCTCCGGCCTTGTCTCCTTTCTCATCTCCATTCTCAGTGCTCTCTCACTGTGTAAGAACTAATCTAAAACAACTGCTGAGACTGCTAACCAGAAGGCTGGCGGTTCAAACCCACCAGCCACTCCTTGGAAGGAAGGTTGGGCAATCTACTTCCGTAGTGATACTGCCTCGGAAACCCAAGGAGGGGTCGCTATGAGTCGGGGCCGACTCAACGGCACATAACAACAACAACAACATTGATGGTACAAATGGGCTAATGCGCTCAAGTGCTAATCAAAAGGCTGACGGTCCAGTCCATACAGACGGTCCTTGGAAACCCATCCACTGAAACCCCGATGGAGCACAGTTCTACTCTGACACACATGGAGTCGCCATGGGTCAGACTGTATCTGAAGGCACCTGTTGATTAATTTCGACTTTTATCACACTTCTGCCAACAATCTAGTACAGGCTTTTTTCATGCAAGTCCTGTTGACAGTACCCTGCTCCCCTTGATTCCCTAAGAGGCTACCATACAGCATAGGCATTATAAGTATGAGAACTGGAGTCAGAATTCAAGTTTTGGACTCTCCCTTGCTTAAGTTAATATCGTTACGCCTCAGGTTCCTTATCTGTAACAATGATGGGTAATCGTTCATACGCAGCATCATAGTGACGACTGAATAATAAGTTATGAAAAGCGTTTAGCACAGAGCCGGGCCAAATTTAACACGTGTTCGCTATTACCTAACTCCTAGCACCACTCGGTTTCAACTGAAAGTCCCGCCTCATTGGGCTCTTCCCTTTACTAATCTCTCACGGGTTTCCCGCCTGTCAATCACAAATTGGCTCCGCCCGCTAGATTCCGGCGCGTTTTCCCGCTTCCGAACCCCCCCTTACTCTTTTGCATATAAAGGTATCACGCAGACAACCCCCCCTCGTTTGCGTTTCCTTTAGAGCCTGCCTTTCTCATCCAACTTCTGCTCGCCCTCAACTCAGTTACCACGCAGCACAGCACTGACCCATTTCACTGCTTCACTGAGCCCAGGCCAACGGGGAATTCACGAAACGCCGCTGAATTTGAAATCGCTGCACTGACCAGACAAAGTCACGCCCCAGAAGAGCGTGCAGCGTTACCACGCCCCCGAGCCACTGCGCGTGCGTACTACGGGATGCGCGCCAAGGCGTGTGCCTCTGGCCGGCGGGGTATGAGGAGTTGTGGCTTCCTTTTTTGCTCCACTGCGCTTGCGCGGCAGCTCTTGCGCTGGGACATTTTTAATGATGCTAGAAACACTGGGGGGAGCTCTGGTAGCATAGTAGCTAAGGCACTTGACTGCTAACCAGAAGGCTGGTGGTTCAAACCCACCAGCCACTCCTCGGAAGGAAGAAGGGGCAATCTACTTCCGTAGTGATACTGCCTCGGAAACCCAAGGAGGGGTCGCTATGAGTCAGGGCCGACTCGATGGCACACAAAAACAACAGCAGAAACACTGGACATATCGGGCTTTCAGAGCCTGTGGTCAAGAACCCCGGCCACAGCCTCTAGGGTTGGTGCCCTCCTTCTGTTTACCTTTCAGCCAGGTGAAAGGGTCTTCAGTTGATCCATGAAGTCTCAGTGCCTCCGCCACTTAGCGCCAAATGTACTAAGCGCTCGACAGTTGCTTAACTTGATCGAGCATACGAGGGATCGACGTGCTGTAGCTGAGAATCAGAAAACCTGTATTATGGTCCCGACTCTTGTCAGGCCTTAGTACGTCCATATTTTAGTTATTTAATCTCTAAAATGGATATTATCTACCCTGCCCGCCTCAACAGAGTTAAGATCTTCGATGCCGTGAGATCGTGTAAGTAAAAAAGTACTCTCTAGATGGCAAAGCTTTGAGGATTGTTCCTACTCTGCGCTTTGCCGGAGGCAAAGGAGATAAAACCCCAGCCCTGCCTTAAGGGAACTTGCCTTTTAGTTAGGAGGACAAAACACCTTAGTTCCTTTATCTCCCGGGACTGTTGTTGTTGTTGTTGAGTGGGACTCGACTCATAGCGAGCCTTCCTTGGGTTTCCGAGGCAGTATCACTAGGGAAGTAGATTGCCCCACCTTCCTTCCGAGGAGTGGAACCCATGAGCGGAGTGGAACCCATGAGCGTTCTGGTTAGCAGTCAAGTGCCTTAGGCACTATGTTACCAGACTCACGAGACTAGTTTCTCCTTTATTCGTGGCAGGTTCAGGGGTAATTGAACTAGGTGAGCCCTAAGAACTTTTCTGAAAGTATGGTTCTGTGAAATGATAACTGGGGGTATTTTATACTAAGTACTACTCCCTGGGAATGACATTGGTAACCAGGGTCAGTTGCTAGGTCTTGAAGTAAAGACATTCAGAGAGAGGAGCCAGCATACAAACTGAGTAAAGGGCTGAGGGTGGGAATTTGATTCAGGGTTGTTCTTTGTCGACCTACTCCCAACTCCCGCTGACAGTGTAGTTTGGAGAGCACGTGGAACTAATACCCTCGAGTCTGGGTATTTGGCTCACCAAATCCTGGAAGTTCTTTGATGTCTGTTTTAAACTTTGGAATCCATGAGAATGTCTCATTGTACTCTGTAGTATACCTTGTTTTAGTATACAAGTAATTTTTTAAAGTAATTGTTGTGTGCTGTTGAGTCTATTTCGAGTGACCCTATATGACAGGGTTGTTATTATGTGTGGTCGAGTCGACCCGACTCATAGCGACCCCTCCTTGGGTTTCCTATGTGGTGTTACTACGGAAGTAGATTGCCCAACCTTCCTTCCAAGGAGTGGCTGGTGGTTTTGAACCTCAGCCTTCTGGTTAGCAGTCAAGTGCCTTAGGCACTACACTACCAGAGCTCCTGATACAACAGGGTAGAACTGCTTCATAGGGATTCCTAGGCTGTAATCTTTGGGAGCAGATTATCATCTGGTAAAATGGATACTTCAGGAAGATATACTAGGTTTTAGCCTATTGGTTCAAATTCTCCCCTTCTCACCCCCTTTCTAGGGTATAAATTCTCTAATTTAAAAAGCATCACTGGAGGAATAGAAGATAAGACAGGAAAGTAAATGGGGGTCCAGTTGTGGGAGGCTTTAAACAGCCAGCTGGTACGTTTAGACTTTATACTAAACAATTTGCAAGTCCCTGAAATGTTTTTTAACAGGGAAGTGAAAATGCAAATGCAGTGTGTTGGAAATATTAAGCTAGAAGCACTGGGCAGGGTGTTTAGAGGGGAGAGAGTCTAGAGGTAGACAAGTTAGGTTATGCAGTACACCAGACATTGGACCTGGACTTAGACTTGGAGACTGGAAATAGGAGTAGAGAAAATCAAAGCAGTAAATCCTGGGCTATACACCTAGACCACATCCCTCTGTCCTTCCTTTACCCCAACCCCAGGGGCTTATATTTGAGAACTACATTTCTACAGTTAAACCCTGGGTAAGGTATGTAAGTTAGCAATATGTGGACAAGCTCTGCATTTCTTATTGAACAGTGTGTTGTTTGATGTCATAGAGTTGATTGTAACTCTGGCGACCCTATTTATAACAGAATGAAACATTGCCTGGTCCTGCACCATCCTCACAATAGATATGTTTGCACTCATTTTTGTACTTACTGTGTCAGTCCATTCTCATTGAGGGTCATTCTCTTTTTTGGTGACCTTCTACTTTATCAAGCATGATGTCCTTTTCCAGGGATTGGTAAGGGAAATGAAGTCTCACCATCCTCACTTCTAAGGATCATTCTGGCTGTACTTCTTCCAAGACAGATTTGTTCCTTCTTCTGGTAGACCATGGTATATTCAATATTCTTTGCCAACACCATAATTCAAAGGCATTAATTCTTCTTAGATCTTCCTTATTCATTGTCCAGCTTTTGCATGCATATGATGTTTTGGTTATCTGGTGCCACTCTAACAGAATACCACAGATGGGTGGTTTGAACAAACAGGAGTTTATTTTCTTACAATTTAGGAGGCTGGAAGTCCTAGTTCAAAGTGCCAGCTCTAGAGGCTGGGTGAAAGCTCCTCAATCTTGGGCTTCAGCTCAGCTTCTTGCTCCTGGCCCACTGAAGCTGCAGGCATCTCTTAGTTCAGGCAGCTGCTGGCTGCTGAAGCTGACAAACCTAAGGTCGGCAAATAAAATGACAGAGTCCCAAAATTATCAAGCAACATGGCAGGCCACTAACTGAAGTTCATTAACAGTCCCAAGATCAGTAGACAACATGGCAGGCCATTAGGTTGAAAACTTGGCCAAATGCAGGGTTCAAGTGTGCCAAAATCTCAGAGACTTTTCTCAAAGTTGTCATCTTATATACCAAAAGCAGACCACATGCCTAAGGCAGCTACTCAGCTGCTCCAGTCACTTCTACCATGGAGTTAATTACCAGTCTCATCACAGGAAGTAACTACATCCAGATGCCCAACCACTCAGAACCAGGCCCAGCCAAGTTGACACACAACTACAGGAGGCGATTGAAAATCACTTAATCCTGAAAATGACATCTTTGCTTTTAACACTTTAAAGAAATCTTTTGCAGAAGATTTACCTAATGTAATACATCATTTAATTTCTTGATTGCTACTTCCATGGATGTTGATTGTGGATCCAAGTAAAGTGAATCCTGACAACATCAATATTTTCTCCGTTTATCGTGATGGTACATTAACTCATTGCCCTTAACAAACTTCTGTCAAAACTCAGGGCTAGGGAGAAAATTATTTCTATTAGTATACGAGTATGCTTTCTGTGACAGTGAGATCTATTTAAACCCATCATATTTTTTTCTCTGCCTTTGCTGCTAGTAATCTCAGAGTTACATATCGTGCATTGTAGTTTTCATTGGTCAGCAATTTTTTAAAAAATACTTCCTGTTTTCATTGCTTCTTGGTAATCTTGAATGCATGCTCTAATAAAGTTAGAGTGCCTAAATTCAACTCCCCACTCCAATATTAACTGTGTCCTTGGCAGGTTACTTAGGCCCTCTGAGTCTCAGTTTTGTCACCTGTAGTCTGAGGACAATAATAGGATTTATCTAATAGGATTTATGTGAGATAAATGAGATAATCCTAGTAGTGTAAAGAGCATTATAAAGCTTAACAAAGATTAAGTATGTTAATTGGTGTTATTTGATATTGGTATGTTAATTGGTGTTAATTAAGTGTGGTCTTCATGTCTATGTTTTTATTTCCTTAAATCTTCTTTAAAAATACCTGTGATATTTCTGTCTTCACTTTCTGTTCCTTGGTTCCTTGGGGATCGTCATGTGGTATGACATCTATCTTCCCACCCAGCCCTGAACCTACACCCCCATTTGTGTTGCTTGCTTACTTAATCTACTTTTATATCAAAAAGGAGAGTGATTTAAGATATCATCTACAATAATAATGCCTCATTAACATAATAGAGAAGCCATTCCCAAGTGAGATTATAAATACAGGTATAGGGGTGTGGTGTAGTAAATTACTTAGTGTGGCTTTTCTACCCATAAGTCTTTGTAAACTCCAAGGTGGGATTTTCTATGAGCAACTGAGGAGCTCCTGATTGCTGAAGTTGTCCACCTGGAGTATTTCTGTTGGGAGTGGCACAAAACAATGTTCTGGGAGGTGCCCACTCTCTCTCAGGTGCTTAGAGTTCTGATGCTATGATTGGCTAGTTTGACCACCCTGCCGGGCTCAAAAGGAGGCTTCCTAGGGGCAGAACTCTCTCTCTTACTGCTGGTTGAAAGAGACATGCGCACCTGAGACACGCTTTGCCTGGAAAGAGACGCAAGAGATACGCATTGCTGAGTGAGACACCAAGGGACCAGCACTGCTGGGAAAGAGACTGTGAGAGACTGTTGGCCAAGGGACGGTGGTCTGGGAGAGAGACTGAGCATTTTTTTTTTTCCCTGAACTTGAATTGTAGCCTGTGGTGCTTCCCTAATAAACCCTATAATCTGTGAGCTCTGTGTGGCCACTGCAGCGAATTATCGAACCCAGGAGAGAGGTGGTGGGTGCTTTGGGAGGAACGGTTAGAGAAAGGGCTGGAGGGAGGCAGCATGTCTGGCATTATAGGAATAGGTCTTGGGTTACTGCTGGTAATCCTGTCTTCCTCTTGTAGGGTTAGAGGAGGTCAGAACATGAGGCCTCTTTGCCCTTTTTGCAAGGGGTTAGGGTTTACAACACATGTTTTTGGAGGACATACTTCATAACAGTTGGGTTCTGTAGATTGTGACTCAAACTTTGAGATTTACACCTTTGGCAACTGGGAGAGCTGAAATAAGGAGGTTAGGAGTGATAGTGCATTTTGAAGGGAAATATAAATAATCCTTTTTGAGATGTTTAAAGCGATGCAGTTTGATGGGGTGCACATTATTGTGTGTGTGTGTGTGTGTGTGTGTAGGAGAGAATATGTCATCCATGTCACAAGCAGGACCCAGACCTCTCAAGGGCATCTTATTCTAGGATCTTGCCTAGCCTGGCATTCATTAATCCAATAAATACTTACTGAACATTAGTCTAGAAGCTGTATTATCTTGTTGTTGTTGTTTTTATATGCCGTCTAGTCGGACCTGACTCATAGTGACCCCTCCTTGGGTTTCTAAGGCAATATCACTATGGAAGTAGATTGCCCAACTTTCCTTCCGAGGAATGGCTGGTGGGTTTGAACTGCCACCCTTCTGTATTATCTTCTTGTTGTTGTTGTTGCTGTTGTTATATACTGTGGAGTCGGACCCGACTCATAGTGACCCCTCCTTGGGTTTCCAAGGCAGTATCACTATGGAAGTAGATTGCCCCATCTTCCTTCCGAGGAGT
>NW_006921627.1:5944010-5945752 GCF_000298275.1 Orycteropus afer afer
GACCCCTCCTTGGGTTTCCGAGGCAGTATCACTACGGAAGTAGGATTGCCCAACCTTCCTTCCGAGGAGTGGCTGGTGGGTTTGAACTGCGAGCCGTCTGGTTATCAGGCAAGTGTCTTAGCCACTATGCTACCAGAGCTCCCTTGTATTGTCTTAGTATACTCAAAAACTATCAGGCTCACTGCAAATGCATGGTCACTAAATTCACATTTGTGCCAATGAATTTATAAAGGAGTTGTTGGCAGTGACTAACATATCTAACAACTCTCTTCCTATTTCAGAAGCCAAATGTGAATTGAAAAACTTGGTGAACATGGAATTGTAACAAGGAAAACAAGAATTTACATAAGATATATTATCTAGGTGCTGGAGAAGTCCCATGAAATGCCCCTGTCTTACAAGAAAAAACACCTGTCTAGAGAGTGGATTTCTCTTGTCCTCAAGACCCTATGTGGCTGGAACAGTTCAGGCATACCCTAATAATATTTGTTTCTCTGAACTCTATTTTCTTTGATTATCAAGTCCTGTGTGTATCTAAATATAGTTTTCACTCATTAAGCCACACTCTAGAGGGCCTGGGATACATTCTTTTTCTTTATACCTTAGGCGGATGTAATTAGTCACACTGAACTTTTGGTCTCCCCACTCTGTCTACATGAGGTATGCAGTAGTGTTTGAAAATGGGGCCTAGAGCTCAAGAGGAGAGAGCTAGATGTATGGATTTGATCACCCCTTGGATGATGGAAATGGAGGGACAGGGAATGACCTTTAAGAAATGTGCACATTTGAGGTGGGGACTTCCGGTAAGATGGCGGAATAGGGAGAAAGACTGCACAGACCCTCTTCAACAAAGAAAAGGGGAACCAGTTAACACAGACACAGAAGATAATCCTGGATCCCTGAGCCTTGAAGGGAGGGATATAGAAGTGGACTATACCCCAACTAGCAGAAGAATTTACATGAAAATACCAAAAAAAAAAAAAAAAAGACATAGCGAGCTGCAGTCTGGCAGAGATCCTGAGCAAGCCTGATGGCATGGCACAGACAGCTTGGAGAGTGCCGAGTAGTGGTAGGACCTAAAAAATTGACCTAAAAATCAGCCCTCCTAGCCAGGGCCTACACAAAGGACTGCTCTGCTGCCTGGGGAATAAAACCGAAGCACCAGCGAAGAGAAAGGCAGGCTGAGCTGTGGACTTTTGCCTGTCCCTAGGGTGCCGCCAGTTTGAATGTTTACAAGGGGCTTGACCATTTTGGATATTTAAAGAGACAGTGCTCTCCAAGATTCCAGGGGCTTAAGAACAGGTTCTGCTTGCCACTAACCCCAGGGACACTCCGGACCTGGACGACTGAAAAGGAGACAGCAACAGTCCAAATAAGACTATACCCACTATACCCACACCTCCTGCAACTTCACATACTGACTGACAGCCACCACCTCCTTCTCCATCAACGGGCCAATGATAAAAAACCACCAAGAAGAGCCTGAATCACCCTTGGCTGCTCTTCACAAACAGTTAACAGAGATCTTAATACAACACCATGATGTGTTGGAGACAACAGACCATCACAGTCCAACAAAGAAGCGAGATAAAGTGGTAGAAACAAGGGAACAGGATACAGATCCAGAACACATACCTGAGGAAGAAGCAGCATTGGAACTCTCTGATAAGGAATTCAAAAGAATGATATTTAAGTATCTTCAAAGAATTGAGAGACAAACCAAAGAAAACACAGAAAAAGGC
>NW_006921627.1:5949969-5977796 GCF_000298275.1 Orycteropus afer afer
AAAAAAAAAAAAAAGAAAGAAAGAAATGTCCACATTTGAAAGTAGGAGAAGGAAGGTGAGAGAATGATTAATCAGAAACTTAGGTTGCAAATTAGGGTAGTATATCATCACAGAGCCAAAGGAGAAAATGGTCACCATTGTCAAATAGCAAAGTCAGGGAGAACAACTAGAAAAAATCCACCAGGTGTGACAATTCAAAGGGTAACTTTATTGAAGGAGTGCTAATACAGTTTAAACAAAATCACTTTCCAAGGATTAAGAATAGTCTTAAGTGATAAAGTTGGAAGAAATCTGACAATGAAAGGAGGAAAGAAACATTTGAAGGAAGAAAAGGAGATGTGTGAAGGGAGACTCTGGAGATGCTGTTACAGGACTTAGTGAAAGGTCCACTTTTCCTCCTGTGTTTGACCATCACCCTCTACCAGGAAGCCTGACTTAGTCAGAACCCCAGAGATACAAGATTAGGGGCCTCGCAAAATCTGGGATAAAGGTAGTGTAGCTGTGCTAAAAATGTGCAGCCGAGGAATGGGTTAACACTAGAGATAGTTACAGGATTGGAAATATGCTTGGAGCCAATTGAAATGGAAAAAGCCAAAGACAGAATCTAAGGAGGCAAACGCTGATGTATAAAGCATTCAGAATGTCAGTTCTTGGGTTCAGAAGCTAAAATCAGAGTAGTGTTTTTCCTCCAAAGTTCCAGCTATGTGACCAACCCCTACCAACTACACCTCTCTCATCCTGAAGATTCAGAGGAGGATTCACATACCTGGGTAATAACTATAATCATTCATGAAGCACTTATTATATACCAACTACAGAGCACTATCTCATTTACTTCTGTAAAATCCATTACTATATTCCCATTTTTAGAAAGGTTTTATCCAAAAGTGCATAAAATTTAGAAGCAGCGAGACCATTCTGATTATTGCCAAATTTAAAGAATCAAAATCAGACCTAAGTGAGAACTAGTTCTTTGATCTTTCTCCATCTTTCAAAGGTGTCAGAACCAAGTTCAAATAGCCTAAATGTTTTATTACTTTTGAAAAAAAAATTATTGCCTTCTTGCTTCGTGATAGTCAAGCTGATAGGTACTTTATATACATTATCTCCTTTAATCCTTACAGCAATGTCAAAACATTAGGTAAATCCATCAGAATTGCATTTGCCTATGACAGAAAGTCCAAATGACATTGGTTAAAGTAGATGGAAATTTATTTCCCCCATATAAACAAAGTCTAAAGATAAGCTGTCCAAAACTAGTAAACAGTTTGATCATCATAAGGAATCTAGCTTCTTTCTATCTTTTTGCTCTACAGTCTTCAGTATATCACTTTCAACAGATGGCTCAAGATATCTGTTTGCATTCAAGCCATCATGTCCACATTCTAATTACCAGGAGGAAGGGCAGGACAAAAATGGATGTGCCACTGCTCTTTAAGACCACTTCCTGGAAGGTTTATATATGGAAGGAAACTCTTTTATGGTTACCAGGGAGGGGGGAGGGAGGGAACATTGCTATATAGGTAGAGACAAGTATTGATTTGGGTGAAGGGAAGGTCAGTGTACCAAAAGCAAGTGACCGACATGGTGGCAATGAGTAAGAGGAAGACAGAGAGATACACAAGAGGTACAGACAACAAAGATAAACCCTTTTACATATACAATACTGCATTGTCAGTGATAACAAACATTGATCTATGGGTAAATATAGGTAGACAGGCTGAATGATGAGATATGTTTAGGCAAAACGGGATATACGTACGACCATGTATAAGGTTGGCATACAATATTTCTACATATGTATTTGTATGTGCTATAAGAATGTCCTAGGAGCTCTGGTAGCATAGTGGCTAAAGCACTTGACTGCTAACCAGAAGGCTGGCGGTTCAAACCCACCAGCCACTCCTCGGAAGGAAGGTTGGGCAATCCTACTTCCGTAGTGATACTGCCTCGGAAACCCAAGGAGGGGTCGCTATGAGTCGGGGCCGACTCGACGGCACATAACAACAACAACAACATAAGAATGTCCAAATACGTAATAGCGCTAACAAGGGGCAAAGTTCCAATAACTTCTTGGCCACACCAAACCACCCTGAGGGAGCAAGTAGTTGGACCTGTGGGCTCAGGACCATGGTCGCAGGGGACATCAAGCTCAATTGGCATAACATACTACACAGAAGCATTGTTCTATATCCTACTTTGGTGAGTAGTGACTGAGTGGTGAATAGCTTTTATGAAAAAGCTTGCAAGCGGCCATCTAGACTCAACAGTGAGTGTCTCCTCATCCAGAGCAAAGAAGAATGAAGAAAACCAAAGACATATGGAAACAATTAGTCCAAGGGACTGGTAGACCATGCAAACCTTATCCTATATGACCATGAGGCCAGAAGAACTAGAGGGTGCCCAGCTACCACTATCAACTACTTGGAAAGAGATTAGTGCAGGAGATCCTGGGTAGAGTAGGAGAACAATGTGGAACCAAACTCAAAATCCTAAAAAAAAAGACCAGATTTGCTGGTGTGACAGAGCCTGGTGAGACTCCTGAGACTATGGCTTCTAGTTACCCTTCAGGTCTGGAATTGAACTCACTCTCAAGGCTTCCAGCCAAACAATAGATAGACATATAGGGTGAATGTTTACATCAGGCAGACACACTCCTTACAGCAATCAGTCTTGGAAGAACAGAAGGGCAGTGTTTGCACAGGGAGATAGCTCAGGGGCAGGAATGCATAGGAAAGAACACAGGGAAAAGGTAACTATGGAGGAAGTGGAAAGAGAGTTGTTACATTGTGGGGAACTGCAGTCAGTGTCATGAAACAAAATGTGTATGAACTGCTGTATGGAAAATGAAATTGCTCTGTAAACTTTCACCCAGATCACAATAAAAATTTAAAAAAAAAAAAAAAAAAAGAACACTTCCTGGAAGTCATCAGTGCCACCTTCCTTTATACCTAATTGGTCAGAATTTAGTAATAGCTGATTATGTGGTAGAGGGAGCAAGAATTTAAACCAAAGTTTTAGAATGATTTTTTTTTTTTTAATAGAATAGACTTAATTATACAAACAATAATGTCTGTCACTCGATGGCAGTCTGATTTGCTTTCTTGGGTAAGGGATATAAGACTGAGTTATCGTGAGCTTTGCTGTATGTAATCTATAGCCCACCTATTCTATGCTCTAACCTCTAATTTGAATATACCCAAGGTAGTGTGTCAAGCATTTGAATTTCATCCACCATTGCAGAGGTGGAAAGAGAGTAAAAACTAGGCAAATACTCTTCTGCCACCCTACTCCTTCCTTTTGTCATGTGAAACCTTTCCTGCAAGTTGAAGGAGATGGTTTAAAGCTGTTCCTATCATGCAGCCTTATCCCCATTCCCCAAGAACTGGGACGGAAACCATCTTGTTTTAGGATGAGAAAGTATGTTTTATTGACAAATATATATGCTGATAGCCAACAGTCTCCTAAGGGAGAAAAAGGACAAGAAATATATTGTATCTTAAAAGATCAAAATTGCCTCTTTGGTTTAATCTAAAGTAGTCCATCCAGTTGGATAATAAGTGGGAGAGACTATTGTGATGTACTGATACCTGGTCAAAGGATTTGGAGGGAAAAGGGGGAAAAAAAAAAAACAAAAAAACGCTCTAGTCCTCGGTGTTAAGTATTTCTGAAGCAAGGACCATTCTGTGGTCAGACAGAACTTCTTCCTGTGTTTTTCCAGTCTTTGGTGTTTTAAATAAATTGCCCATTATAAGTGGACTAATTTTTACTCTCCTCTGGTGCCATTTGGACAATGAATTTAGGTTGTTTCGGACCCAATACCAGCCTTTCGTTTTTTGATTGCTGTCATTACCTTCTTCCCGCTTGCTAACCTTGAAAAGTCGCTTCTTTTTTGTGTAGTCTTTGAGGCCAGAGGCTTGTAAGAAGTTAATGCTCAGTCTTCTCAGTGTAGAAATAAGGGCAGATTTGGGGTTAGTATGTATATACATTCTTTTCAGGACAGTATTGGCTAAAGACCGAACAGGTGCCACAGGATCATTCCTCATATTTAAAAGAGCTGAAATCAGAAAAGGAGGTTAGATCAGACTCTGGTTTTCTAACAACTATCTACCCAAACTTCATTATTTTCCACCTCACATGCCTGGTCATTATTGCATAATTTAATTTAGAATAATTTTTGTCCCTGTAATACTTGTTTTGTTACAGAAAATTTTAAAATACCAATTATTTTTTAAAAAAGAAAAATCACTCATAATCCCACTCCAAAGATAACACTTAACATTTTGGTATCTATCTTTGCAACATTTTTGTTGTTACTGCTGTTGTTTCAGTATTTGTTTTTTATTTGAAAACACGGAGGAGGTAAGAAGAGAGCTGTTTTGCAATCAATGTCATGAAGCCAAATGTGTATGAATTCCTGTATGGAAAATGAATTTGCTTCATAAACTTTCATGAAAATCACAATTTAAATAATAATAATAATATAGAACATCCAGTAGAATTTGAATTTCATTGAAAAAATACAAAAACCTAGTATGAACTTTTTTTTAACAAAAATAGGATTAACATTTTCTCTTCCCATAAAATATTCCTCTATACAACCTAATATCCCACCACATGATTCTATCATAATTTCTTTAATGAATCCCCTACCTATTACTTTTGAGTTGATTCCAATTGATAGTGACCCTAATGGACAGAGAGTAGCATTGCCCCATAGGGCTTTCAAGCCTGTAAATCTTTAAGGAAGCAAACTGCCACATCTTTCTTTCATGGAGCAGCTAGGTACGAACTGTCAACCTTTTGGTTAGTAGCCAAGTGCTTAACCACTGCACCACCAGGGCTTCTTGATGAAGCCCCTTAAAAAAACCCACTGCCATCGAGTCAGTTCCAACTCATAGCAACCCCCATTGAGTTTCCAAGGCTATAAAGCTTTACAGAAGTAGATTGCCTCATCTTCCTCCCACAGAGCACCTGGTGGGTTTGAACTGCTGATCTTCTGGTTAACAGCCAATTCCTTACCCATTACACCACCAGAGTTGATGAAGCCCCTTATCAGTGAGTAATTAGGATATTTGCAATTTTTCATTATTATAAACAATGCTCATTCATTCAAAAAATATTTATTGAACACTTTCTATCATTAGGAACTGTGTAAGGTGCTAGAAATACAGTGGTGAGCAAGAAAGACAAAATCCCCACCCTCAGGGAGTTAACATTCTCTGGAGAGAAGAAAAAAAAGAAATAAACCCATATTAAGTGCTAACGTGGAAATGTACAGAATGATGAGGATACCTGGGAAGGATTGCTTTAGATAAGCTAGTCAGGAAATGCCTCTCTGAGGTAATAACATTTGAGCTAAGATCAAAAAGAAAAGACCAGCCTAAGAGCGAGCCATGTGAAGAACAAGGGCAGAAGCATCCCCTATGATATGTGGCTGCTGCTTTTAATGAGGGGAGAAATGAGGTGGGCAAAGGTTAATGGTTAGACACTCAGCTGCTAACAGAAAGTTCTGCAGTTCTAACACACCAGTGGCTCGATGGGACAAAATACCTGGTGATCTGCTTTTGTAAAGATTGCAGCGTAAGAACCCTAGGGAGCAGTTCTACTCTGTCCTATAAAGTCCCTATGAGTGAGAATCAATTCAACAGCTCACAACCACAACAAGAAGATAGAAGAGGTAGCTGGAAACCAGATTTGCAGATTATAGTGGCCACGGTGTAAGGGATCAGGCTTTACCCTAAAAGCAGTGAAAAGCTATAGAAGTATTTTAAGCAAAGAAGTGACATAGGCCAAGTTCATGTTTTAAGGAGAAGCTGGCTGCTGTGTGAATAGAAAGAAAGAGTGCATATCGGGAGACAGTGTTGGGTTTTTTAAGAGGTCTGGTTAATGTTATAATTAAATGTCCAAAGACCTGAAGTTAGAAAATTAAAAGGGAAGAACACGTTTTGTATTTCTCAAGCTGAAGAACTGAAGAAAAATTCCAAACGTCAATTTGCAAAACAGAAGGATTCTATAGGCAAAAAATTGAATGACACAGGAAGCATCAAAACAAAATGAAAGGATTACACAGAGTCATTGTATCAAAAAGAATTGGTCAACATTCACCCATTTCAGGAAGTAGCATATGATCAATACCAATGGTATTGAAGGAAGAAGTCCAGGCTGCAGTGACATCATTGGTGAAAAACAAGACTCCAGGACTAGACAATACCAATTGAGATGTTTTAACAAACGTATGCAATGCTGGAAGCACTCACTCATCTATGCCAAGAAATTTGGAAGACAGCTACGTGGCCAACCAACTGAAAGAGATCCATATTTGTGCCCATTCCAAAGGTGACCCAACAGAATGCAGAAATTATTGAACAATATCATTAATATCACGCACATAAGTAAAAATTTTCCTGAAAATAATTCAAAAATGGTTGCAGCAGTGTATCTACTGGGAACTGCCAAAAATCCAAGCCAGATTCAGAAGAGGGCATGAAATGAGGGATATTGTTATTATGTCATATGGATCTTTCATATGGCTGAAAACAGAGAATACCAGAAAGATGTTTACCTGTATTTTATTGACTATGCAAAGGTATTCGATTGTGTGGATAATAAGAAATCATGAGTAACTTTGGGAAGAATATGAATTCCAGAGTATGTAATTGTGCTCATGAGGAACCTCCACATAGACCAAGAGGCAGTCATTAGAACTGAACAAGGGGATACTGCATGGTATCAGGAAAGGTGCATCAGGATTGTATCTTTTCACCATATTTATTCAAACTGTTTGCTGAGCAAATAATCTGAGAAAGCTGGACTATATGAAGAACACAGCATCAGGATTGAAGGAGACTCATTAACAACCTGTAACAGATGATGTAACTTTGCTGAGAATAAAGAAGATTTGATACACATTGATGAAGATCAAAGACTACAGCTTACAGTATGGATTACATCTCAACATAAAACAAAAATCCTTAAAACTTGACCAATAAAAACATCATGATAAATGGAGAAAATAAAAGTTGTCAAGGATTTCATTTTGCTTGGATCCACAATCAGTGCCCATGGAAGCAGTAGTAAAGAACTCAAACAACATTTTGCATTGGGTAAATGTGCTGCAGAAGACTTCTTTAAAGTGTTAAAAGAGCAAAGATACCACTTTGAGGACTAAAGTGCACCTGACCCAAGCCATGGTATTTCAGTTGCCTCATGTGCATGTGGAAGCTAGACAATGATTAAGGAAGACTGAAAAAGAATTGATGCCTTTGAATTATGGGGTTAGTGAAGAATATTGACTGTACCATGGACTGCCAGAAAAATGAACCAATCTGTCTTGGAAGTACAGGCCAGAATGTGCCTTAGAAGTGAGTATGGTGAGACTTCATCTCACATACTTTGGACATGTTAACAGGAGGGACAAGTCCCTGGAGACATACATCATACTTGGTAAAGCAGAGTCATCGAAAAAGAGGAAGAACTTCAGTAAGATGGATCGACACAGTAGTTGCAATCGTGGACTCAAGCAAGGCAATAATTGTGAGGATGGAGAAAGACTGGGCAGTGTTTTGTTCTGTTGTACATAGGGTCACTATGGGTTAGAACCAACTTGATGGCTCTCAACAACAACAATGACAAACTTGCTCCTAGGAGACATACAGCGTTATATTTCTGCGAGCCTCTGGTCACAACATTTTCATCAACCAATCAATATGTAATCTTGTGTTTTTCTGTTTAATAACAATAAATATTGTTGATTCATTCCACCAGTGAATGCAGCAACATAATTCATGCCTTAATGCAGTTTATCTCATACTTGTAGTTTCTCCATAAAGAACATCACAGCTTTCTTATGCTTGGGAACATTAGACAGCACCTCAGCACTACACTACACCCAGGGCCATATTAAACAGCGAAATATTAACAAAAAGCATAAAAATGTAAAATACATGGCACTAGACTGCAAAAAGAATACTTGTTTATTTTGAGCCTGGAATAAAACTCACTCCTAGGCCTGGCTCTCAGCCAAAAAATAAAAGAATACTTGTTTAAAATATGAAAGGTGAAACAAGAAGGCAGAATGTTTAATCTTAGCTGGGAATATGCATATAAAGATGACTCAGATTTTTCACTGCTCCTGACATGCCTGAAAATTACTGTAAAAGTACCGTGAGCATTGACTTTGGGGTTACAAATAAATTTTAGCAAGTAGGCAAATTCACAAATCATGAGTAAGAGGATCGGCTGTATTCCACTGATGCCTTGCCCTTGCTCTCTATTAAATTAGTTTATTAGTTACTGAAAACCTACTATGTACCGGACACTCTTCTAAGCACTACAAGAAATGTAAAACATAGATATGACTGTTCTGCTATTAAGGGCAACAAGGGTTTTGAACCAAAACCAAAATCCAAACTCACTACCGTTGAGTCGATTCCAACTCATAGCGGCTCCCATTAGGTTTCCAAGGCTGTAACTCTTTGTGGAAGGAAAGTGCCTCATCTCTGGAACAGCTGGTGGGTTTGAACCACCAATATTTTGGTTAGCAGCCAAATGCTTTAACCTCTACACATCAGAGCTCCTTAAAGGGATTTGAAAGGTAAGATCAAATTTCTCTTCTAACTTAACATTGAAAATATTAGCTCCTCTTTCTCCATACCCCCAATCCTTGTTCCTTGCCTCTTTCTCAGGACTTTGTTAAGACTAAACAACAAATGTAGAAGCATGGATTAGTAGAAGTAGCCCTGAATTTAAATTCTGGTACTGTTTTCCAAGTAATTAACTCCTGTGATAGTGGACACATGATTCAGCCTCTGAAATCAGGAGGAGTGTAAATTAGGACTAGTAAGTGCTTCTCTGAAGTACCCCTAACTTCAGAGGCAGAAGAGTGTGACCTCGTAGCCTCAGGAGTCTGAGTGAGTTACCTCAAGGCTCCTATATTCTACTGATTCTTAGAACCTCTTTTATCTTCAAAATTCATTCATAATTTGCATTGTAGTCCATGATATGTCCATTACAATTCTTTAATGTTTTAATTACAAAAATAATATAGAAATATGTACTGAAATATTTATAGATGAAATAATATGAAGTCTAGGATTTGATTCAAAAGTCTTGGCAGGAAGAACACGTAGGTAGAGTAATTGATAAAACGAGTAGCCATGAGTTGCTATTTGTTGAAGCTCGGTACATAGGGCTTCATTATATCAGTCTCTATACTTTTGAAGAACACTAAAAACAAAAGTCTTGAGAAACAGTCAGAAAAAAAGAGTGAATCATTTACAAAGGAACAAAAATTAGAAGAAGGACACCAGGCATTTTAATAGCACAAAAGAAATAAAAAAACAGTGGTTTGGTATCTTCAAAGGGCTGAGAGGAAATCATTGTCAGTCTAGAATTGTCTCACCAGTAAAGACATCTTTTAAGGATATCAGTGAAATAGTCATTGCCAACAAACAAAGATTGAAAGAACATACTGTCGAGATACCAGTGCTAAAGCAACTTCTGAAAGATGAACTTAACCACTTTGCCACCAGGGCTCCTAATCAACTAGTATATCAATACTAGGAAATACTATGTAGCAGTTAAAGAAATGTAGTTGGTCTGTATGTACCAACATAGTAGTGAAAAAGAAGCATGTTGCAGAAACTTGATAATGTGTACACATTATATATATGTTGTATGTACACATAAAGAATACAGGACTGCACAGCAAATGAGCAGCAGAGGAGGGGAGAGGAGCAAGACTAGAGGGTACCTGGAATTTTACTTTTATCTACCTTTGTTATTTGGCAAAGAGACTATATTCATGTATTTCTTCTGTAAATATAAATGAGCTTTTGAAATAATTTAAATATAGAACTGCCCCATAGGGTTTCCAAGGCTATAATCTTTATGGAAGCAGAGCTACTACATCTTTCTCCCGTGAAGCCACTGGTTGTATTTAAACTGCCAACCTTTCAGTTAGCAGCCAAGTGCTTAACCATTGTACCACCAGGACTCCTTTTTCCTCCTACTTTTCTGTTTTCTACTTTAATACATTCTACTTTAATACATGTAATAGGAAAAATAATCTTTATTTAATATGATGAAACATTTCCTTAAGCAATTTCCCCATTCTCCTTTCTACCTTTCCCTGCTCCCTTGCATAACCCAGAACCCGGTTCCAAGGTTTAGACTCACCATTCCGTAATACCGCCACATCATCCTCATGTAGGTTACACAGGGTCAACCTCTTAGTTATTAATCCTAAAGACAGGATAGATGTAAAGTCCTTCCAAAATTCCTAGACCTTTGACCCATCCCTTTCCCCAGGCCCAGTAGTGAACAGGAAATCTGTAAACTAGTTCTAGCAAGGAATGTTTTCAAAGGTGCCTTGCAGCCTAGATATCAGTGTTAGTAAAAGAATAACACTCAGCAGCTGTGACCCAGACAAATGTCAGCAGGTGACAGGTAGAGAGCGTGAGCCCAGGATGTTAAACTCCATGGGGTTCCTACACCAATAAGATGTACAAAGGGCATGAGGCAACTGATTTGCAAAATAAGATGCACGTTGCCAATGAACAGAAAAATATCCAGCCTCACTGCTGATACAAATGTTATTTCTCAGAACAAATTGAGACATTATTTTTCAACCATCAAATCGATAATGACTTTAAAAATATCACCCAGGACTGGCAGATGTCTGCAGAAGTGGAAACTTTTATTAGAAATAGAGTAGAAAATGATTTAAAAATTTTTAGAATGCAGTTTGACAGTAGCAGCAATAACATTTTGTATATACTTTGGGCCCAGCAATTCTACCTGTAGAAATTTTTATTAACAAAATAATGATGATGGTGTATAGAGATTTAACCACCCATGTCCTTCCTTATCAAAGCAAAAAGTAGCAGTCTCAATATTTTAACACATGGAATTATTAAGCAAATTGTTTCCTATATCCATTCATACACTGGAATTAATATTAAGCAGTCATTAAAAGTAACGTTGAAGAATCCATAATGACATGTTTTTGTGATATAGCAAGTAAAAAAATATCAAACTTTGCTATTTGTAAAAGTGCGTATGTGTGTGTAATTTTTTTGTGTGTGTGAATGTGTAATATATTCTTCTCACAAAAAATATATAGAGAATATATTACACATTCACAGGGAAAAGACTAGAATGTTAAACCAAACCAAACCCACTGCCATCGAGTTGATGGTGACTTGGGTTTCCAAGGCTTTATGGAAGTAGATTGCCTCATCTTCCTCCTGCAGAGCATCTAGTGGGTTTGAACCACTGACCTTCTACCTAGCAGCCAAATGTCTTACCCATATGACACCAGAGTTCCTTAGCAGTGGTTAAATCCAAATGGTGGGATTTCTAATGATTTTAATTTTCTTGTTTTTGCCAATCTGAATTTTTCAGAGGTTCTAATATTAGCACATACTACTATTGTAGTTCAAAACAAGAATATTAGGACATATCTGTGGGGTTCCAGTGGAAGCAATCCCCACCCCACCCCCACCCCCATTTCAAATGTATGTTTCTCTTCCACAAATCAGAGCCTAGACTGCATGAGTGGATTCACATGAGCTGGGTCAAAGGAGCACATCCTACTCCCTCTTCCCCCCAACCCCCTCTACTTCTCTAAAGCAGAATTTGAGGCCTAGTCACAGGACAACCTCTCTAATCAAGTCAAAGCTAGGACAGGAGATGAAGTGCTTCATCTTACCATGGTCTGGCTTAGCCCCTTATTAGATGTCATGGAGGGCTCTCCTGCTGAAGAGAGGCATTGCCAGAAGGGACCACCTTACCTATGAAGGTGACTGCAGCCGCCCTTAGGAAGGACTGAGGGCTTTTCAGGAAGTCAAAGCTCTGGGACAGTAACTCTCCTATAAGCTGTTTTTTGCTTGTGCCTACCTGTGAAGCCAAAGAGGGTTGGTGGTGACCAGTAGAATTGGGCCTTGTTACAACCATGCCCTCTCAACCTGCCCACAAGCAGCCTCGTTCTGTCTCCAGCCAGCTTAAACTGTTTGAAGCTGTAGACTCAGACATCCTCACCCATACCTTACCCTCAGCAACAGTGCAGACTGAGCAGGAAGGTCATAAAGAGATTTTTTACTCTTTGGTATCAACATGATAAAGGAGAAAGCAGCTGACTTGGAGCCAGGAGTCCCAGGTTTGAATATTGGTCCTGACATTCACTGGCTTCAATTTTCTCATCTGTAATAAAACCTGCCCAAACTCCTTCACATACTTGTAAAGCTCTAATGGAGTAAAGGTTGAAAATGTGCTTTGTAAATGGTAACATCCTCTATCTGTGTAAGGGATCCCTAATATTAGAATTACTAGGTTCTCATCCTCACATTCTCATTTTCAATGTCTTAAATGGTCCATCTGGTCAGATTCCTACCGTGTAGTTTATTCCTGACCTCTGAAGTTAAAATGCAACAAAACTTAGATTAAAAAAAAAAAAAAAAAAAAATCAAACCCATCAAGCCAATTCTGAGTCATACCGACCCTATGGGACAGAGTAGAATTATACCTTGGGGTTTCCAAGATCGTAAATCTTTCACAGAAGCAGACTGCCACGTCTTGCTCCCATGGAGCAGCTAGTAGGTTCAAACCACTAACATTTTATTTAGCAGCCAAGTGCTTAACCAGTGCACCATCAGAGTTCCTAAACTTGGATCACCTAGTGGAATTTCTGAACTCACGTTAGTTCCTAACCTACTTGCTTAGCCCTTAAGTTTTTACCTTTTGACAAAGATTCCTGATCTGTCTTGTCCTTGACTTCATAGAAACCTTGGACCCTTAATACCATGACTACTGACCTAATAATGTCTTGATGACTCCTGCCTACATCTCTTTCTACCAACTCTAACTAGAAGTTGTCTGCTCTATTGCTACCACTGGCATGGCCTCCCTACTCTGAAAGTGGAGATTGGGATCCTAGGATCAAATATGGAGAACTGGGGACTGGCATCCCAAATGTGGGTTCTCAGAGTTTGCTAATAATAATGAGAACCAAGGAATGGAAGGAAATAGTATCTATCCCTCCCTACCCTCCTAGCCTGCTATTGAGACCCCAGCAAGAATATTGTGATCTAGTTACCCTAGAGACTCTCACTTACCAGGTACTTGCATGTTTCTTCTAATACCTGCATGTGATCACTGAGGGTGGTATGTTGGAACATCTGTGTGAGTGATGACCAGCCAATCACATTAGTCCACTCAGTCAGGGCCCCTCCACAGGCCTGTGGGATGGAGAGAAAGGAATCCCAAAGCCGCACTCCTGTAACTGCAGAACCGGACTAGAGAACTAAGTGGGGGCACCACAAAGGTAGCCCTCAATGGGCTTGGTTGGGGTTTAGGATTGGGATCAGATGAAATATGGGACCATATATGAGAAAAGGGTATATATGACTTCAGGGAGAAGGACCATATCAGGTTAAGACTGATGGCATTGAAGAGAGTCAAAAAGAACTCAGAACTAGCCCAGAGGATGATGTTAAAGAGGTAGGTATAGAATGCACAGCCAAGATAGATGGCTGGGATCATGAAAAGAAAGCCAAAGGGAAGGGATTATTCTCTAGCATAAAGGTGAAGGGATAGATCAGTCCAGTCCTGAACTTGGCAGGACAGAGATCATCAGATGTACCTTGACAACCTCCGCATTGTTGTCCTGAATGCTGAGCAGCAGTGGGACTAGAAAAGTGTAGATCTCTTTTCGGATCGAGGGTCCAGGCTTGAATTTGTCAACTCGATGTAGCATGTGGCCCAGGGCAGAGGTAGCTGAAATCCTCACCTGATCCCTCTCCTGCCACAGAGAGTAAAATGGAGGCGGGGAAGCTGTGGCTTCCCTTTGGCCTTGCCAGACCTAGCCTCCCTGTTCCCACATCTCATTCTTAAGCCAAAAGTAACTTTTATTGCATTTTGTTTACATAATGTAAATACAATTTGTGTACCTGACTTTGGACCCTGTAGACCTCTAGATCTAGTAAAATCAACTTGTTAAGGCTTAGTGCTAGTGAAGCCAAGATCATGGTTTCAGTTCTTCCATGGACCATATCTACACTTTGTAACTTTATTCCTGTCTACAGATTTGGCTCAATAATGTCAATTCACATAGGAAAATATAGTCAACTGCCAGCACCACGAGGGCACAGATTTTGAAATTCCTGATAAAAAATTTAAAGCAGTTACTATACAAAATAGCCCTACAAGCAATGGTGAACACTCTTTAAATGCATGAAATAATAGAGTATCTCCAGCAAAGAAATACAAGATATTAAGAATAACTGTTGAAAATTTGAGAACTGAGAAATGAAAAATTGAGTAGGCTCAGTAACAGAATGGAGAAGTGAGGAAAGAGTCTGAACTTGAAAAATACAAAAAAAAAAAAAACACAACAACTCCAAACCCAATGCTCTCAAGTCAATTCCAACTCTTGGAAACTTCATGTGTTACAGAGTATGTCTCCTCTGTAGGGTTTTCTTGGCTACAGTCTTTACAGATCATCAGGCATTTCTTCTGTGGTGCCACTGGATGGGTTCAAACAGCTAACCTTATATTTATTTAGTGGCTGAATACAAATCCTTTGCACCACCCAGAGTCCTCTGAACTTGAAGATCAGCAAAGATTATCCAGAGGAAAAAAAATGATTGAAAATGAACAGAGCTTTGGGGTCCCAAAGGGATAATAACAAAAGTTCTAACATTTGTGTAACCAGCAGGGTCTAAAAAGGAGAGGAGAAAGTATGGTGCTGAAAAAAATATTTGAAGAAATAAAGGCTAAAAATTTTTGAAGTTTGATAGAAGATGTAAATTTAGAGATTCAAGAAGCTCAGCAAACCCTTACTTAGGCTAAATCCAAAGAAATTCATGCCCAGATACATCATAAACTGATAAAAACTAAAGATAAATATAAAGCAAAATAAGACATTTTTAGAAAAAGATTCTCACTGAAGGAACTACTGATGGAAGTAGGGGAAAAAAAACAATCTAGAAGGGAGGATAGAGCTGCAAGAAAGAAAAGTGAGAATAGAAATTTGTAAATCAATGGGTAAGTATAAATAAATATTGATTGCATAAAATAATAATAATGATATAAAGACTAATTTTGGAGACTTAAAATTCCTAGACAATATTAATTTATAATAAGAGAATGTGTGATCAGGTTTAAAAACATTCTAAAATCCTTACATTTTTTGGATGGAGAGTTAAATTTTAAAAGTAACTGAAAGATACATGAATTAGACATTGACCCTGAGCCATCATGGAATGTCCAGGCTCATGAAGGAGACTGAAAAAGTTATAAACACTAGAACAGGAGTAATGCATGTATGTGTCTCAGTGATGTCAAATCCCTTCCGGCTCTAAAATTCCATTATCTGTGAGGAGGATAAGACCTGGATTGGTATTGGTCTGGGAAATTGAAATTTCTGAACCTTTGCATTCTTGCTACAAGGATTCCAGAATTCTAAAGACCTTGGATTGTTTGGGAAGAGGGTAGGCTCATTAATTCTCCTCCCATCCCTTTAGTCCATAAGTGGGATCTGCAGGAGAAGATCCTTGGAGTCAGAACCAATTCCACATCACTATGTCACTTTTTTTTTTTTTTTTTTTTTTTGAGTGGCTCTTTCAAGGAGCAGAGTAAGAGAATGAGTGTGTGCTGCATATGTATATAAGAAGTACATTTGGGACATGTCCTATGCACTGTTTCAAATAGCAAAGTTTCTTTTTCTGTCCCCCAGTTTATTCAGCCTGTAACCACAGTCCCTTGGCTCTACCCTGATACCCTTAGTTCAGCTTCCAGGGTTAATCTTCAGCCCCAGCCCATATTGTTCCCAACTAATCCCAGGGACTCAAATCCATACATCATTGATGAGTGGACACAGTTGCTTGGAGATGGAGCAAAAGACCACCTTGGTGTCCTCTCCCTGCCCGTAATAGATGATGTTGCGCAGGCTCTTCACTGCCTGCACTGTCACTCGTACCTCATCCTTCAGGAAGTTTCGCAAGAATGGAACCAGGCTCTTAAGAGTCTCTGACTATTTAGAAGAAGGCAGAGATCAGTTACCACCCTGGAGATCATGCAACAACACCCTGGGGAAAAGGTTTTGAGAAAATAGATGGTGCCTAAGAGAAACAGAACATGAGGAATCTGGGGGCCAATCATGCTGGGGGAGTGCGAGGCTGGTGCTCAGGGGTTTTGGAAAGGCTTCAGGAGAAATCTATAAAAGGCAGACCAACTGGATGTTGGCATGTGGACTTTGAGGCTGTATAAAGGCATGGGTGATCAAGAGACCCAAGGGAAGTAAATGATTCAAGGACTATCGCTGAATTCCCATTTGTTTTTCACTTTCCCTGACCTTCCCTCCCTATTCTTACTTGTTTTGGGTGCAGAGCCAAGTTACTGATTCCTCTGAGTCCAATTTCCTTCATAATCTCGTTGGATTCCTTGAGCCACTTGATTAAATTGCCCAGAAAGTCCTGTCCCACGGTCTGAGCCACTGATCGGTGCCAGAGGAGCTGGAAGGATGATGGAGAAAAGGTCATGATACTCAGTATTCCCCACAGCCCTCCCTCAGACCTGTGCTCAGGTAAGGACTGTCCAGTTGAGAGCAGTGGTAGATCTGTGCCTATAGGATGGAGACTAAGGGTAAGGAGTTGGGTAATAATGCTGATAAAGCTTGAATTTTGAGCCAGATGCTAGGATCCATGGATCATTCTAGGGGAATTAGAGCTCCTAACCCCTTCCCCCGGTTTTCCCTGCCTCACTAACCAGGCCTCTGGAGTGCCAGGGAAGGGATCCCATTTTAGATGGCTTAATTCTATTCTATTCTTTTTATTCTGTTAAATAGTTCATCAGCTGCAGGAAATGAATGGCCAGAGCTGTTGACCTCTTCTTAGGCTTTCACCTGCACATAGAAGGTCCTGGCCAGGATCTTCCAACGATCATCCAAGCTGTAGATCAGGCTCTTGACATGGTTCAGGATTTGGTGCAGAATGTAGGGTTCACAGTTGATCACAATGCCACTGGAATGGGACACAGGAGGGGTTGCTGGGCAGAAGTGGCAAGGGACTAGAGTGTATGCAACAGGAAAGATGTGAGGGCTTAGAAATCAGGAGATCAGAGGGTTGAGAGATGGGAAAGGAAGGTTGAAGTTTGCTGTATTTGAGTGCTGGGACCTGGAAGATTGAGGTCAGTGATAGAGTGATGGTAGGAGTCAGGGAACAGTCCTACCTTGTCAGGTCCATGATCCCTATATAGTAAAATTTGGGGGAAGACAAAAGGTCCCAGCAGCGATGCTGACTTGCGTAGACTACTACTTTCTCATATGCAGCAGCCAGGAACACCAACTTCACTGCCTCAAGAGCACAACTGAAGGCCACCACCATTGGATTTATGAAAAGAAAGGGACAGAAGGATGGACAAGGCATTATGCCCTGATTTGCACCCCTATGCTAGCAACCAGGAGAGCTCCCTACTCTATTACCTGAATTCTGTTTTCCTGCTGATAAAAGTTCAAGGCTCTATGGAAGCCTTCAATTGCATATCCACTCAACCCGCCATCCAATCACAGAGTTGTTTGAAAAGAACTATAGAGATATTCTAGCGCCATGGTTTTCACTTCTGGTCTGGGGAAGGAGGGTTAGGATCTCTCTTCATTTCTATCCTGCTGATGAGACTATTTCTGCCTTATTGATTTTTTTTTTTTTTTCATATAAGAGTTGCATTTGGTTTTTTTGTTTTGTTTTGTTTTGTTTTTCCTTAAAGCAGGACAACTTATTTAAGAGTCCAACCCCCTTAATAAGTAGTTGTATTACCTTTTTTTTCTTCTTTAAAAAAAAAAAAACAGATGAGGAAACAATTCCAGTAGAGACTGGAGCAAGATGGCTAATTAGTGATAGAGCCAAGCCAGAGGCCAAAACTACATAGAGAGAAAGGCATAGACATTGCCCTGCCCCTGCTATTTACCATCTCATTGAATCTCTTCATGTATAGCATTATGAAAATCACTATTAATAGGTATGTAAGTCAGTAGAAGAAGGCATGCAATAAAAAGATGAATATTTATCATCATAAGGAATTGAATTGAAAATATGTGAGAATATTCTAGAATATTGCACAATGCTGCAACACCTACACTCATTCTCTCTACCCTCTTCAACAGTTCTATTCCTCAGCAACCCACTACAGCACTAGTGTCATTCCTCCATCACCTGGGAGTTCAGCTTACCTAGTGGGGTCAAAGGGCTTGTTCTTGCTGCCCTGGACCCCCTCCTTGCTGTATACCACCATCTTCTGGGGAGCATTTTGCTCAATGACCCAGTAGAGATGACTCAGCACAGCCAGCAACAGCCGTGGGTAAAGTTCCCGGACAGCCTCCTGGCACTGGGACCCCGAGAGCATTTCACACAAGGCACAAGTCACCTGGGAGAGCACAGGGTGGAAGGAGGAAGCAGAATGGACCACACTTGGGTGAAGACAGAAAATGGCCCCAGGGTCCCTCACACCGAAAGCTTAGGTTGAAGTCCTGCCTTGTTCCTTGTTATCGCCACCCGGAGGGCACAGTTCACTCTGATTCACACCCAGACTGAAAACCCACAACTTATCCCTTAGGAAATGAAATTGCTTTCTTGACATTAATGACTTACCTGACATTAAAGACAAAAAGGAGCTGACTCTAAATTTTCAGCAGAGAATAGTGTTTGGCATTCTTTGCCCCAATTCTAGGCCAATATACCTCCTCCTCCCCTACACCCCCGAGGCCACACCCCTAGACTTCCTCCTTTCTGGAAAAATGAGTGAAAGCCTCAGCTTGAGGAGATAGAGAAAGCTAATTAACCCTGCATGTCAGTTTCCTTGTCCATCAAATGGGATTGATACCTGCCCTTTCTATATCATGTACTTCTTGGATATAAAAGTACAAAATAAAAAAGTTTAAAGAGCTAATTTAATGTACAGTATGAATATGATTCCAGTGTTGACCATAACTGTATCCTCTTCAAGATCTGCTCCTATGCCCCACCTGCTCTTTTATCTTCCACTCTGCCCCTAAATTCCCAAAACACTAAGACCTACACCTACTCTGTTCCCTTGTACTGACCGCCACTGGCTGGAAGGCCATCTCCTTGGTTTCCTGTTTGGATTGGTTCTTTTCCAAGATGCCTATGAGCATCTGCAGGACATTGAGTGTGGTCTCTCGCTTGGTGCCAAACACCTTCCACAGGGCCAGATTGGTTCTGCAGGATCAAGGGACAGCTATGGACCCTGGTGACCATGCTTCTGGAACTAATCTGGTTTCAGGCCCATGAAGTTGGGATTGACCAGAGAACAGGGAGATGAAGCTTGGCTGTGTCAAAGAGAAGGTTGGTAAGAGTGATCTGTGCAGTGGTTTTTGTGCTGGGCTTGGGTGGGGCTGAGGAAGGTTCTTGGGCTGGAGAAGGTGGGAGTACCTATCCCAAGGCAGGGGCTTGTTGAGCAGCATGGGCACGACGGTGTGGGTGTTGTTGCCAGCCAGTGAGCACATGGCTCGCAGCATCTCCTCCTTTATGCTGGGCTCCAGCTGTGACTTGAGCCGTTCAGAGATGCCCTCCACAATTTCCTCAATCTACAGGCAGAGCCAGAAGAAAGCTCAGTAACTCTCTCTGCTTCCTGCCTTCCTCCTCCCACCAACTTCCCAAACTTAGGATATTCAGGTGCAGTGCTGCAAGTGACCCTTCTTCTAAAGCAGAGTTCTGCTCTGTAGTGTCAGAAACCAGACCAGCAGAGGCCACAAAAGGAGCACCAAAAGTTGGTGTCATGGCCCACTGTAGAAAATACCTGCCCACAGCCCCAAAGTCCAGAGAGGAGTTTCTGAGTTACTCAGGAAATACGAGACCTTCCAGGAGGGAAGACTAAAGTCCTAAAGACACTTCAGGGCTTCCCTTCTCAGTTGAAATCAGCTTTTGATCCACAAAATTGCAGGGATGAAGGGATAGTTGGCATTGGATGTGAAGGGACCCATGTCTTTTTCCTGGCCTTCAGATCCCTAACACATGGGCTCCTAGGAAGGCGAGTTCAGAGTGGTACCTCAAGAACATCCTCAAAAGTGTCCTTCCACTTTGGGACTTTGGCCAGGCCAGTCCCATTAGTGAGCAAAGGCAGCAGGTGACAGGGAATTCACAGGGAGTGGGAGAACCTAGAGAGTACCTGCCACATGTAAAAAGGACAGTGGCCACTCAGAGTTTCCCTGTGTGACCCGGCCCCATTTTTCCAGTTTTCCAGTGAAGTGGGAAATATGGATTTTTATGTAAAACTTCTTCATTTTTACATGTTAGCCTAAATTTTTAAAATATGTTCAAAAGTCAGAGTCATCCCATGAGCTTGCTGGTTTGCAATTCACAGCTGTACCCTTCACAGAGATCTAAGTCCCCTGACACTCCAGGGAACCCCCCAACAGTGCTTCTTTGGGCTCTGGCTACTAGACCCTTCAGCTGCCTGCACTCCTGCACGTGGTGGTTGTTAACCGAGGAACCAAACCCTAAAACACAGGCAGCACAGCAGTTCTAAGCTCAGGATTACAAATGCCAGAACTCTGAGGGATCACAGAAAAAACCTAGTTGGAGCTTGCACTTGATGGATGGATGATTGATTACAAGGCCAACAGTGGAGAAGGGACTTGCCCATGGCCCTACTGCTGGTTAGTCATACAGCCAGGAGTTGTTGTTGTTGTTATGTGCCATGGAGTTGGACTCGACTCAGCAGCCGCTCCTTGGGCTTCCAATGTGGTATCACTATGGAAGTAGATTGCCCAACCTTCCTTCCAAGGTGTGGCTGGTGGGTTTGAACTGCCAGCCTTCTGGTTAGCAGTCAAGTATGTTAGGCACTATGCTACCAGAGAGCCAGCCCAGGAATTCTGGCTTACAGGGCAGAGCCGTCACCACACCCAACACTACCTTCATCATGTCTTTGCCTCGCTCCTTCATGACAGCACTCATCAACTGGACTGCAGCCAGAGACACCTGGGCCCTGCTGTCTGTCAGGCCCTCGATGGCCGTCAACACGAGGGTGGTAAGCTGTATCTCAGTGAAGTATTCTGCAAATGCCTGAAACAGTGGGGCATCAGGCTGGGTACCTTGGATCCCCCTGCCTGAGACAGTCTGTGCTGTTCTTCCTGGGTAGGGTAGGAGGGCTTCTCTTGGGAGTAAGACACACTTTTGTCCTTGGCCTGTACTGTCTGCCTAGAGGACACTTTTACTGGTGACAGTCTTTGGGAACAGGAGAGAGAGAGAGAACACTGACCCAGGTGGAATGTGGGCTTCAGAGGTCAGAAGCTACAGAAGGGGAGATCTGGAAGAGATGAGCTGGGCTAAGATTCTTAGTGGTGTCTCTTTGAGACATAGATTGACTCTGCATTGCTTACAAAGTATCATGAGCATGATTCTACAGAAACAGGTAATAAAGAAGGATTAGTACTCATGATGCTCCTGGACTAGGACTTACATTATTATTGTTGTTGTTGGTTGCTGTCTAGTCGATTCCAACTCCTGGTGACCCCATGTATGCAGACTAGAACTACTCCATAGGGTTTTCAAGGCTGTGACATTTCAGAAGCAGACAGCCAGGCTATCTTCCGATGCACCTCTGAGTGGGTTTGAACTGCCAGCCTTTCTGCTACTAGTTGAATGCTTAACTGCACCACACAAGGATTCCTATGACTTCCCAAAGTAATATTTCACATCCCGTGGTGAAAAGGGAAGAGAGATGGGAGAGAAGAGTTCTAACCCCAGAGTCTATAGTATTGGATAAATGAAAGGCCCAGGCTCTCCCCATTTTGTCTCTGGCCCTGCCGCCTTACCTCGGCAATCTCAAAAGTATTGTTATAGAACATGTTGGCACTATAGACTTTACTCTTGCCTTCTTCTTTCCAGAATCCCTGTTTCTTCCTTCCCATCTCTGAAACAAAAATACCCGACCCCACTCCTCAGACACTCAGAAGGCTTCTTAAACCAAAAAAACCAAACCCACTGCTATTGAGTCAATTCAAAGTTATGGTGAGCCTATGGGGCAGAATAAAACTGTTCCACAGGGTTCCCAAGGCTGTAAATCCTTACAGAAGCAGATTGCTTTATCTTGCTCCTGAAAAGCAGGCAGTTGGTGGATTAGAACCGCCAACCTTTTGGTTAGCAGCCAAATGCTTTAACCACTGCCTTGCAAGAGCTCCTCCAGAAGTTACCAAACCCAAACCCACTGCCCTTGGGTTGATTCCAACAAATAGCGACCCCCATTGGATTTCCAAGGCTGTAAATCTTCATGGAAATAGACTGCCTCATCTTCCTTCTGTGGAGCAGCTGGTGGGTTTGAACAGCTGACCTTACCTACTACGCCACCAGATCTCCTTGCCCCACTAGAACTCCTTCAGAGGGCTTCTTCAGCTCCCTTTTCTTATCTTCCAGGGATCCTGGCCAGGCCTCAAACACTTACTGAATTAAGCCAGCTTGGGGAGCTGAGGGTAGAGGAATAGCCTTAAGAGAAAGTCAAAGGAACATCCTCTTTGCCTACCTCAGAGCAGAAACAGAATTGGATAAGAATATGGGGCTTGGCCAGTGGGAAATACTAATTCAAGAGAGCTATTTCCTGAGCAAGGCTATCTGTACATGTTTTGGGGCAGGTTCCTCAATGGAAATGAGGTACTCGGGTGACTTCTTGGCTCTCACTCTTCTGGAATGTAATGGGGAAAGTGAGGAGAGAGGGTACTCCATACTCTTCTGCAGCAGGAGGATACAGTAGAGGTTGTAGACAGCATGGGCAGATAGGAAGCAGATGTTGTCCACTGGGTCTTGGCAGCGTATGGCCAGTAGCCTTACCAGGCGCCCCAGTCGAGTAAACTCAATTTCTACCTGGGGAGGAGAGCTACAAGTCACAAGTTATCCCGGACAATCCCTTACACTGTATGATCACAAAAAACTGGGCAGAGAGGGTGTGTGTGACAGACAAGTGAGAGGTGAGCATAGATGAGTTAGAAAAAAAGAAAGAAACCCACACCTGTTGACATTGCTTGATTTGATTCTGACTCATAGCTACCCTATAGGACAGAGTAGAACTGCCCTATAGGGTTTCCAAGGCTGTAAATCTTTACAGAAGCAGATTGCCTCATCTGTTTCTCATGGAGTGGCTGGTGGGTTTAAACTGTCAACATTTCAGTTAGCAGCCAAACACTTAACCACTGCACCACCAGGGCTCCTTAGATGAGTTAATGGGAGTGGAATTAAACAAGTGAATTGTGGGCTATAAATTACATAATGGGATCATAGTTTTGGAATGACCTTACACTGTACCCCTTTTTGCCTCTTGACACCCCACTCATCCTTCAAGCCCAGCTCAAGTGCCTCCTCTTCCATGAAGCTTTCCCTGTCTCCTCACTTGAGAGCACTTGGGTTTTCACCTTTTATTCCCACCACATTTGGTTTGAACACTCATCATCACCTTCTACTTCAGTTTGTTCTGTGCATGCCTCTCACCTCTAGTAGCCTGTAAGCTCCATTGCAGACAAGAGAATTGCCTTGTCATCTTTGTATTCACTATAACACCTAGCATGGTAGCTGGCACAAGGTAAGTATTTAGTAACTGCTTTTTAGGATGAGTTGAATCAAACTGTCCAAATGAACAGAATTGAATGGGTGGTTGGAGGAAAGGAAAAGCAGAAAATGGGAGATGGGAGAAAGAGAAAAGATAAGATGCAAAAGAAAAAACAGGATGGAAACACAGGATTGGTGAGTAAGGCTGAATGACCACAGCTTCCTGATATATGTAATGAAAGTTGAGATAAAAAGGGCAGAGGGAGATGGCAGCCACAGCAGATGCTGAGTGAGGCTCTGACTCACTTGGAAGTTATTCATTTTTGCAGTGAAGCCAAGAATACGTGCAGTGCACCACATGGCCCGTTCTCGCTCATGATCCTTCTGGGAGTTCAGCCATGTGTCCAGAAGCTGGAAGAAGAAAATGAAAGGGCAGCCTGTTCAGCTGTATCCTAGAGGTAAGCAAGGTAACCTTGAGTCTGGCTTCTCAAAGTATCAGGACCACACTTCTGAATCCTGATCAAGAGGAGGGAAAATGTGGAACTGAATTTAAAATTCTCTTGCAATTCAGACTTTCTTAAACCACTGAGGCTGGATAAACCCCTGAAACTATTGCCCTGAGATAATCTTTAAACCTTAAGCTAAAAATATCCCAACATCTCTAAACCAAACAATAGTTTAGCTTGATTAGTAAAGGATGTCCACCTTGAGCGTTGCTCTTTAAAAGAATTATCTATATGAGATCACACTGACAACAGTAATTTGTACAGTTAAATAGGAAGCTTAGAGGACAATGAGTTTATGTTAGTAGTAGATGAATAATTTGGACAAGGAAAGTGAGAATGGTTGCACAACTTGAAGAATGTAATCAATGTCACTACTTTGTACATGTGAAAATTGTTGAATTGGTGTATGTTTTGCTGTGTAATTTTCAAAACCAAAAATTATTTTAAAAACCTGGAAGGTTTTAAGAAGGGAAGTAAGAAATTATTGTTTTAGAAGATGGTAGACATGTATATATACATATGTCTTATAATCTATTTTATGCTTTTTTTTGTGTTCTGCTTTTTAAACTTATTTGTTAAAAAAAAAAAAAAAAGTATCAGGTCCACATTTTTGAGAGCAGGACTTCTTTTGCCTGCTGGCAGATTGCATGTGGGTCTGGCAATAGAAGTTTTCATTTCATTCCCCAGCCCAGAATTTTACCCTTATCTAAGGGCTAGAGCTGAGCTTGTAACTGAGTTTATGTCTGAGCTCATGCTAGAAATCTCCCCATTGGAACCACCTTCTTCCAAGTTAAAGCAGTGGCTCTCAAACTATATTGGTCATAATTCACTTGTTAGTTGCCATTGAGTTGGCTCCAACTCATGTCAACCTTATGTATAACAGAATGGGTCCTGCGCCACCTTCCTTTTCCAGCACTATTTTGGACAGTACAGGTAGTCCCCAACTTACAATTTACTGGAGTTAGGATGAACTGCACTTACAACCATCCATTTGTTTGTTTGTTTGTATATCTTATTGTTGGTAATATGTACTATATACACTGTTGCAGCGTGTAATTTGGTGACATCATCATTCTCAGATGTTCACTCACAGATATTCAATTTTATGATTCACTGTTCAAAGCACTGCCACATAGATTTAATTTTGTAAACTAAATGAGGGGCTTCAGCTGCTTGCAAACATGGACTCAAGTGCTGATCACTTTGATAAAGTTGATAGGCAGATTTGGGAAACAGAGAGATGTTACTATGAAATATATGAATGAAAAAAGAAAAGGTCCTTACAGACAACTCTCAAGAATTTTCTGACTAGAAACACCATCCCATTCCCAGGGATAATCCAGATGACCCAAAACCTTCCACAAGTGAAGTTATTGCCACAACTGACAAAATGCCATTGTCCAAATAAATTTTTATGATTTGCATATTTTCTTAGGTATGTATTAAAGCATATCTGTAAGTTTATATGTAATGTTTCCAATCTTCAAAGACAAAGTTCAGATTTATAATGATACTGATAATGAGAGGCAATAATAATAAAAAATATATATATAAGGAGATATTCAATTTAAGTCAGAACTGACTTATGATGGAGTCATTGGAACAGTATCCTGTTGAAAATCAGGGACTACCTACCTATATTCTGTTGCAAGTCATAAGGTTTTCTTTGGCCAATTTTCAAAAGTAGACCACCAGGCCATTCTTCCTAGTCTCTTGGTCTTTAAACTCTGCTAAAACCTACAAATCATGAGTGACCCTGCTAGCTTTTGAAATACCAGTAGCATAGCTTCCATAGCATCATGGCAGCACAAAAGCCACCACAACAAATTGACAGATGGTGTTGGATGATTCATTCACTTAAATGGGTCAAAATACCCACAGTCCCTCTCTCACCTTTTCCTACTCTTCAGTGGAAAAGGAACTTGATTATAACAATGAAGTGTCACTGTATTAATAAATTCAGGGGTAAGCTGTTGTCTTATGCTGGGTTCTCTGGGGAAGCAAAACCAGTAAAGCTTATATATATATCAAGAGAGAAATATATCTTAGGAAAATTGCTAACATAGTTATAAAGGCCGGCAAGTCCCAAGTTCCTGGACCAAACATCAAACTGGGGGTTTTTCCTGTCTCATGCAGCTACAGGAGCTAATGAGCTCAAGATTGGCAAGCAGCTCTCTTCAGCAAATGACGAATCCAATATCACCAGGCTCACAGGACAGTTATAGGCAGCACAATATGATCCAGATCCACAGAAGTTTCCCGAATTTTCCCAGGACATCCATTTATATCTTGGAAGGAGGCCACACCCCTAAGAAATTCCCTTTTAACTGGTTGACTGCTCAAAGCATATACATCAGATCTCATCATGGGAACAACCACATCACCACTGCTTAAACCATTCAGAATCATGGTCCAGCCAAGTTGACACACAACCCTAACTATCACAGTCTACCCCTTGTCAACTTGGCAGTTGTACACATCTCCTTAACCACCCACATATAATCTGTAAATAAGGACAATTGTAAAGTCATACTTGGCCTAAGATGATACAGCTAACATACATACAACTAAAAATGCATTAGCCCTATACATTTTATAGTTTATAACTGAAGAAACCAAAATATTTGATGCACACACACAGTGAAGAAATACAACAATCACAGTCCTCATTTCTACAGCTGGTCAAATAGTCATAGTTGGTATTCAGAACTACTTTCTTCCAGAAAGACATAGAGAGGTACGTGGGAAGTACAGACAACAAAGATGAACCTTTTTGCGCATACAGTATGGTGTGGCCAGTGAAGGTAAACATGGGTATATGGGTGGATAGATGAGTGGACAGGCTGAAATATTAGGTATGTATATGAAGTGGAGAGTGCACCCAAGAACATATATAGAGTTGGCAGACAGTGGTCCAATAACTTTATGTGTATGATCTGAATTCCCAGGTGTGTAATGGGGCTGACAAGGGGCAAGGTTGTAGTCACTGCTTGGTCACAGCCAGCTACCCAGAGGGACCGAGTAGTTGAACCTGTGGGCTCAGGACCATAGTCACAGAGGACATCAAGCTCAATTGGCATAACATACTACACAAAACATTGTTCCACCTCCTACTGTAGCAAGTAGCAACTGAGATCTTAAAAGTTTGCAAGCTGCCATCTAGATTCAATGATGGGTCTCTCCTCGTCCAGAGCCAAGAAAAATGAAGAAACCAAAAATTCATGGAAACAATTAGTCCTAGCGACTGGTACACCATCTGATCTGCAGCCTATACAATTATGAGACCAGAAGAAATAGATGGTGCTCGGCTGCTACTGTCAACCACTTGGAAGAGGATCTTTGTAGGAGATCCTAGATAGACAGGGAGAACAATGTGGAACAAAACTCAAAATCATTTGGGGGAAAAAAAAGAGGGGAACAGGTTTGCTGGCCCGAGGAAGCCTGGTGGAACCACTGAGACTATGGCCCCTAGTTGCCCTTCAGGTCTGGAATTGAACGCACACCTGTGGCTTCCAGCCAAATAATGGACAGGCATATCAGTTGAGCATTTACCTGAGGTAGATACACTTCTTGGAGAGAACAAGCATGAGAGAAAGAAGGGCTGCTCAGGCACAGGGAGACAGCTCAGGGGGTAGGAATGCATGGAGGGATGGACACAGGGAAGAGGTAACTATCAAGAGGAAGTGAGAGAGGAGTTGTTGCATTGTGTTAAATTGTGGGCAATGTGTATGTGAACTGCTGTATGGAAAGTGTATTTGCTCTGTAAATTTTC
>NW_006921627.1:5978176-6019105 GCF_000298275.1 Orycteropus afer afer
TTCCTTCCGAGGAGTGGCTGGTGGGTTTGAACCGCCAGCCATCTGGTTAGCAGGCAAGTGTCTTAGCCACTATGCTACCAGAGCTCCTATAACAAACTTCTTAACCTACACTATGTAATATCAATCCAGTTTCACCTTGGTAATCAGGATCTATCACCCTAGACAATACAGTAACTTCCTTCTTTGCCTGTTCATCCAGAGGCATGAGGAAGCCAAAATGGCCTGGTGGCATTCTTAACTTCCAGTTCAAGGCAATCAGTATTGTGTCTCCAGGTGAGAGTGATCCTCCCTTTGGGACTAAGACCTCCAGACCTGCAGAGCTTAGGGTTACAGGGACAGGAAGCAAAAATTTTTTAGTGTGTCACTGGGGGTAATAGTGAGTGGTACCACTCCTGTTTCTACCCCTTGGTCCCTGGACCCATGAATCCTGGCTATTGGAGAAATAGCACTGTATATTGGATGCTGGTTTAGAGCATATACGGCCTCCTGGAGAACATTGCCCCAACCTAGCTGGCACCATAGTTGTATTTTTAGAAGGCCATTCCATCCTTCTATCAAACCAGCTGCTTCAGGTTGGTAGGAAACATGGTAAGACCAGTGAATTCCATAAGCATAGGCCTACTGTCACACTTCATTTTCTGGGAAGTGAGTCCCTTGATCCAAGACAATGCTGTACGGGATACCATGATGATGAATAAGGCATTCTGTAAGTCCACAGAGGGTAGTTTTGGCAGAGGTGTTGCAGGCAGAGAAGGCAAATTCATATCCAGAGTAAATATTCTGTTGTTGTTGTTGTTGTTGTTATGTGCTGTCGAGTCGGCCCCGACTCATAGGGACCCCTCCTTGGGTTTCCGAGGCAGTATCACTACAGAAGTAGATTGCCCAACCTTCTTCCGAGGAGTGGCTGGTGGATTTGAACCGCCAGCCTTCTGGTTAGCAGTCAAGTGCCTTAGGCACTATGCTACCAGAGCTCCTAGAGTAAGTATTCTAGTAAGAGTAAAACTGTTGTTTCCATGATGAAAGTGGTCCAATGTAATCAACCTGCCACCAGGTTGCTGGCTGATCACACCGAGGAATGGTTCCATATTGCAGACTCAGTGTTCGTCTCTGCTGCTGGCAGATTGGGCGCTCAACAGTGGCAGTAGCCAAGTCACCCTTGGTAAGTGGAACTCCATGTTGCTGAGCCCATGTATAACCTCCAGCCCTACCACCATAGCCGCTTTGTTCATGAGCCCATTGAGCAATGACAGGAGTAGCTGGGGATAAAGGATGACTGGTTTCCACAGAACATGTCATCCTATCCACTTGGTTGTTAAAGTCCTCCTCTGCCGAGGTCACCTTTTGGTGAGCATTCACATGAGACACAAATATCTTTACTCCTTCAGCCCATTCAGAGAGATCTGTCCACATACCTATTCCCCATACCTTCTTGTCACCAGTTTTCTAGTCATGCTCCTTCTGAGTCCCAGACCATCCAGCCAAACTGTCGCCCATAGCCCAAGAGTCAGTATACAATTGTACATCTGGCCATTTCTCCTTCCACACAAAGTGAAAAGCCAGATGCACAGCTCAAAGTTCTGCCCATTGGGAGGATTTCCATTCATCTCTGTCTTTCAGGGTGGATTACATACATTGGTTTTCAACTACTGGAGCTATCTTGCCTTCCCAAGATAATCCTTCTTGGTTGTAAATATTTCTTTTTATATCTTGTTGCATTTGGTTTGCTAATATTTTGTTGAGGGTTTTTATGACAGTGTTCACAAGGGGTATTGATTTGTAGCTTCCTTTTTTTAATGCTGTTTTTGTCTGATTTTGGTATCAGACAAATGAGTTGAGAAGTGCTTTGTCTTCTATTTCATGTAAGAAATTGAGTAAAATTGATGTTATTTCTTTAAGTAGAATTCATTGAAATCGTCCTGATCTGGAGATTTCTTTTCAGAAGGTTTGTTAAAAAAACATAAATTTAATTTTCAAAATAGCTATATGTAGCACTTGTTGTTGTTGTTGTTATTTGCCATCGAGTCGGCCCCTACTCATAGCGACCCCTCCTTGGGTTTCCAAGGCAGTGTCACTATGGAAGTAGGATTGCCTAATCTAGAGGCCCTCAATGAGGTGTATTGACATGATGGCAGCAGCGATGGGCTCAAGTGTAACAAGAATCATGGAGCTGGTTCAGGACCAGGCAGTGTTTCATTCTGCTGTGCATAGGGTTGCTATGAGTCAGAGATGACTCACTGGCACCTAACAACAACAGCACTGGAACATTCATTTTCATTGCTATGTAGTAGTCCATTGGATAAATACACTTCTATTTATTTATGAAGTTAATTTCATTGCATTTATTTATTATTCTGTTTATTTATGGAAAATGATGATGTTGTAGTTTTATCATTCATTTTCATCTTAGCTGAAATTCTAAAGGAAGTTACTTTTATAGACTATTTGGTTACCTTGAGGTATAGCTCAAAGATGAAAAATACCAATTTTCAAAGTAATTGAATTATTTTCTGTTGTTGTTATGTGCTGTCAAGTCGTCTCTGACTCATAGCGACCCCTCCTTGGGTTTCTGAGGTGATATCACTACGGAAGTAGATTGCCCAACCTTCCTTCTGAGGAGTGGCTGGTGGGTTTGAACCACCAACCTTCTGTTTAGCAGTCAAGTACCTAGCCTCCAAAGGTAACCCAATGAGGCTATTTCTCCAGTATCATTTAAATTTAAAATGAGTCTTAAAATACTTGATGTGTTTTAACTAATTAAAACTATTATTCTTAATAATGCTTAAATTATCCAATCTTTGGTAAATGGGTGCCTCTTTAAATTAATTCCTGAATCCTTTTAACCTGACATTCAAACCAAACCAAACTCACTGCCATCAAATTGATTCTGACTCATAGCAACCCCCATTGAGTTTCCAATGTTGTAAATCTTTATGGAAGCAGACTGTCTCATCTTTCTTCCTCAGAACAGCTGGTAGGTGCTACCTTTCAGTTAACAGCCAAATGCCTTAACCACTACACCACCAGATCTCCCCAACATGGCTGTGTTGTTGTTGTTGTTATGTGCCGTCGAGTCAGACCCGACTCATAGCGACCCCTCCTTGGGTTTCCAAGGCAGTATCACTACGGAAGTAGATTGCCCCATCTTCCTTCTGGGGAGTGGCTGGTGGCTTTGAACTCCCAGCCTTCTGGTTAGCAGTCAAATGCCTTAGGCACTACGCTACCAAAGCTACCCAACATGACTGTAGCAGTCTTTAACAGCTTCCTTGCTTTCCAGTATAACAAGATGATCCAGCTCATCTTGTATATTCCCTGACCTGACCTGGAATCAACTGTTTCTCCAAGGAGCTCTTGTTCTCTTCCAAAAACCAAACCAAACTCACTGCCATCGAGTCGGTTCTGACTCATAGAGACTCCTCCTTGGGTTTCCGAGGCAGTATCTCTACAGAAGTAGATCGCCCAGTCTTCCTTTCGAGGCGTGGCTGGTGGGTTTGAACCGCCAGCCTTCTGGTTAGTACTCAGATGCCTTAGGCACTATGCCACCAGAGTGTGTAATCAGAATTCTAGAACAGGAAGAGACAATAAAACCACAGAGAAAATTGTTGAAGGTTTGTTGGAAGAGAATTTCCCTGATATGATGAAAGATGAGAATATATCCATTCAAGAAGTCCGACAAACCCCAAACAGGATAGAAAATCACCAAAATATATTATCATCAAACTCACCAAAACCAAAGACAAAGGAAGAATCCTGAAAGCAGCATGGGAAAAATTAATTAAATGTTTAATTAAAATATTTACAATTTTTAGTATATTCCACTTGAATTTGGAGACCATCTCAAGAATAGATTTGACACATTGAACTCACATTGACAAAAGACCAGGGATATGGGAAGACATCAAGGACATCATATAGGGAAAAAAGCAAAAGGAAGGGAAAAAAAAAAAAATGGATATCAGAAGAGACTCAGAAACTTGTTCTTGAATGGAGAGTAGCTAAAGTGAAAGGAAGAAACGATGAAGCAAAATAGCTGAATAGAAGATTTCAAAGAGTGGGTCAGGAAGACAAAGTAAAGTATTATAATGAAATGTGCAAACACTTAAAGTTAGAAACCCAAAAAGGGACACATTCTTGGCATTTCTGAAGCTGAATGAACTGAAGAAAGAAGTCAGTCCTCAGGCAATGACTTAACAGGAACAGTAGGGCTAACCCCATCAAATGGAGGTGGGAGGGATAATGGTTTTACAGTAATCTCTTCTGATTCGAGGGAAGGTGCTATCAGCAGGAGAGAGTCAACAGAATTTAGGGGTTCCATGTCCCCATCTTTCTGATTGTCTGTCCATATGTCCCCATCCCAGGTTTCAGGATCCCATTTCTTCCCAATCAATGTCCTCACTTTAACTTCAGACATCATTCTGGGTTGGCAATTCATTTGACATTGTAATTCAGCCACCCTTACAATAAGGAGACTCTGGGTTTGGGTTTCGGTAATATTAGCTCTGTTACTAGAAGACATAAGGCTTTCTTTCAGGGTACAAGTGGACACATTGAGGTCTTTTATGCAGCACTTGAACTATGATTCAGCAGCCCTGACCTCATCTCACTCTTTTACCACTTTGTCTAGCGTTTAAGTAGGACCAACCAACCAGCTTGCTTATATTCCTAACACTGACAAAATTGCAGAAAAGCATCAAACATGCACTCACCCAGAGCCTCACTTCTCAAAAATACTTGATATGTTGTTTGTTGTTGTTATGTGCCATCGAGTCAGACATGACTCATAGCGACCCCTCCTTGGGTTTCCGAGGCAGTATCACTACGGAAGTAGATTGCCCCATCTTCCTTCCAAGGAGTGGCTGGTGGGTTTGAACCACCAGAGCCTCACTTCTCAAAAATACTTGATATAGGTGGTGCTATTTTGTGTATTAATATTGCTACCTCACATAATGGATGAGGAGGGCCCTCTTTACTAAGGGAGGTAAAGTCATCAGTGTCTTTATGGTTAATTAAACTTGAGAACCAAAACAGAATTGGTGAAAAACAATTTAGGAAACTCATACTTATGATTTTGTCTCTCTATAACCACTCTCAGTACCAAATGTCTTAGGCTGGATTCTCTAGAAAAGCAAAACCAGGAAAGCTTAGAGAGAGAGAGAGGGAAATTTATCTTAGGAGAATGAGTCACATAGTTACAGAGGCTGGCAAGTCCCAAGTTCCTGGTTTAGACATCAAGCTGGAAGCTTCTCCCCATTAACGCAGCTGTTGGGGCTAATGAGCTCAAGATTGGCAGGCAGTATAACAAGGCTGCTGACTTCAGTCAGTAATGTATCCAAGATCAGCAGGCTCACAGGACAGTTGTAGGCAGCACAAAGATCCAGATTGACAGAAGTTTCCTGGATTTTTTCCAGGATGCCCATTTATATCTTGGAAGTAGGGCACACCCCTAAAGAAACTTCCTTTCAACTGATTGGCTGCTCAAAGCATATATATCACATCTTATCATGGGAACAACCACATCACAACTGCTTACACCACTCAGAATCCTGGTCCAGCCAAGTTGACACACAACCCCAACTATCACAGTTGTGTATAAATCTGCTTGAGAAATATAGTTATGAATGATCTCTACTTGAAATATAATGTGTATCTCACCATTGGTAAATTATAGGCCCCAAAAATATCACTGGTCCAAGTATGCATCTCTGGTATCAACCTACAGTAACCAATCTGACAATGATGCAACAAAACAAACAGCAATTTATAATTGAAAAAAGAATAACAGCAGATGAAAAAATCCACAGCCAGCTGCACTGATTAAAAAAACACCCTTCCTGAAGATATCAGGAGTTCCAAAGGGAACTCTGCAATACTTCCTTGCAGTCAGATATAGACTTTAGAGCCAAACTGTGGTCTCTAGATATTTTCCACTAAGAAAACAAGGGGAGCTCTGGTGGCATAGTGATACCACCTCGGAAACCCAAGGAGGGGTCGTTCTGAGTTGGATATGACTCCACAGCAGTGAGTTTGGTTTTTTGGTTTATTCCTGGTAGTGGTATCTCACATGAACCTTAGGCTTTCTTCATTTTGTTTTTATCTTTTTTCTGATTGATCCCTTTCCAAAGAAATAGTGAGATATTTGTCACCAGTCTCACTAATTCTGTCTTCCATTGATTCAATTCTACTCCTTTGCCTGTTCAATGTGTTATCTATTTCTGAAAATTTAGTATTAATTTTCTGGATTTCTATTTGTAGATTTTATATCATTTCTAATATTTCATTTATTTTGTCATTTTGTTCTTGTATTGGCTTCTGAAATTGTAGTTCTAGGGTTTTCTCTATGTTTTCCTCAGTTTTGTCAGTATTTTCCTTGGTCTGTCTCTCAATCCATTGTTGTTGTTTTTATGTGCTGTCAAGTCGGACCCAACTCATAGCGACCCCTCCTTGGATTTCCGAGGCAGTATCACTACAGAAGTAGATTGCCCAACCTTCCTTCCGAGGAGTGGCTGGTGGGTTTGAACTGCCAGCCTTCTGGTTAGCAGTCAAGTGCCTTAGGCACTATGCCACCAGAGCTCAATCCATTAAAGGTACCTAAATATGAGTCTTTTTAATTCTTTATCAGGGAGTTCCAATGCTGCTGCTTCCTCATGGATGTGTTCTGGATCTGTATCCTGGTCCCTTATTTCTACTGCTTTATCTTGCTTCTTTGTGTGGACTGTGATGGTCTTTTGTCCCCAAGACATTGTGACGTTGAAGTATTTATATTTAATTGGTGATTGAATGCTCGAGTGATTTGCACAAGATTTTCATTTTCTTTGTTTTGTTTGGATGTTATCTGAGTAAGCAGGGTACCGTGCTCCTCTATTCACTAGTTGGCAGCACTTACGCACTCACCACCAGTCTTCTTTCCAGTCATCAGCCTGCCATATATGTGTGCTATCCTTGGCAAGCAGAGCCTATTCTTTGGTCTCGGGAATCTGAATGAGAATCCTGTCACTTTAAATATCCAAAATGGCCACCCCTTATAAACATTCAAAATGGCTGCACCCTCTGGACAGCCAAAAGTATACAGTTCAGTTTGTCTCCTTCTTTGCTGTTTCCCTTTTTAGTCATCAGCCATCAGTGCAGTCATTTATGCAGACTTTGGTGAGCAGGGGTGATTTTTAGGTTAATTCTCAGGTCCTAGCATGATTTGGAAATATTCAGGCTGTTCATGCCATCAGAATAGCTAACAGTGCACAGCTCCGTTTGCCTCCTTACTCACTGTTTTCATTCAAGTTCTACTAGCCGGTGTTTAATCCACTTCTTTATCCTTCCTTCCAAAGCTCAGGGCTCCAGGATTATCTTCTCTATCTGTGTCAATCGGTTTCTCTTTTCTTTGTTGAAGAGGGTCTGTGTAGCTTATCTGCCTATTCTGCCATATTACTGGAAGTCCTCAACATTTAATTAATTTTTTAAGTAAACATTTAAAAGATGTAGACTTGTTTCAATTTTCTTCAGATTCAACTTGAATGTGCTATTAGCAGTTGATGGTCTGTTCAGCAGTCAGACTCTGGCCTTGCTGTACCTGATGATATTGAGCTTCTCCATTGTCTTTTTCCACAGGTGTAGTCAATTTTATTTCTGTGAATTGGTTGGTACATAAATTTGAATAATAGTTATATTAATTGATCTTTCTTGTAGACATATGAATTTTTTCCTAACACTGACAGCATTTTATTTCAAGATAGATCTTCAATAGTTCTTTTTGATGATGAGTGTGACACCATTTCTCTTCAATTTGCCATTCCTGGTGTCTTAGGCTGGGTTGTCTAGAGAAGCAAAACTATTGAAGCTTATGTATAAAGAGATGGAGAGGGAGAAAGAGAGAAATTTATCTCAAAGAAATAACTCACACAGTTGTAGAGGCTGACAGGTCCCAAGACCATGGGTCAAACATCAAGCTAGAGACTTCTCCTGACATGCATAGCTGCAGGGGCTGATGAACCCAAGATCAGCAGGCAGTATAGCAGGCTGCTGGGTTTGGAGGTTAACTAATCAAAGATCAGCAGGTAAGACAGCCGATTGTTGCCTCTCAGGATATGAAGGAAACAGAGATGAGGATGATGAGCTAGATGCAGGATCAAAATCCTGCAGAAAGCCAGAGAGTTTTCCCAGGACATCCATATATATATTGGAAGCAGACCACACCCCTGAGGAAACTCCCTTTCAACTGATTGGCGATTCATAGCACATCTCATCATGGAGGTGGTTACATTATATAAAATCTCATCATTGGTAGAGCCTGGTGGAACCACTGAGACTATGGCCTCTTGCTGCCTTTCAGGTCTAGAATTGAACCCACACCTGTGGCTTCCAGCAAAGCAAAAGTCAGGCATAGGAGTTGAACATTTACCTCAGGTAAATACACTCCTTGGAGAGAAAGAAGGGCTCTATGGGAGAAACAAGGGCTGTTTATACACAGGAAGACAGCTCAAGGGGCAGGCATGCATGGAAGGATGGACACAGTGAAGAGGTGACTATGGGGAGGAAGTGGGAGGGGAGCTGTAGCATTGTGGTGAATTGTGGTCAATGTCATGAGACAAAGTGTATGTGAACTGCTGTATGGAAAGTGAATTTGCTCTAAATTTTCACCCAAATCACAATAAAAATAAATAAATAAATAATCTCATCATTGGGGATGACTGCATCATAACTATTTAACCCACTTAGAATTATAATCCAGCCAAGTTGACACACAACTTTAACTATCACACCCAGCATCACAGACCATATGATTATCCACTTCAAAATGGCCAATACCAGTCCATTTCACCTCACTAATACCTAGGATGTTGCTCTTCAAGCATTCCATTTTATTTTTGACAACCTCCAATTTTCCTCAATTCATACTTCATACATTCCATGTTCTAATTATTAATGGACCTTTGCAGCTATTTCTTCTCATTTTGAATCATGCCACATCAGCCAGTGAAGGTCCTGAAAGCTTTATTCAATCCATGGCATTAAGGTTGACTCTACCTGAAGCAGGCAACTCTTCCTTTGTTGTATTTTGAGTGCCTTCCAACCTGAAGAAATTCTGGAACACTTAATTGTGCTCATGCAGAATTCACACATAGACCAAGAATCAGTCATTTGAACAGAACAAGGGGATACTGAGTGGTTTAAAATCAGGAAAGGTGTGCATCAGAATTGTATCTTTTCACCATATTTATTCAATCTGTATGCTGAGCAAATAATCTGAGAAGCTGAACTATTTGAGGAACATCACAGCATCAGGATTGGAGAAGACTCAATAACAACCTGTGATATGCAATGACACAACCTTGCTTGCTGGAAGTGAAGAAGACTTGAAGTATGTACTGATGAAGATCAAAGATTACAGCCTTCAGTATGGATTACACCTCAACATAAAGAAAACAAAAGTCCTCACAACTGTACCAATAAGCAGCAGCATCATAAATGGAGAAAATATTGAAGTTGTCAAAGATTTCATTTTACTTGAATCCACAATCAATGCCCATGTAAGCAGTAGTCAAGAAATCGAATGACATATTGCATTGTGTAATTCTACTGCAAAAGATCTCTTGAAAATGCTAAAAAGGGAAGATGTCATTTTGAAGACTAGTGCACCTAACCCAAGACATGGTATTTTCAGTTGCCTCATAAGCATGCAAAAGCTGGACAATGAACAGAAAGACTGAAGAAGAATTGATGCCTTTGGATTATGGGGTTGGTGAACAATGTTTAATATACCACGGACTGCCAGAAGAACAAGCCAATCTGCCTTGGAAGAAGTACAGCCAGAATGTTCCTTAGAAGCAAGGATGGCAAGACTTTATCACGTGTACTTTGGGTATGTTATCAGGAGGGACCAGTCTGTGGAGAAGGATATCATGCTGGGTAAATTAGAGGGTCAGCAAAATATAGGAAGATCCTCAACAAGGTGGATTGACACAATTGGTACAAAAATGGGCTGAAACAAAGCAACAGTAGTTAGAATAATACACGACCTGGTAGTGTTTTGTCTGTTGTACATAGGGTCTCTCCAAGGCAGAAATGACTTGATGGCACCTAACAATAACAAGATGCTACCATAAAGGGAAAACAGGTGACACATTCAAGGGGCTCTCTACTATTTTAAAACTCCCTGTGAATCTAATATAGCAGTGAATTTGGTTTGGTTTAAAGTACATCCACACAATTTAGTAGTATGCAACCATAAAATAATAATAATAATAAGGGATATATCTATGAAATGATGTGGATAAGTGAAAAAGTAAGGTTGAGAGTTCTGAATATGATGTGCTACCTACTATGTAAAAAAGAAAGGGAAATAAGAACTACCATAAACACATGTTGTTCTTGTTGTTATGTGCCGTCGAGTCAGACCCGACTCATAGCGACCCCTCCTTGGGTTTCCGAGGCAGTATCACTACCGAAGTAGATTGCCCCATCTTCCTCCCACCATAAACACATATTTGCTTATTTTTACATTAAGAAAACCAGAAGGACAAACCAGAAGCTAATGAAATTGGTTAGCTATAAAAGGTGAATGGGAAGAAGGTTAAGAGTAAAGCTATTCTTTCTGGGGCAATTGTGGGGTTCCCAGCCTCTCCAGGGATGGGGCAAGACTACTCTGCATATAACTTTATATGGTTTTTAGTTTTTAATTATGTAAATGTTTATATAATAAAAATCTTAAGTAAAAAGAAAAGAAATCCTAAATTTTAACACAAACAAAAATAAACATAAATTATATCAAATTGATAATATAATCACACAGAAAATAATTATTTCAAACAATTTTTTAACATAGTACTCTGACTATACTCTTTAGTGGCCTATATTCTGACAGCAAAAAGAAGTACCAAGAAATCTTAAAACTTTCTGAAGTAATTGGGAAGCAAGATGTTTAGAAGAAGCCCAAAATATCACATTGGTATTAGCATGAAGAATTTCATCAAATCAATAAAAAAGACAAAGAACTCAATTTAAAAATAGGCAAATTATTGGAACTGCACTTCAGTCCTTTGAGCTAAGTACTTTTTAAACATTAAACATTCTCATTTAATCATCAAATGACTGTATAAACTAGATAGGATTATCACCTCTATTTTCCTGGAGAAAATTGAGGCTTAGAGAAGTTAAACAATTGCCCAAGGCCACAGATCTAATGGTAGAACCAGGATCTAGAACCAGACAGTATGTGTAAGTCCTGAGGCCATGCTTTTAACCACTATGAAGGAGCAGAGGAGTGGCCACAGCCATGGCTGAAGGAGGAAAAGAAAGAATTTCTCTTCCAAAGGGAAGACCAGTGTTATTTGGATCCTAACCTTGATCACATTACCCTAAAATATCTGCACCCAGTTTTTATCCTCAGATCCTCTGATATTGCTCACCCCACCCCAGTTCCTGTTTCCAACTTTTAAAGGTTTCTTCTCACTGACCTCTAAGCAGTTCTGTATTCGATGGGGCATCTCAATAGTAAGTGCTTCCATTAGCCTCAGGAGAGATAGCAGGGTCTCCTTGAACAGATCCTGAGGAGAGAATATCCAAAGTATTGCTGACATATCAGCCCCATCCATCCTCCTAAATTCAGAACTCTGGCTCCCCTAAGAAATCTTCCTTGCTGAATTCTGTACAGCCAGTTTTCCCCATTTCCAAGTACCATTTGCCTACTATTGAATGAATTCCTCTGGTGTTTTCACAAGGGCACATGTCTGCTTGTGTGCAGCATGTTCTAGTGAACTGGGAATTCCTTAACAACATAGCTATCCCCACCTTTTTCACTCCCAATCTTGGATACATATCCTATGCTCATTCAGGAGCTCTGCTCCCAGTGGGTGTTCTTCAGACAGTGGCAATGGCTGAGAGGGTGATAGGTTCCAGTAAGGGAAGAGGGTATGGCCTAGCACTCTGCAGGGTAACTGATTCATAGATATGGATTTCTCCCTCTCACCCTTTAGTGAACAAGTGACCTTTCCCAGCAATAGTAAGTTTATGCCTTTAAGCAAAAACTTATTGTCTTTTAATAAGCCAAAACATTATTTAAAAAAAAAAAAAAAAAAGCAGATAATCTGCCTGGAAGGGCTTCTACAAAGTCGGGGCATGCTGGGAGAATAAAGGTAGCACTTGTGATGGCTCTGGACCTCCAAAACTGACAAGGAAGGGAAAAAAAGAGAAGAGAAGGGAAAAGACAGCTCTCCCTGGAATAAAGTATTCAAAAAAAAAAAAAAAAAGAAAAAAACTACCTCCAGAGTAAGCTATTCTTTATGGGGCAATTGTGGGTTTCCCAGCCTCTCCACAGTGTGAGGAAGCCCTGTCAAAATGCCCTGTCCACTATGTTGAGGGAGGCCTCCTCCTGGGGACAAAAATGGGAAACCCACTTCCACTCTCTCTATATGTACCAGTCCTTCCTTCATAACATAAATAAATATAAACTGACAAATACAAATCATCAGACATCTGAGGAAAACAATAGCATGGAAAAGAAGGCCCATGATAAGCAAACAGACCAGCTGACCCTAAAGGAAATCAAACTAATTCAGTAAATAGTATAAAACTTTATTTTTTAAAAATTCATATTAATATTCTCAAAGAAATTTAAGAGATTATGGCATCAATAAAACAAGAACAACCAGCCAAGAGAAAGGAGCAATCATAGAACAGGGAAGAGTTTCTAGGAATTAAATATATGAACACAAATTTTAAATTGTAATCCCTCTTCCCTACATCATGGAAAATGAACTCTTTGAAAAATGAACTCAGCTCTCTCACTCTTGCACCTGAATTTATTTCCTCATGAACCTTTAATAAAGTTATGTTTGAACCTTCCAACCTAATTTCAACTGTACAACAACTATGAAGGGAAGGATGGAATGTCCACATTTGTACAAGGATACTAAAGACATGCAGTAGTAACCAAGGGGTAACCCCCAAGAAGAAAGAAAAACTCATGACTTCAAGCTGCATGACCTAACAACCTTCCTTCCAATGATTATGTTTTTATTAAAGAAGGTGAAAGATTTTTACATAAAACTGTCCAACCTATACTTTTCACCTTCTCAAAAATAAAAGCGATAACCATCCTAGTTAATTACCACATTGGCCTGGGCATTCTTGAGATTGGATGCCTCCTTCTGGATAACTTCCATGGGTGGCAGGCAGAGTACACTCTTGTAGCACGTTCTAAGCAGCTCTGCTCTTTCTTCTGGCTGTAAGAGGGGTCTGAACTGCCTAAGATCCAGGGAGAAGCATAAGTGTAACCAGTGAGTTGTGGCCAGGAATAAAAGCTGAGAAAGGGAAGGTGAGAAGGTAGAAACAGAATGGAAATAGAGGAGGACATGGAAGCAAGAAAGAGGGAGATACCAGAAGAAAAGGTAACTAGAAGAGAAAAGAGAGGAAACAGTAAGAAGAGATGAAAAGAACCAGGAAGTTGGAAACAAAGAACAAAAGGTAAGAGGGAAGACATGGCTATTGCAGGTAAGAGTGTCTGGTATTTAGAGATAATATATTACTTTAGGGAACTCTGGTAGCGTAGTGCCTAAGGCACTTGACTGCTAACCAGAAGGTTGGTGGTTCAAACCCCCCAGCCACTCCTCGGAAGGAAGGTTGGGCAATCTACTTCCGTAGAGATACCACCTCGGAAACCCAAGGATAGGTCTCTATGAGTCGAATCAACATGACAGCAGTGAATTTGGTTTTTGATACTATTTTTGGTTCCTCAAATATTTGAGGAGATGTTGGGGCCAGTGATAAAGATTTAGTCAAGGACAACCCTGAAAGCAGAAGGAAGCCTGGAACTGCAAGGACAGCAAGTGCCCACTGCAGCAGGAGAGGCAGTTTGTGTCAGGTGCTCCGAAAATGCTAGCCAAAAAGCTTAACCAAAGGAAGTGCCAGACATTGTCCAGTGGATGTCCTCTACTTCCTGGGGACCCCTACTCTAGAGGCAAAAGAAGAAGATGAGAGGTGAGGAGGGACTAGAAAAGAAAGAGTTAAGTAAAGCTACAGCAAGGAAGAGAATGGACGCCACATTATTACTTGAAATTAGTGATGATGTTCATTGCCTTCTGCCTAATGGAGCTGGAGATGGAGTTCAGTGGCTCTTCCCTGATCAGTGCCTGTGATCCCCCAAAGCCAAGAGGACCGTAAATGTATTATTATTATTTATTTTTTGCCCCCCCCCCCCACTCTAGGCCATATTCACAACAAAGTGGGACCTAACATCTTCAGGGATTTCCAAAGACTGGATTCTTAAGGATGGCACCTCCCTCCTCCTCCCACCCAACCATACCTACCCCACAGCACTGATCCCTATCCTGAGGATGGTAAAGGGAGAACTAAGGTAGAAAAAGGAAACTGGAACATCAAGACTTCTATTCTCCAGGCCTAGCCTCGGAGCCCTACAAGTAGTTTCAGTGATGACCCATCCTCCTTCCTCTCATCTCTATCTCCATCTTCCTGAGTGTTACTTACTGTCATGAAGACTACAATTTCTACTTTGTGGTGGAACAGGAATTGCCAGGTGATTGACATGTTTCCCAGGATGTGTGTCACCTTGCCCAGGGAGTTCAGGTAATCCAGCTTCAAGTCCTTATCCTGTACCAACAAGTTTGCTCAGAGACCTCCTAGGGTAAGAATGACCCTAAAGCCAGGGAAACCTAACTATAAGATTTGGGGGGTGGGGAGCTAAGCCTCTTATAACCTTCCCTAGGTTGAATCCCTGCACCTTGCCTCTGGGGGTAGCTAAGAAAAGAGAAAGTCTGTGGCATCTATTCTGGGGAGATAGTCCAACCTCTAACCAACCCCCTTCTGGAAGTCCCTCTTCATATAACTCTTCATATAACACATTAGGATATGTCTTTGTTTCTCAGGATACTCTTTTCATTGACTAAGTTCTACTCTAAAGATGTACAGTTGGGTGGTAGATTGGTAAATGGGCAGGCAGTGGAAGCACTTGTTATCACTACCCTAGGGATACCCATGTGGTGGGGAGAATTGTCAGATGGGCCAACCCTGGGCAAATTGCAAAGGCAGGAACATTGTTTGGGATTCCCTCTATCTCCCTTGGAGTTCCTGGGTGGCACAAATGGTTAAGTGCCTGACTACTGGTCAAATGATTGGCAGTTTGAACCCACCCAGAGCCTCCTCAGGAGACAGGCCTTGCAATCTGCTTCTTAAAGGTCACAGCTTTGAAAACCCCATGGAGCATTTCTACTCTGCACACATGGGATGATTATGAGTCACGATCGACTTGACTGCAGTTAACAACAAAAACAGGTACCTCCCCTGCCTGGTTTTTCCTCTATGTTAGGAAATGTAGGCATCACCCCACCCTTTATAAACAAGGGCAATGAAGAACCCAAAGGCATTTCACAAAGCATATTAACAGGGAGGAAGACACTTTTCAGCAAACCTAAAATTACTGCTGTCTTCTCTGGCCAATTGAGTTTCAGAGTTATCAGAACTAAGTAGCAGAGTTGAAATGGGGGAGAGGAAGTACCTATAACAGCCCCACCCCCCTGAGTCCCATTCAAGGCCTGTACTTTTTCCTTTGAGGGGAAGAGAGGAGAAGGGCAGGATAGGGTGTTGGAGAAGTAGGGTAAATAGGAAGTACCTTTTCCACAATGCAGTTGTGGTAATGTTGCAAGAGTAAGGTCAGGATGGCATCTAAATGTGTAAAGATTAATGTCTTGGCCTCTAAAATAATCTTGCTGTAGCTTAAGTAAATGGTGTTACAGACTAACCCCCATTCTCTTTGCTGATGTTCCTGTAGGAAGAAGGGGGAAAGTTGCCTTCTCTTTGCCTGATGGGGAAACTGAGGCTCAGAGAGGAAAAGATAGCCCAGAAGACATGGAAGGGAAGTTGGGGGTGTGGAATAGTGAACAGCTGGCATAATGGAGCTACAATGGGGGAGGGAGGGAACTGGTGATGCCAGGTCCTGAAGCAGGGGTATGAAGGAGTAAGGGAAAGGAAGGGGACCATGAACTTCCCCAAGGTTGATCAAAGGGAGAAAAGAGGTATTATACTTGAGTCACAAGGCCTTAGAGAAGTGGGGAGGTTGTACTAATGGGGATGCCTTGGAAGGCTTTGTGTGGGAGGCTGGCACAGCCCTCAAGAATGCTATTACCTTCATCAGCTTGAGGATGGACGACGTGTCCTTGTTGGTGAGTATAGTACCATACTCCTCCAGTTCATCCAGGGCTATCTTCAAATGTCTCAGGGACACGATACTGAGTGCCACAGCAATACCCTGTAACAGGAATAGCCCCAACCCCATGCTATTGCTCAGGGAGAGCCAAGAACCTGCTATGCATCCCCAGAGACAGGGATTTAGACACAGGAAAAGGAAAGGGAAGAGAAATGTGGTCTCCCTAGACTTGAACTGTTTAACATCTAGACAGAGAACGAAATACCCTTGTAAAAAGTAATTTAAAAGGAAAATTATTCCAGATAATGTAAAATAAGAGTCACAAAATTGGAAAATTCTTGGAATTATCAAGTCCTACATTGTGGAATAGAGACTACTTATCTGCACTAGGAATTCAAAGAAACGTTCTGAGGTAGGGATGGAAAGGAAGAATACATTCAAGGCATGTATCAGCAGGATTGGGTGGCTAATGAGAGAGAAGATAGGAGTTGGAAGAGAAGGAAGACTTAAAGACACTGCCCACATTCTTGTCTAGGAGACCAGGAAACAGCAGTAACTCAGACCAAAGTGGGAAGATAGGAAAGGGAGTCTGCCTGGGGCTGGGGAGAAGGAAGGAGTGGATTCCTGGATGTATTGTGTGTGGTGTGAAAATGTTGGGAGTGATGGGTCTGATCACTGATGGGTCTGAATGCTGGGGCTAGAAGTACAGATCTTAGAATCAATAATTTAGTGGGAGCTGGAAGAGCAAAAGGAAGCTTGGGGATTGATTCTATAGGCTTTGCCAGGAACAGTCTTTAGCTTAAATCCCTTCTCCTAACAGCAGGCTCTCTTGGCTTAAGTGCTTATCTGCCAAGCCAATCCCTAGAACTCACTCAACAAGGATAACAGAGCTAAAGGAACACCCAACACAGAGATGCAGGGACCAATGGTTTACCAACCAGGTACTTCATGATTCTTACTGTGGGATGGGCCACCATTTAGATGGTTTTCAACAACAACAACAACAAAAAGGCAGAGTAGAAGGGAACTGGGGTCGGTTCCTTAAGAGGGGATGAGGGATTAGTGGAACTTGGGACTTTTGGGCCTGCAAATAGATAAAAGGAATGTTTGCCTACCTAGAAGACAGGGGCTAGTTGAATGTTAGAAGGGGGTTTATTCTGTCCCTCTTCTCATGCCCTCCCTTAGACACAGACTTCCTCACATCATGGTCATCACCATTATAACTTACTTATACTAGTGCCATGCCAGCCTTACGTATTATCTCATTGATCCTCACACTGAAGTTTTGAGGTTAATATTATCATGCATGTTTTGCAGACAGGGAAAATACAGCAGTCCCAAAATCTACATTTCCACCCCAGATATGAGTTCTAGATCCACATGGTACTGGATATCTCCACCTGGCTCCCCCAGAGGCACCCAACTCTCCATGTCCAAAGCTGAATGCACCACCATACTCCTCTCTTTGTCCATGAATCCTGTCTCAGCAAATGGTACAATTATCCTTCCAACTGAGCATACTAGACCCAGGAATTATCCTGTATATCCTTCCTCATTATCTTTCTTCTCATATCCAGGCCATCCCAGGTGCTGACAGAGGGGTGCTGTCAAAGACTTCTGCATTCCAGTCAAACCACACCACTGACTCTTCTCAAGGCATGTCCCCAAAGTTCTTCCTCCTATGTCTTGGCTCAGAATGTTATGTCAAGTTGGAACACTTGTTCTCCTCCTTCTCCTAAGCTAGCTTCAACTGTCTTAAGTTCTAGCCAACCCAAAAAGCCACTATATGTCTCAGTGTCCGCTCATATAGCCTTCAATAATAGCATTGTTAGTTAACTGTTTTCTTCCTGTACAAGTCTTGTCTCCCCAGTGATACTGTCTGCAATGATTTTTATTTACTTGGACTCAGTAAACACTTGATGATAGCCATGGTGGATAGATGCTCTGAGAATCTAGCAGAAGAGGGTCTTGGAAAGGGAAAACATGAGGGGATTGACATCAGCTCTCCCAGCAGTCAACACTTAGAGAACCCTTATGTGCCAGGAATAATTCTACATGCTTTTACACCTTTAATCCTCAAAACCACTGTATGACACACATCACTTGTGGTATTCCTGCCAAAAATACATAACCTGGATCTAATCATGAGGAAACATGAGTCAAACCAAAAACGAGGGACATTCTACAAAATAAATGGTCTGTACTCTTTTAAAATGTCAAGATCATGAAAGATAAAGAAAGACTGAGGAACTATTCCCAGGTTAAAGGATAGTCAAGAAAATGACAACTAAATGCACTGTTTGCTCCTGAATTAGATATTAGACCAGAAAATTTTTTTTTTTTCTTTTGCACTAAAGAACAACTGGGACAACTGGCAGATTTTGAAGGGCAATGTTAATTTCCTGGTTTTGATCATTGTACTGTGTTTATGTAAGAGAGCATCTTCATTTTTAGGAAATACACATGTATATAGGGTTAAATGGGCATCATGGGTGCAACTTCGCAAAATGATTCAGAAAGGACAATAATAGTATATCTGTACATAGAGAGAATGATAAAGCAAGCATGATAAAATGTTAACATTTTTGGAATCTGGAAAAAGGGTATATAGAAATTCTTTGTACTTTTTCCCAGTAGGGGTGTGTGTACAACTTTTCTATAAATGTGAAGTTATTTCAAAATAAAAAGCTTTTAAGAGAGCATCCTCTGAGATAGGTTACCATAGCTTCATTTTATAGAGAAGGAACTGAAGCACAGAAAGAAAGCTTCAGTAGTTTGTCCAGCCATGCACCTGGTAAGTGGCAGAGATGGGATTCAAATCTAGTGGTCTGGCTCAAAAGGTCGAACCTCTTAGCCACTTTGCCATCCTGCCTCTCAAACTAATTGTGTCCCCCTGCCCCCTGGTATGTCAGGGCCCTCCACCTCACCTCCCTATCCAGCAGCTCCTCATGAGCAGTTTTCAGAATGGAGGAGAGCATCATCTTCACCAGTTTCGGATTCCTTGAGGTCCGCAGGGAGAAGCCAAAGAATTTATATAGGAAGGTCTGCAAGGGATAGAAGAAGGCTTGGTGCAACAGTGCTGGGCTGCTAACCAAAAGGTTGGTGGTTTGCACCCACCCAGAGGCTCTTTGGGAGAAAGGCCTAGAGATCTCCTTCTAAAAAGATTACGGAAAATCCTATGGAGCAGCTCTGCTTTGTAACACATGGGGTCGCTATGAGTCAAAATAGGCTCAACAGCACCCAACAAGAGGGTTGGGAAAGAAGGGACATGTGCAACTTGGAATGAATCTAGGGTGGCCTTGGAGATAGCCATTTGAGAGACCAGTTTTGTAATGTAAGTCCCTACCTCTCCTTATCATCCCATCCTCCACACTGGCCTCTTGTTCTCTGGGGTTTCTGACAAGATTGCTGGGGCTCAAGCTAATGGGAAAAGATAGCTACAGTACTAACTTCCCAGCCTGTTAGGATACAGGTCATCCTTCAGCGATGGTCTTTATCCTTGTTTAGAGTCCCTGGGTGGAAAAGTTAAGTGCTTTACTGCCAACGAAAAGGTTGTTGATAAGAGTCCACCCAGAGGCACCTCAGAAGAAAAGCCATTGAAAACCCTGGGTACACAGTTCTACTCTGGCACATTAGAGGTCTCAGTGAGTTGGAATCAACTTGGCGGCAGCTGTACCTTGCTGTCACCTTATCAGATGCTCTTGGTACCCTGTGCAGATCCAAGGGTCCTTTCCCCTTTACTAGCTGCAAGCAACTAGTGTGTACCCATCTTTAGCCTTCTCTGGGTGATTGCCCTTGGGTTATTGGGGCCTCCTTGCTTGGCCTTGCCTGAGAGGTACAATCTTCCCTCTCACCTCCCTGCCCCATTGCAACCATGGAAGCCTGGAGCCAAAGACAGACATGTATGAGTAGGAGGGTGTAGGTACAAAAAAACCCCTTTCTCTTGCATCAAAGCAGGTAGACCGTACATTGTAGTTTACACTCAGAGCCCCCATGGCACCAGACCAAGGCTATCCTTCCCCAGAAACTCATCCTCAGTGAGCTTCTCCCCTTCCCTCTCCTGCTTCCTCTGCTTGTTTGTAGCTTCTCTTGAGAGCACTGGCATAAGACTTCCCACCTCAGGCTCTGCTTCTAGAAAACCTGGCCTAAGACACTCACTTCTCTAGTTAGCTGGCAAATTATTACTTACATTTCCAGACTTGTTCATATCTCTCGAGGGTGGCCAGCTACCCCAGTTTTCCCAGGACTGAGGTAAGACTTTCAGTGCTAAAACAAAGACAGTCCTGGGCAAACTGAGATGGGAAAGCATCTCTGTCTCACCACCACAGGTCAAGGGAATGTAAGCATACAGTGCATATTTCTATCATAGCCCAGCACACTTACTGTAATTGCCCATTGACTTGTCTATTCACTTGAGCAGGCAGTGTTTTCCTGAAGGCAGGGATTGTGTCTTTTATATGAGTGCCCTGAATCTAGCATGGTGCCTGTTATATAGTAAGCACTTAGTGCTTATTTTTAATAACTGCATTAGTGAGATCAGAATTTCTGCTTGCCTCATTTTTGTATCCCCTCCTACCATCCTCAAAACTTTGCATATAGAAGATGCTTCGTAAATATTGTGAATAATTAGAGAGCAAACAATTGTTCTTGGAAATGGAGCTTCTTTCCCGGAGAACCCCCTAAGCCTAAATAAAGTGTTGCTGAGTGACAAGAAAATAATATTAGAAATCAAGATTCTAGTGTCAGTTCTACCAATAATTTGCTCAAGTCTCTGAATCCCTCTGGGTTCTATTTCTTCATCTATAAAGTAGGAATAGTAATAGCTAGCAGGTTATATAGCCCTTTTTTTACAAAGCACTTTCACGGCTACCCTCTTGTTCGATCCTCTTCAACTCTCCTTTGATGTAGTTCTTTTTGCCACTTCCTGAGTGAAGAAATGGAAATTAAGACACTTGACCCAAATTCTGTGTGGAGCAAATGGAAAAGCCAGGGTGGGAACCCAGGCTTACACCACCCAGGCCTTGAGCTCTCTGCCAGAAGGAGTCACATCTTACTCTGCTCTGATCCCAGAACCACACACAGTCCCTCAACCATCATATAAAAACCAGCTGCCATCGAGTTGATTTTGACTCTTGATGATTTCATGTGTGTCAGAGTAGAACTGTCTTCCACAGGGTTTTCAATGGCTGATTTTTGAAACTAGATCGCCAGGACTTTCATCTGAGGCATCTCTGGGTTGATTCAAAACTCCAACCTTTTAAGTAGCAGCCAAGCACATGCCCTCAAATATTATTTAAATCAACTTGCTTAAATCTTTCACTAACACAAATGCACTGCCATCAAGTCGGACCCGACTCATAGCGACCCCTCCTTGGGTTTCTGAGGTAGTATCACTACGGAAGTAGATTGCCCAACTTTCCTTCCGAGGAGTGGGTGCTGGGTTTGAACTGCCAGCCTTCTGGTTAGCAGTCAAATGCCTTAGGCACTATGCCACCAGAGCTCCTAAATCTTTCACTAAGATCAATAAACTTTCCGCAACATCCACGGACCAGCTCCACTCTGTGTCAGAACAGCTGGGAGATTCAATTAAGAAAACAGATAGCAAAGTGCTTGATAAAGCCTATAACACTAAGCAATTGTAAGATTATTATTAATATTGCTGTTTCTGGGTGTCCACCCACCTTCATGTCCCCTGCCCACTTCATTCCCTCAGGGCCTAGGAAGGCTGGTTTGCTCTTGCCTCTTAGGGCTGCCATCTGTGAACATTTTCACAACCTTCCCTGCCAGTCTACTCTACCATCACCCTGCACCCCAATTTCCCCCTTTGACACCATGACCCCTGGCCACACACACAGACTTACCTTCCCTTCGTAACAATCGCTGAAATAATTTATCCTGTCCAAGATGTCCTTGATGAGTTGTTCTAGCCAGTTGTCATCATTGATGGCCATTAGTGACTGACTTAAGAACTGAGTAGAAGAAAAAGACCATAAAGAATAGTGGAAGGTCCAATGGAATACTATGCAACGCTAAAGAATAATGTAGAATCTGCAAAACACCGCATAACGTGGATGAACTTGGAGGACATTATGCTGAGCGAAATAAGTCAGTCACAAAAGGACAAATATTGTATTAGTCCGTTATTGTGAAAGTTAAGGAAAGGTTTATATATTGGAGGACATTTTCTTTGTTGGTTACCAGGGGTGGGAGGGAAGGGGAGGGAATGCTGTTAGATAGATAGAGAGAAATATTGATTTGGGTGAAGAGAAGGGCAATGTACCAAATGTGAGTGACCAATATGGCAGCATTGAGGATGAGAAAGACAGAGAGAGTTACATGGGCAGTACAAACAACAAATATGAACCCCTTTGTAAATACAATACTGAATTGTCAATGAAAGCAAACATGGGTATAGGGACGGATAGATGGGTGAACAAGCTAAACAATTATGTATGTCTAAATGGAGAGTGTATCCAAGATCATATACAGGGTTGGCAGACAATGGGCCTCTTAAAGAGTATGAAGGGATGGACACTGGGAGGAGGTAACTATGGGGAGGAAGTGGGAGGGGAGCTGCTGCATTGTAAATTTTGGTCAATGACATGAGACAAAGTATATGTGAACTGCTGTATGAAAAGTGAATTTACTCTGTAAATCTTCACCCAAATCCTAATAAAAAAAAAAAAAAAAAAGTGGAAGGTCAATTTTATTTTACTGTGTAAACTTTCACCAAAAATATAATAAAACACTATTTAAAAAAAAAAAAGTGGAGGGGCTTTTCTATCCAGTGGAAGTGGGACATGAAGGAAGTGAGAGCCAGGAGACATTATCTGTAAATATGGAGAAAGCACTTACAACACGTGAAAGAGTTGAGATACATGAACGCGGTCAGGACTAGAGAATGACAATGCACTGACAAGGACAATAATGCAACTAAATGTGTAAAGCCCTGTCCAGTTTACAAGGCACTGCTCTATATTACTGTATTTAATTCTGTGAAATTTCACAGTTTTCATTGCCTTTTCATAGAAGAAAGAGCTGAGGCCTAGAAAGGCTAAATAACTTACCTAAGGACAGACAGCTAGAGCTCTTTCCTGTACTCTCCCTGAGGGTAAGGCTTTGGGGATGTGAAAGGTGGTAAAGGCTTAGGGTATAGCCAGAGACTCTGATGTAGACACCAAGAGACAAGACAAGTTCCCTTGGGCAAGGAGTTCCCTTGATCGTGGCCTCAACCTCTGGGGGCACTTGAATTCCTTCTCCCAAAGATTCTGACAAAGGTCAAGAGTGAGGAAGAACGCTGCTGGGTGGAGGGAAGTACCTGTTGGGAAGTGCTCACCTGAAGCAGCCTGCCCTCCCACTCCTTCTGGTTCAGGTCCTTCTCCGTGTGATCTGGGAAAGAGGAGAGAGCATGGGGCCACCAGAAAGCCCCAGCCAGGGAAGAAAAAACAACATTTGAACACTATGCTGGGGGCTGTATATCCATCATCTCACTTAATCCTCACAATAATCCTACAAGGTAACTGTTTTACATTCTATAGAGGCTGCAAGAGATGAGTGACTTTCCAGAGGTCAAACACACAAACTGATCAGTGTCAGAGCAAGGAATCAAACCACAGCCTGTCTGGCACCGAAGCTAATGGTCTTGCCTGATCCATCACCTACAGGAAGGGGGAGCCATTAGCCTGGGAACTCTGGAGCCACAGGCTCCTTGACTTGCACATCTGCTACGTGCAGAAGTGGCCCGAATAAGCAGAAACAAATGGTATTTCAGAGGGACAGAGAGGCTGGTGCCAGTTCTCCTCACCCCAAGAGAGGTTCATCTTACACCTCAGGACTCCAGCTCTTCTAGTTTCTGCCCATTTCCCAGCTCCATTTCTCCCCTCCCAACTGATCCCTCACCCTTCAGGATATACAACATCTGGGGGATCTCCTTCATCCACAGCTGGCCCACATTCGAGTGGATAACAGGGTGCAGAGAGGTGATAGGATGCAGGGCATGCAGTAGTCTTAGGGAGCTTGCACCAAGATCCCTTTCTTTGTACGGCTTCACGGAAAGCAACTGAGAAACGAGAAGTAAGCAGAGAAAAGATTTAAGGGAAAAGAAGGAAGAAAATTAGAACAAACCCATAGAATGGTAGAGATGAAACTTAGACCTTCCCTATTCTCTCTCACTTGCTGAATTTCTACATGTGCTCCAAGATGACTTCAAAATGCCACCTCCTCTATGATTTCTTCCTTGACTCTAGAGGCCAAGTTAGCCTATTGCTCTTCTAAGATCCTGTACCAAAAATCAAATTCACTGCCATCAAGTCGATTCCACTAATAGTGACCCCTCCTTGGTTTTCTGAGATGGTATTGCTACGGAAGTAGATTGCCCAGTCTTCCTTCCAAGGAGTGGCTGGGGGGTTTGAACCACCAACCTTCTGGTTAGCAGTCAAATGCCTTAGCCACTACGCCACTATAGTATCCTGTATATTCTTCTTTTGGTACATTTATCACTGAGTTATGAGTGGTTATCCCCATGTTTGCCTCCCCAACAAAGACTTGAATACCTTAAGGATAGGTCTACACCTTGTCTGTCCTTCAAGTGTTCATAATATCTTACATAGTGCTGGGCAAAGAGAGAAATTCAAAACACACTTGCTGAGAAAATGAAGTCCAGAAAGCCATGATGACTTGTTCGAGGTCAACAGAGAGAAGCGCACATCGAAGCCACATAGAAGAAAAACCAGGTCCTCCCCAAGCCCCACCTCACTTCCCCATGCTCCAGGCTTTCAGTTCCCTCTTCCTTCTTTGGCCAAGATCAATTCTTCCTAGGGCCCCCATGATCCTTGGCCCTACCTCCTTATTCCAAGTCCAGCATATGCCTGGAATAGAGTAATACTCAACTATTTGTGGATTGAACAGGTGAATGAATGAAAGGACAGATAAAATTCTCATCCCAGCATCACTTACCATGAGATAGATTAGGAGTTTCTGGGGCGAGATGAACTGGGTGGCTAAGTCAAAGAGAGGATAAAGTAAGATAGAGTTAGTGCCAGCTCTAGGATGTCCAACCTCCAGCCCCTACCAGAAGGCCACCATCAGTACTGAGAGGACAAGCAAAAGTGAAGCACAGAGGGGGCACCCATGCGATGGGGATTGTGACATTTTGATTCAGTCTAAAAAAGCAAGTTATTACATTTTCAGCTTTAAAAAATTTAAAACCAATAAAGTGCTAAGCACACATCTTCTCCCCATCCTTGACCCCTACTGGGGTTAGAGGTCAGGGATAGGAAGCATAGCATAAGCCAAGGCAGAACTAAGGGTCAGGAATGCCTATGTATCCACATCTTGACTCCAGTCCTTCAAAACGAGGACTAAGGCAAAAAGAAAGTGTGTCTGGGATTCCAGAGGAGGCCCTTTATTATCCATTGTGATTTTCTCCTCACTGGCTCCTCAGATTGTCATCCTGACCCACAGACTGCCTTTCTTTAGGCTGCTGCCCTAACCCTAACCCTGCCTTTGCCTTACTTCTGCCATCCTGGCCCAGGCTCCCAGCCCTCTAGCCTCACCCACACCACAGATCTCATCCCCACAGAGATTCAGCCTGCCTCCCATCTTATTGTTCCATGCCCATATCAGCTTGTGCTTTCATGTTGGCCCCTTTCCACAGGCTATCCCACCTTGTACTTACGCCTCAGGTGAAAGTTGCTGAGGTAGGGAGTCTTGCCCTGAGACTGGGCCTTCAGAGCCATTTCCGTGACAGTCTTACTCAGGGGCACAAATACCAAGATGTTGCTGGGGTGACACACCAAATTTATCAGTTGGGGCAGGGATACCTGGCAGGGGACATGGCAGGGGCTTCAAAGCCCAGCCCCAATCACACATTCTCCAACCCCATGACCTTATATCTTGGAGATATTGCAGGTTTGGTTCCAGAGCACCACAATGAAGCAAGTCATACAATTTTTTGGTTTCACAGTGCATGTAAAAGTTATGTTTACACTATTCTGTAGCCTTTTTAAGTGTGCTATAGCAGTATGAAAAAGTTTAAAATATTGTGACATTTATCAAAATGTGACACAGAGACATGAAGTAACCATATGCTGTTCAAAAAATGTTACTGATGAACTTGCTTGACATGGGGTTGCCACAAACCTTCAATTTGTGAAAAATTCACTATCTGCAAAATGCAGGCAACACCCCCACCACCACACACATACATGCACACACATACAAACACACACAACCTCCTCCTATTCTATATTGATAAAATATAACCAAAACCAGTTGCTGTTAAGTCAGTTCCAACTCATGGCTTTAGAACTGTGCTCCATAGAGTTTTCAATGGCTGATTTTTCAGAAATGATCACCAGGCTTTTCTTCCAAGGCACCTCGGATAGAGTGGAACCTCAAACCTTTCCTTTAGCAGCTAAGCACATTAATCATTTGTGCCACTATAACCAAGATCCTTATTAGAATGATAAAGGAAGGGTTTGATTAGATAGAAGAGCTTCTTGAAATCTGGGATTGTGAACATTCCAGAGGCAGGGGAAATGCTGAAGGACAGAAGACAGAGTTTGCTGGGAGAAAGAGCGGTTGTGGCCTCAGGGAAAAGGAGATTAAATCATAGCTCTCCTTTACCTCCTCACAGCCCTTTACTCAACTCTGACCCACACATTAGCTCATTTGCACCTCCAAGAGTTAGGTTGCAGTAAGCAGGCATATAATTCTACCCCCTACCACCCCCATTTTACAGAAAGGGAAATTTCAGCCCACACAGCAACTTCCCCCAAAATTTTACAGCGGTGAGAAACTGGCAAAACAGTATTCAAGCTTAGGCCTCCAGATTCCCCATCCAGTGACCCTCTTCTGCTCCACTGAGCCACTTCTCAGAGGAGCCCCAGCCACTGAGTGGGAATAAATGGAGCTGAGGAAGGTTGGAAGAGACAGTACAAAGGGTTAGATGGAGGAGCAACAGACAGTCAGTCTATGGGTCAGTGTGGTGGTTTGGGGAGTCAGGGGAAGAAATGGGAAGGTATCTCTGGCCCTAGCTGTTTTTACCATCTGTAAGATTTTGGAACACATTTTTTGAATTTCCTCTTCAATCTGGAATAAGAAATGAAAAATTAAAATCTGAAACCAATGCTAGCTGAGTATCCTGATTCAAGGCCTCTCTGGCCCACGGATTATGTTTTTAGATGCTTTAGGCTGCTCCCCATCATGCCAGCCATACCTTCTTCTTCTTTCCCTTCTGGTTCCAGTCCTGCCCTTTCTCCTGCCCCCTCCCTGAGACTTGCTCCCACCATCCACCCTTCTACTTGCCTGGGTACTTAGCTTTGAGGACTTAGGCTCCATGAGCTTGATGAGGTAGTTGATGATGACATTCCCTTGGGGCAGGGTCAAGCAGCCACACTGGGCCAGCGTCTCAATGAAGTACAGGAGGGACATCGGCGCCTGAAGGGCCACAAACCATCACATGGCAGGACAGGAAGAAACCTTAGGATTGGCCAATGTAACCCCTCATGTTCCAGGTGAGGTCAGGACCAGAGCAGGTAAGAGGTATCCTCAAGGAACCCAAATCTCCTGACTTCAAGTCCAGTGTGACCTCTTCTGTGGACTCTGGCCATGACAGCTCACCAGCTATTGAACCTGATTACTTCCTAACTCTGCCCTGGATTTCCAACCCACTTCGCTTCCTACCAACCTCCTAGAGAACACTAAGACCTTAACTTGTCCACTCCTTATGTCCCCAGAAGTGTTAAAATTGAAAGGAGTGTTGGATGGGGGAAGAATCTGAGTCCAACAAAGGTCTCATGTTCTGGCCTTCATAGGTAAAGCCAGGAATGGACTCCTGGTATTCTGAGGGTCCAGCCCTCACATTCTAGGCTCTTCATTAACCTAAGAATTGTTATTGTTGTTGTTGTTCTTGTTAGTTGCCATTGAGTCAGCTCCAACTCATGGCAACCTCATGTATTACAAAGTAGAACTACATTCCAAAAGGTTTTAAAGGCCTTTTGGAGCAGATCATCAGTCTTTTCTTCTGAGGCATCTCTGGGTGGATTTGAACCAACACCTTTTGGCTAGAAGTTGGGTACTTAACCATTTGTGCCACCCAGGGACTCCTATCCTGAGGAGTAGGACCTTGTTTTCAGGGGTGATGCCCATTGTCCAAGGAGCCCTGGTGGTACACTGGTTAAATAGTTGGCTGCTCACCAAAAGATTGGTGGTTTGAACCCCCCACCACTCCAAAGGAGAAAGAAGTGGCAGTCTCCTTCCATAAAGATTTGCTGTTATTATCGTTAGGTTGATTCCTGCTCATAAGAACACTATTTACAACAGAACAAAACACTGCCAGGTCCTGTGCCATTTTCACAAGCATCACTATGTGTGAGCTGCTTGTTGCAGTGGCTCTGTTACTCTATCTGATTGAGAGTCTTCCTCTTTTTTGCTGACCCTCTGCTTTACCAAGTATGATGTCCTTCTCCAGGGACTGATCCCTCCTAGGTACATGTCCAAAGTATGTGAGATAAAGTCTTGCCATCCATCCTCACTTCTAAGTGTTCTGGCTATATTTCTTCTTGTTCTTTTCTTTTTTTTGGCTATACTTCTTCCAAGAGAGATTTGTTCATTCTTCTGGCAAACCACATTATGTTCAATATTCTTTATCATCATCATATTTCAGATGTATCAATTCTTCTTTGGTCTTCTTTATTCATTGTCCAGCTTTCACGTGCATATAGGGTACTAAAAATAACATGGCTTGGGTCAGGTGCATCTTAGTCCTCAAAGTGACATCTTTGCTCTTTAATACTTTCAAGAGATTCTTTGCAGGACATTTGCCCAGTGCAACACATTTGATTTCTTTACTGTTGTTTCCTAGAGCATTTATTATGGATCCAAGTAAAATGAAATATTTAACAAATTCAATATTTTCTCCTGCTTCCATATTTACAGAAACCCTATGGGGCATTTGTACTCTGTCCTATAGGGTCACTGTAAGTCAGAATTGACTTAACAACACTGTTTTTTGTTTTTAATTTTTAATGTGATTTGGGTGAAATTTTACAGAGCAAATTCACTTTCCACACAGCAGCTCACATACACTTTGTCTCATGACATTGACCACAATGCAAAGGCTCCCCTCTCATTTCCTCCCCATAGTTACCTCTTCCCTGTGTCCTTTCCTCCCATGCACTCCTGCCCACCCCCAGCTGTCTCCCTATGCATACACAGCCCTTCTATTCTTCCCATGATTGATCTCTCCCAGGAGTGTGTCTACCTAGTGTAAATGTTCGGCTCAAGATGCCAAGAAAGGAATTATGCTCCCAACCCCCATATTGAGCTCTCTTCTCACCAGTTTGAAATCTTCCTGAATCACAATGATGACTGAATTTATCACCTCATTCTTCAGTTTCTCTGTCTGGGGCACTAGAGAAAAGATAGACATGAAGAAATTGGAGGTCACCTTCCTCCCATCTCCTCTATTACTTTAGGAGATATAAAAAGATAGACAAGTGAGAAAAACTCTAGGTAGAGTCCTGACCTTCAAAGCCCAGGTGAAGTATGCAGAGGATCCCTCAGCTATCCCTCTGCCTCTAAATCATACTGAAACTGACTCAGCCTATGCTGAAAAGTGAGCTAAGACACTGCTTTGATCAAGCTGGCATTTAAGCCTCATGCCCACAGTCTCCCATGGCTGTCCACACAAATCCACCTTTCCAGCCAAGCTCTTCTCCTCACCCCACATCTCAATCTTATAGAATTTGGACCAAGGGTCTTCTACAATGGGGACATCCTCTTCTAACCCACTGTTACAATCTCCTTGCCTGCCCTTGGTCCCATTCCTACATAAAGCCCAGCCCAGTACCCCTGACTGATCCTGTCTCGACATCCCTGTTGCATATTGTCATGTTCACAGCTATGCACTTTATTGCATATTGTCTTGGGTTGTTGTGCTGTGCAAACAGCCTCACCTTCCCTAATCAATAGTGAGCCCCTCAAGAACAGAGACCATGTGATATTTATATCTGTAGTCTCAGTGCCCGGCACTGGGCTAGACACACAGTACTTGATTGGAGTTGAATCCTATTCTTTAAGACAATAATCATAGATACATCCACTGCCATCAAGTTAATTCCAACTACTTACTGCTGAGTAGGCACTATTCCAAGCACTTCATCTGTTACCTCATTTAATCCTTAACTAAAAAGTCCTAAAACCAGTAAAAGAAGTTGCTGTTGAGACAATTCCAACTTATGGTGACCCCATGTGTGTCAGAGTAGAACTGTATTTTATAGGGTTTTCAACAGCTGATTTTTCACAAGTAGATTACCAAGCCTTTCTTTCAAGGTGCCTCTGGGTGGACTTGTACCTCCAACCTTTTGATTAGCAGCCAAGCATCATCATACCTATTTACACCTCCCAGGGACTTAAAAAAAAAATAAAATAAAACCTTAAAAGTAGATATTATTCTTACCTCTATTTATAAGTAAAAAGTAAAGGCACAAACTAAAAGTAATTTGCCCAAGATTGCTGAGTGAGCGAGAAAGAGGCCAAGATTTGAACTCAAGGTTTAGTTCTACAAACTATGCTTTTAACTACTAAACTAGACTCTCTCCCAGAAAAAGGAGATCTCCTAGGAATGAATATCAAAACCTAAAGCCGTGAAACCAGGCCCCATTACCACTCACCTTCCCAGAACACGTACTGGAAGACTTGAAGAGCTGATGCTACTTTGATTGGATCCGTGGATTCCAGCGCTTTTCGTAGTAAGAGTACCATCTTCTCATTGTATAACTTGGCTATCAAGGACACAAATACTAGAGAATCAGGAGTATGTTTAAGTAGTGGGGGATGAGTAAAAGTAAATCATGCCTACAGCAAATCATTGATGCCATGGGCTGGATAGATAAATTAGGGACCATTTCTTGTTGTGGGCTATTGAGTCAATTCTGACTCATAGAGACCCCACATAACAGAATCAAACTGCCTCACAGGGTTTCCTAGGCTGTAATCTTTATGGGAGTAGATCACCAGGTTTTTCTTCTGGTGGAGTCACTGGGGGGTTCTAACTGCTGACTTTAACTCTTGTGCAACCAGGGTCCATTAGGATAGAGAAAAAGGAGGAGAGAGAAAGAGTCAAAGTTTGTCTAGCATTTACTATGAGCCAAGTATGTTGTTGTTGTTATGTGCCGTCAAGTCGAACCCGACTCATAGGGACCCATCCTTGCGTTTCCGAGGCAATATTTTCCTCCCCCTGCCCTATCATGTGTCTGTCCATCCCCCACCATGAGTCAGCACAAGTGTTATGATCATCAGTGCTATAATTCCATCATCATCTTTCTGAACTAGAAATGGACACAAGAGAAAGGGAAGCCAACCCCAGGTTAAGAGAATGGGAACCAAAGGGGTGAGGGGATGGAGCAATGCCCATGTCCTTTGAAATTCATTTAATTTCAGGCAAATCTCACATTAATTACTCCGGTATTCATGGATAGAATATTTGGATGGAATCCCCCCCTGCCTCCGGGGAACCTAAGCCCCACTCCAGTCCAAGGAAACAGAAGAGTGATCCTGAGTTCCCCTAAGGACCTGGACTAAGAAAAGACTTTAACTTACTCAGGATGTAGAAAGCCTTCAGGTCAAAGTTGTAGTTCTGCATTGTGTGAGGATCTAAGTCATTGAGGTTTTCATTCACCTGTGGGGAGACCAGAGACATCAGATCTGAGAGGTCTGAAACTAGGGTGTTGGGCATGGATGGGAACACTGAGGCATGGAACCATGGAAGAATATAGTGCTTGACAAAAAGGAGAACAGGAAAACATAACCCAGGAATCCACATTCCCATCCCCAAAGGGAAAAAGACAGAGGTCAACAAATTAAATATATGGACGGTATCAGCCTTCTGCAAGATGTCCAGTCATCATCTTCCTATTACAGGCTGCAACAGAGAAGGCCTGGCATTTCCCTTAGATGTGCTGGAGCACCTTGACCTTTCTGCCCTTTTCCTAGAGTTTAGGAGGAGCAGCAGAGTCCTGTTACCTCAAGAAATGTATTGGGATATATCCAGTTTACCTCATGGAAAATGGCCTACTCTGTGACCAGAATCCAGACAGTTGCCTATTCCAGGGAGGTATGTGATGTGTATGGATAGGGTCACCATGTGAAAACACCTGTGTTGTGTGAAGTTGTGACCTAGGCTGGGGAAGCCATCACCTGCAAAGAGTGAAAGGACAAGTCAGGGTGCTTCTAGCCCCACCATACTCACCTGTCTGAACAGCATGCCTACAATATTTTCCAATTGTGATGCCAAGTTTACACCTCCACTGCCGCTGACAGCCAGGGCACTCAAGAGTTTGCAAATACACTGTGGGCACAAGGACAGAGTCAGTCAGCACAGCCCTTTCCACAGCCTCCTCTTTCATCTTCTCTTCAAGGATGGTCCTAGCTATCAACGTTTCACACCTCCTTAGACCTTTGCGAGGAAGGTGCAGGGTTTATTTCTTACATGGCTGAACATATAGCCAAGACTTGCCCTCTCACCTCACCCAGGAAGCTACGTTTTATTTTCAGATAACCTCACAAATTCCACAGGAACTTTTAGGGCAATTCAACACTGCCAGTGTTGGCTGACCTCAAAGAAGCAGGGCAAATAAATCATGGCAAAGCAAGAGCTGGTTCTATTGTTCTCTGACTTTCTAAATTGTGAAAACCAAGTCTAAAAACCTGAATGTTTACCCTCCACCTAATGGAGTCTATTGTTCTGTGAATTGCTGAAATTACTGATGTGAGAGCATTGAGAACAGTCTTAGCAAGATCCCTGTTTGCACATTCCACTGGATTTTTTTAAAAACAGCTTCCTTGAATATAATTGACACACAATAAACTGTACTATTTAAAGTGTACAATGTAATATGTTTTGACAACTATATATATCTGTGAAACTATCACCACAATTAAGATAATGAGCATATCCATTACCCCGAAAGTTGCCTGTTGATTCTTTGTCATTCTGCCCTCCCCTCTCCTAGTTCCTTCCCCTTCTTCAGGCAGCCACTGATCTGCTTTGTCACTATAGATCTGTCACTTATCTCACTTAAAAGAGTCACTTATTTAACTGTCACTTAAAAGAAACTGCCAAACTGTTTTCCAAAGGGTTATGCCAATTTACATTCTTTTTTTTTTTTTTCCTTTTTATTCTTTTTTTTTTTTTAATTGTGCTTTAGGTGCAAGTTTACAGAGTAGAGTTTGTTTTACATTCAACATTTCATGTACATTTAGTTTCACTCCCCAATTACCATCCCCAACCCTAACCCACTCTCCTCCCCTCCCTGCCCACTACCCCTCACCCGTGCCCCTCATAGTTATACACTCCTGTGTGTCCTGCATTTCCTCTGTGCAAATGTTGCCCCTCTGGTGCCCTGTGGTCCATTGCTCCAAGGGATTCATTTTCATAGAGTATATGGATGCATCACCCTGGGTTGAGTGATCTGCGTGTACATCTTATTTACTATTGGGCTAAGAACAGCAATTTACATTCTAAAAGGTGAATAGTGATATCTTCCTGTGATTTCAAATTCCATTTCTCTGGTAGCGTAGTGCCTAAGGCACTTGACTGCTAACCAGAAGGCTGGCGGTTCAAACCCACCAGCCACTCCTCGGAAGGAAGATGGGGCAATCTACTTCCTTAGTGATACTGCCTTGGAAACCTAAGAAGGGGTCACTGTGAGTCGGGTCTGACGCAATGGCAAATAACAGCAACAACAATGTTTAAATGGTGTTGAGCAACTTTTCATGTGCTAATTTGCCATTCACTTATCTTATTCGGTGAAGTGTCCAAATTTTTTGCTCAGTTTTATAAAAAAAAAATTAAGTCAAGTATTGAAATATACATGGGATTTGCAAATATTTTTTCCTACTTTGAGGCTTGTCTTTTCATTCTCTTAACAGTATCTTTCAAAGAGAAAGAGTTATTTATTCTGATGAAGTCCAGTGTACCTATCTTTTCTTTTATGGGTTGTGTTTTTGATGTTGTATCTAAGATATCTTTGCTTAACCAAAATTTCTATGTTTTCACCTAGAACTTGTATAGTTGTCAGGTTTACATTTAAGTCTATGATCCTTTTGAATTATTTTTTTATGTGATATGAAACATGGATTGAAGTTCATTTTTTTCTTATGGATATCCAAATGTTCCAGTTGAATAGACTATCCTTTCTCCAATGAATTATAGCTCTTTTGTCCAAAATCAATTGACACTATATATGTAGGTCTATTTCTGGATTCTTTATTCAGTTCCATTTATCTCTTTTTCTATTTTGATTCCAATACCACCCTGTCTTCATTATTGTAGTTTCATAAGTCTTGTTCTTCTTTTCCTAAGTTATTCTGGCTATTATGAGTCCTTTGCATTTCCATATGAATTTTAGAATCAGCTTGTCAGTTTCTACAAAAAAGCCTGCGAGGATTTTGGTTAGGATTGCATTAAATCTAAAGATCAATTTGGGAAAAATTGCTCTCTTAGCAATATTGATTCTTCTGACCATTGAATGCAGTATATCTCACCATTTATTTGTCTTCTTTCATTTTTTTCAGAAATGAATTGTAGTTTCCATACACAGGTCTTATATATATTTTCCAGATTTATTTTTAAGTATTTTGTATTTTTTATACTATTAAGAATGGAATTTTAAAATTTAAATTTCATTTTTAAAATTTAATTGAATCAGAAAATTCAATTTCTGATTGCTTATTGCTAGTATATTACAAATACACTGATTTTTTGTATATTGACCTTGTATCCTACAATGTTGCTGAATTCACTTATTAGTAGCTTTTTCGTAGATTCATATGATTTCTATATAGATGATCATGTTGCCTGGAAATAAAGTTTTATTTCTTTCTTTTCAGTTTGGATGCCATTTATTTCTTTTTCATGCCTTAATACACTGAGGAGAACAATAAAGTCAAGTGACTTGACCTAATTGATATTTCTAGAACTCCACCTAACAGCAGCAGAACGCACATTGTTTCAAATGCACACAGAACAAAATGTATTCCTGCACTATACCCCACTCTAAGGGCTGCTGTAAGGACCCTGCAAATGACTATGCACAGATAAGGAGGCAATATATTATTAGTTATGGTTATAAAGGCTCTAAGTGAGTACCTAAGGAGCTCTGGTGGTGTAGTGCCTAAGGCATTTGACTCCTAACCAGAAGACTGGCGGTTCAAACCCACCAGCCACTCCGCAGAAGAAAGACTGGGCAATCTACTCTCATAAAGACTGACTGCAAACCCAAAGGGGGTCACTATGAGTCGAAATATACTTGATGACAGTGAGTTTGGTTTTGGTTTTTGAAGTGAGTGCCTGTATTTGCCTGACTGTCATTCTTTCCTAGGAAATTGTCAAATAATCCCAGGAGGATTCATGACTATCTTTGATTTGTGTCTCTATATAGTCTAGCATCAAAAGAAGATGGAAGAAATACACAGAGTCACTGTGCCAAAAATAACTGGTCAATATTCAGCCATTTCAGGAGGTGGCATATGATCAAGAACTGATGGTACTGAAGGAAGAAGTCCAAGCTGCACTGAAGGAATTGGCAGGGGGGCGGGGGGAACAAGGTTCTAGGAATTGACAGAATGCCCACTGAGATGTTTCAACAAACAGATGCAGCACTGGAGGTGCTCACTCATTTATGCCAAGGAATTTGGAAGACATTTACATGGCCAACCGAATGGAAGAGATCCATATTTGTGCCCATTCCAAAGAAAGGTGAACCAATGGAATGCAGAGATTATTGAACAGTATCATTGATGTCACACATAAGTAAAATTTTGCTGAAGATAATTCAAAAACAGTTGCAACAGTATGGACAGGGAACTTCCAGAAACTCAAGCTGGATTCAGAAGAGGGTATGGAAAGAGGGGTATCATTGCTGATGTCACATGCATCTTGATTGAAGCAAAGAATACCGGAAAGATGCTTTCCTGTGTTTTATTGACTATGCAAAGGTACTCGATTTTGTGGGTCATAATAAATTATGGATAACATTGTGAAGAGTGGAAATTCCAGAACACTTAATTGTGCTCATAAGGAACCTGTACATAGACCAAGAGGCTGTCATTCAAACAGAACAAGGGGATACTGTGTGGTTTAAAATCAGGAAGTGTGTCAGTGTTATATCATTTCACCATACTTACTCAATCTGTGCTTAAGGCATTTGACTGCTAACCACAAGGCTGGCAGTTCAAACCCACCAGCCACTCCTCAGAAGGAAGAAAGTAGATAACCCAATCTTCCTTCTGAGGAGTGGCTGGTGGGTTTGAACCGCCATCCTTCTGGTTAGCAGTCAAATGCCTTAGGCACTATGCCACCAGAGCTCCCCCCATAGAAGCTGCAGTCAGGAAATCACATGACATACTGCATAAGCTAAGCCTGCTGCAAAAGACCTCTTTAAAATGTTTAAGAGTAAATATGTCACTTTGAGGACTAAGATGGGCCTGACCCAAGCCATGGTATTTTCAATTGCCTCATATGTGTGTGAGATCTGGCAATGAATAAGGAAGATCTAGAAGAACTGATATATTTGAATTGTGGTTTTGGTGAATAATATTGAACGTACTATGAACTGCTAGAAGACCAAACAAATCTGCTTTAGAGGAAGTAGAGCCAAAATGCTCCTTAGAAGCAAGAATGGCCAGACTTCGTCTCTCATACTTTGATCATGTTGTCAGATAGGACCAGTCTCTGGAAAAGGATATCATGCTGGTAGAAAGTCCGTGAAAAAGAGGAAGACCCTCAATGAGATGGATTGACACAGTGGCTGCAATAATGGGCTCAAGCATGGCAACGATTTTGAGGATGGTACAGGCCTGGGCAGTGTTTCATTCTGTTGTACACAGATGGGGTCATGATAAGTTGAAACCGACTCAGCAACACCTGACACCTGACAACAGCCACACAATAGTCTAGGAGTTCCTGGGTGGTCAGATGGTTAGAGGATGGCAACTAACAACAAAACAGCATATCTACTTCAGTTGTTGAGGAACTTTGTCCAAGATGAACATATAAACAAAGTGTCATGCTGTAAAGAGAAATGAAATCCTGATACATGCTACAGTATAGATGAACCTTGAAAACATTATGCTAAGTGAAGTAAATCAGTCACAAAAGAACAAATACAGTCTCATCCCACTTATATGAAGTATCCAGGATAGGTGAAAGTTTACTGGTGGCTTCCAGGGCTTGGGGGAGAATCATGGAATAATTTGGAAAAGGACAGTGGTGATGCTTGCACACATGGTGAATGCAATCTGTGTCACTGAATTGTACATGTGGAAGTTGTTGAATTGGCAAATATTTTTTTATACTTAGTTTTACCACAATAAAAAGAAATGTTTAGAAAAAATGCTAGGATTTAAAATCTGCTAAATCACATTAATAATTAAGATTTTGTATAATTTCTTTGGCATGAATAAAATCATTTTTTTCCTGAGGCTATGTTATAATAATAATAATAATAAAAGAACAAGAAAGGAAAGAAACTGTCCATCTAACAACAAGGCATCTCCTATGCAGAACCTCCTAGAAACTTCCTTTCAGACATAGTGAGACCTCATTATGTGTGACCTTTCAAAAAAAGGGCAAAGCCAGTCAGGCAAAGTCTTTCTTGACCAGTGTAGGGCCTGTAGCCAGCTTGTAAAGTTCACCTAAAGGTCTCCTGGGTCACACTGCCCCTTTGGCTGTGCCTTTTCTTTCTGTAGTGGAACACCTGCTGGCTCCTCAATCCTGCCTCCTCCAAGAAAACCTACTGCCTTCCTCACCATCCTGGCTAATTTAGACACCTTTTTCTCACAAGGTGTAAATTACAATAGTTTAAAGCAGTTCTTAATCTGAGAACCAAAAATGAGCTTCAGAGGGTCTGTGATTCCCTGGAATTATATGCAGAATTCTGTGTACATGTGCCTCATCAAATTCTCAAAAGGATCTGAGGCACAAAATAGGTTGAGAACCACTGGATTAAGTGTTTTCCCCAAATCCCATAACCTGGGTTCTTCAAAAGAGCTCTGATGGCGTAGTGCCTAAGGCATCTGATTGCTAACCAGAAGTCTGGCAGTTCAAACCCACCAGATACTCCCCAGAAAGAAGGTTGGACAATCTACTTCCATAGTGATACTGCCTCGGAAAACCAAGGAGGGTTGCTGTGAGTCGGATGCAACTCCATGGCAGTGCGTTGTGTTTGCATTGCGAGTTCTTCAAAAGTTTGTGTTGTAAAATGTAACTCTATCCCAGTCTCTGGGCATGCAGTTCTTGTGGGCTCCTATAGGGACTGGTGTCAGTAAGAGTCCAAGATTTGTGAGGATACTCCAGTCATAGGAACATTTCCAGGAGATGAGAAGGGCTTTGCTCTGCTCCTTGAGCTTCTTCTCTGCTGCAAGCCCCTTCTCAACTACACAAAAGGTTGTCTTAGTTCACGGGCTCTGAGAGAAAATTCTCTCTGTGCTCACTCCATTTCTTCTGTGTTGGATGCCTTCACTAACTTTGTCTGCCTGGTTAATATAATATTTATTTATTTTTCAAGGCTCAACTCAAATTTCACCTCCTCTGAGAAGTCTATTAAATTCCTGTAGACAGAACTAATCATTCTTCTACGCACTTCAACTGCTTTTTATACAGCTCTGTATTTATACACATGTCCCTGGGTGGCACAAACAGTTTACATACACAGTCAGCAACTAACCCAACTGTTGGAGGTTTAAGTCCATTCAGAGGCACCTCAGAAGAAAGGTCTGGCGATCAATCTACTTCCAAAAAATCAGCCATTGGAAGCCCAATGGAGCACAGTTCTACTCTGACATACATGAGGTCATCATGAGTCAGAATTGACTCAACAGCAATTGGTGGTGGTGGTGGTGGTCTTTATACATCTGTACATGCATTTATACATTTCTAATTAAAGCACATCCACCACTTGTCTGTCAGTTTGTTGTACTATGGTGGCTTGCTTGTTGCTGTGAGGCTGGAGGCTATGGCACCAATATTTCAAAACCAACAGTGTCACCCATGGTGGACAGGTTTCAGTGGACTTTCCAGACTAAGACAGATTTGGAAGAAGGAAGGGGCTATCCACTTCTCAAATAATTGGCCGGTGAAAAAAACCTTATGAGTAGCAGTGAAACACTGTTGGATGCATTACTGGAAAACTTTATGAATAGCCCTGAAATACTGTCTAACATAGTGCCATAAGATGAGCCCCTCAGGTTGGAAGGCACTCAAAATACGACTGGGAAGAGCTGCCTCCTCGGAGTAGAGCCGACCTTAATGATGTAGATAGGGTAAAACTTTCAGGACCTCCATTTGCTGATGTGGCATGACTCAAATTGAGAAGAAATAGCCACAAACATCCATAAATAATCAGACCGTGGAATATACAAAGTATGAATCTAAGAAAATTGGAAGTTGTCAAAAATGAAATGGAACTCATAAAGATCAATATCCTAGGCATTACTGAGCTGAAATGGACTGGTTTGGGCCATTTTGAATCAGACAATCATATGATCTACTATGCTGAGAGTGACAAATTGAAGAGGAATGGCATGGCATTCATCATCACAAAAAATGTTTCAAGGTCTATCCTGAAGTACAATGCTGTCAGTGATATGATAATATCCATATGCCTACAAAAAAGACCAGTTAACACGATATTATTCAAAGTTACACACCAACCACCAAGCCAAAGACAAGGACATTGAAGATTTTTACCAGCTTCTGCAGTCTGAAATTGACCAAGCATGCAATCAAAAAGTGTTGATTATTACTCGTGATTGGAATGCAAATGTTGGAAACAAAGAAGAATCACCAGTAGCTAGAAAATATGGCCTTAGTGACAGAAATGACTGGAGATCACAAGATAGAATTTTGCAAAACCAAGGACTTATTCATTGCAAATACCTTTTTTCAACAACATCAACAGTGGCTATACACATGGACTTCAATAAATGGAATACATAGGAATCAGATCAACTACATCTGTGGAAAAATGTAGTCTTCAGCCAAAACAAGGCCAGAAGCTGACTGTGGAACAGACCATCAGTTGCTCATATGCAAGTTCAAGTTGAAGCTGAAGAAAATTAAAACAATTCCATTAGAGCCAATATATGACCTTGATTATATCCCACGTGAATATAGAAACCATCTAAAAATCAGATTGACGCATTAAACACCAATGACTAAAAACCAGATGAATTGTAGGATGACATCAAGAATATCATACATGAAAGGGATCAAAACTGGAGATCCTGGGTAGAGTGGGAGGAAAAATGTGGAACAAAACTCAAAAACGCAAAAGTGACCAGAGTTACTGGTTGGATAGAGTCTGGTGAAATCCCAAAGACTATGGCTCTGGGTTATCCTTCGGGCCTAGAACTGGACTCACTTCTATGGATTGGCTCTCAGCCCAACAGTAGAAAGACCTACATGCAGAATACCTACTCCAGGGCAATGCACCACCGACTCTAGAGAGATACACAGCTTAGAGCAATCGGCCATGGGGCATAAGAGGGACAGCGTTGACATAGAGGGAAAGCTGGACAGACAGGAGTGCATAGTTAAGAAGGGCACAGGGAGCGGGTAGTCACATGGACAAGAGGGGAGGAGAGTTTGTTACGGTCAGGGATGGTAATGGGGATGTGAAATCAATGTACAGGAACTGTTGAATGTAAACCAAATTTTGCTCTGTAAATTTGCACCCAAAGCACAATAAAATTTAAAAAAAAAAAAAAGAATATCATAC
>NW_006921627.1:6030927-6038371 GCF_000298275.1 Orycteropus afer afer
CATTGTGGTAAACTGTGGTCAATGACACGAGACAAAGTATATGTGAACTGCTGTATAGAAAGTGAATTTGCTCTGTAAATCTTCACCCAAATCACAATAAATAAAATAAAATAAAATAAAGATTTCTTATTACTTGGTTCCACAATCAACCCAATGGAAGCAGCAGTCAAGAAATTAAATGACATTGCACTGGGCAAATCTGGTGCAAAAGACTTCTTTAAAGTGCTGAAGAGCAAAGATGTCTCTTTGAAGACTAAAGTTCACCTAACCCAAGCCATGGTGTTTGCAATCGGCTCATATGCATGTGAAAGCTGTACAATGAATAAGGAAGACAGAACAGTTGATGCTTTTGAGTAGTGTTGGTAAAGCATACTGAAAGTACCATGGACTGCCAGAAGAATTAACAAATCTATATATGAGTCCAGGCCGACTCGATGGCACATAACAACAACAACAACAATTCTGGAAGAAGTGCAACTAGAATGCTTGTTGGAAGTGAGAATGGCCAGACTTTGTCTCACCCACTTTGGTCATGTTGTCAGAAGGGACTAGTCCCTGGAGAAGGATATCATGCTTGGTAAAGTGGAGGGTCAGCGAAGAAGGGGAAGGCCCTCAATAAGATGGGTTGACAAAGAGGCTGAAACAATGGGCCCAAGGATTGTGAGGCTGGTTCAAGACGGGGCAGCATTTCATTCTGTTGTACATAGAGTTGCTATGAGTTGGACCCAACTCAACGGCACCTAACAACAATAACAATTAAGCATATCGCACTAAACTGTAGTTCTTATAGATTTCTCTCTCCCCATAGATAGAGAGCAGCTCCAAGACAAGACAAGTACATCTCCATTTCCTAAGCTGGGCACACCAAAACCAAACTCATTGCCATCAAGTTGGAATCGTTCAACTCATAGTGACCACCACTGCGTTTCCAAAGTTATAAATCTTTACAGAAGCAGACATCTTTCTTCTGTGGAGTGGCTGATGGGTACGAACCACCCACATTTTGTTTAGCAGCCAAATGCCTTATCCAATACACCACTAGAGCTCCTTTGGGCATACAAACCAAAAAAAAAACCACTGCCATTGACTCAATTCTTACTCATAACAACCCCCATTGGGTTTCCAAGGCTGTAAATATTTATGGAAGTAGATTGTCTCATCTTCCTTCTGCAGAGCAACTGATGGATTTGAACCACCATCCTTCTGGTTAGCAGCCACCTGCCTTACCCACAATGCCACCAAAACTCCTTTTAGGGCATATGTTGTTGTTGTTGTTGTTATATGCCGTCAAGTCGGCCCCAACTCATAGCAACCCCTCCTTGGGTTTCCGAGGCAGTATCACTACGGAAGTAGGATTGCCCAACCTTCCTTCCGAGGAGTGGCTGGTGGGTTTGAACCGCCAGCCTTCTGGTGAGCAGTCAAGTGCCTTAGGCACTATGCTACCAGATCTCCTTTTTAGGGCATATGTTGTTGTTATGTTGTTGTTATGTGCCGTCGAGTCGGCCCCGACTCATAGCGACCCCTCCTTGGGTTTCCGAGGCAGTATCACTACGGAAGTAGGATTGCCCAACCTTCCTTCCGAGGAGTGGCTGGTGGGTTTGAACCGCCAGCCGTCTGGTTAGCAGGCAAGTGTCTTAGCCACTATGCTACCAGAGCTCCTTTTAGGGCATATAGTAGGTACTTAATAAGTATGGGATATGCATTAACACTGGGCTCAGAAAAATTTCTCTGTAAAGAACCAGATAGGAAGTATTTTAGACTTTGCAGTCTGTGTAGCAAGTGCTCAACTCTGCCTGTGTAGCACAGACAATATGTAGACAAATGGCCATGGTTGTGTTCCAATAAAACCTTCTTTACAAAAACAGGTCTCAGGCTGGATTTGGCCTGAGGGCCATACTTTACTGACCCCTGCACTAACACTCAATAAATATGGAATGCATTAACTATTCAGTTAAATTTCCTTTTCACTGCTGCCCCAATCACCTGGGAAATGTAGAAAGGCTTCAGTTTTGCTTCCGTCAAAGTCATTAACCGTCGGGTTAACCAGTTCACTTGGTTCTTGAGTTTGGATGATGACATGAGGAAGAAGAGGTGGCCAATTACTACCAGAGCTTGCTCTGTCACCTGTGCCCAAGAAGACAAAATAAGCTAGCCTCAGCTCAAAGAGGGAGGCAGGACAAGCCCTCAAAGGGCTTTGCCTCACTCAGCTTTGTATTCCTAGGGTCTAACACAAACCACCCCCCCAAAAAAAAGAAAAAAAAAACCACCCAGACCTCCTGCCATCAAGTTGATTCTGACACATAGCAACTCCCATAGAGTTTCCAAGGATGTAAATCTTTATGTAAGTAGATTGCCTCATCTTCCTTCCACGGAGCAACCTGTGGTTTGAAACACTGACCTTCTGGTTAGCAGTTAAATGCCTTACCCACTATGCCACAAGAGCTCCTAACACAGTGCCTGGCAAATAGAGAGTACTCGGTAAATGAAAATTACAAAATTGTATCATTAATGCATAAATGAATGGACAGTGAGTCTTTGCTGAAAAACAGGAGGAAGACTTTGAGGAGGGTCACTCTGTCCTTCTGGAAGAGTACAGTGAGCAGACACTGCCATGCCCCATTCCTTCAACCTATCTCAATTCAAGCCTCACTCCTTCAATCCACCCACCCAACTCTGGCTACCACCCACTCCCACCTTGCTATTGTTCTGCAAGGGCCAGCGGTTGAAGAGAACCCGGAGGGTCTGGCAGGCCTTGATAGACAGTGACTCTGGTGAGATGTAGATCACTTCTTCAGTTTTATTTCTCAGATCCAGATGTTTCTGGGCATTGATGGCCAACCCGATGAGCACTGTGGGGACCGCAGGGAGTTGGAGCTGCCCATTATTTTTCTTTGTCTCCCAAAGGGAGACAAAACATATGGACATAGTCTCTCCATCCCAAACCTAAGAAGGTCTCTGGAGTCCTGTGCTAGGAAAGACTAACCCATTCACCACCTCCCAGCTATCTTCCCTTCTGACTGTGCCTGATCCACCCAGGAGGGGCAGGGAAACTGGGTTAGGTTAGGAACACCCACAGCATCCCTAACAAACTTAGTCCTTGCCCCAAACCAGGCAGAGAAAGGGCAGATGGAGCAGAGCTTCTGCTCACACCCTGTCCTGCTCTTCACCACCTGATATTCTTTCCCCAACCTTCTGGGATACATATTTAGAGGGGTCTGACTTTTCGCACTTTTCTCTCCCCCCTTCCCCATTCCAGCAGAGCCTTCCCCAGAGTTTCATGACCCTCACCATGACATATTGCCAACATGTCATTCTCCTTCTGAGTCTTCCTCAGAAGGCGCAGGATATACTCCCATGTGGAACCAATGTAGGTGGCCATACCTGGAAGGGAGAGGGCAAGAAAGACTTCCTTATCCTGCCTTGCAGCCGTAGTGTAGAAAGCCCTATTGATTAGGCTTCAGGAGCCCTGGGTTCTGATCCTAGCTCTGCCTCCAAAGAGGCTGGGAACCTGGAGTTAGTGATTTAATTTATCTGGGCTTCAGCTTCCACAGCTGTAAAATAAGACTACAGTTCCAGATTTATTTACCTCACAGAGTTACTGGGAAAATCAAACTCAGTCACGGATGTTAGCATAGCATACAAATGCAAGGTATTGCCACAACCTACATACACATAACCCCTTCCAAGGCCTCTTAAGGACCCAAAAGCTGTGCTATTTGGGGTTATTATGAGAACATTTGCCTTAATTAGATCTAGCTTCCATCACTGTGGCCTCGGAGCTTGCCATGCAGCCCACCTTGTCATTTTTAAACCTAATACCCAGAAGGCCAACTAACTTCTGCTTTTCTCTGACCCCAGCTGCAAGTGGTAAACAAAGGGCAGATATTATTTTCCTTGTCACTTGATTATGTATAAATATATGTCGTTGTGTTGTTGTTGTTTTGCCATCGAGTCGGCCCCGACTCATAGCGACCCCTCCTTGGGTTTCCGAGGCAGTATCACTACGGAAGTAGGAATGCCCAACCTTCCTTCCGAGGAGTGGCTGGTGGGTTTGAACCGCCAGCCTTCTGGTTAGCAGTCAAGTGCCTCAGCCACTATGCTACCAGAGCTCCCGTATAAATATATATAGAGAGATATACATATAGATATATGTGTGTGTGTATATATATATATACATATATATATGCATATATATGTATATGCATATATGCATGTGTGTGTGTGTGTGTGTGTGTATACATATACATATATATATACTTTGTGGTTGAGGGGAGTGGAGTGGGCCAAGAAGTCATCGCCATCAGCAGTAGCCCAGGGGGTGGATGGCATGGTGCTTCTTTGTCTCATCCAACTATGCTGTTAACCTTCTAATCAAGTTCAAAACTGTAGGTTCACCCCACCACCACTACCACCACCACCACCACAGTGAACAAGAACCTTTCTATTTTGCTCTCTCTCTCTCTCTCTCTCTCTCTTTATTCCTAAATATTCTCCCCAGCCCTACAGGCTTCCATACTCTAATATTTTTCTTATTTTCTATTTCTGGGTCTCCAGGAGCTCCCTCCTGAGCTCCCATCAGGCTCACAGAGATCCTGGTTTGCCCCTCACATCTATGATTGACCCAAGTAGAGCTGTCCAGTGAGAAGAGTCAGGAGAACAGTCAAGAGTCCACATGGTCCCCCTTCCCCCATTGCTCCATCCTGTTCTCAAACTAACCCTCCCACCACAAGGGTCCATACCCTGGCTGTAGCTGAGTTTCCCCACTGCCATCAGGAGGCTCCTTGGTGGCAGGCTGAAGTTATGAAGTTTGTCCCACAGCTTGATTGTGACCATTTCTGGGCAGTTGGACCCCAGAGCTATTAGGACTCTGGTACACATCTCCTCCAGTTCTCCCTCAGGGTTCTGAAAAAAAGAAAGATCAATTCTGTTCTAAGGTGAATCCCCAAGAAGAATCCCCAAGGCTTCTGAGAACCACCTTTGGTCTATAAGTGATTCTTTCCAGGGTAAGAATTCACCTACCTCAGCCTCCCACTCCATTCAATATATACCTTTCTATTTATGGAAGGCAAGTGCTTCATAGGATGTACAAGAGGGAAAGAGGCCAAGGAAAGGACAATCTCTTAGTCTGCAAGGTCTCTAGCTTTCTTGTTGGAGTGGGAGTCGGAGGGTTGGAGATTCTGGAGCACAGAGCTTCCCTTGTAAATGAGCCCTCAGGAGTATGAGCAGATGGTGGAAGCAACATTGGAAAGTCCTTGGTAGGCTAGGAGTCTAGGTCAGAAGACAGGTATGCCAAGGGAAGAAAGAAACTTCATAGAAAATTAATTAACCAAGAAGATAAGGCAGTAGATTAACCCAGTGTCAGGAAAGTAAGCATGAAATTATGTGGATAAATAGGTAGGCATCATGAAGGTTCAGTCTGAAGGTGTATAAGCAGATGGATGGGTGGAATTAAGCAATTAAATAGATTTGTAAATAGATTGAGATGATTGAGTTGCAATAACAAAGGTGACTTCCTAAGCTATCCCAGGAGGTTTAGGACAGTCTGAGGACCAGGTCAAATTTTGAGGCCAATACCCTTTTTCATCTTAACTCTTGTATTTACTTCATCCCTTCACTCCATTACTAAATCTACTCTACTGCCTAGGTCACTGTTCTTGAGATATGCTCAAGGTGCAAGATATGGGCTCTATCGAACAACTTAGGAACTTCAGGTATCATATCCTAGGCCCTGCTTAGTTTCCAAATGTCCTTGGAAACAACTGTTAAATAGGACCAAATGTCATCATCCACCAAAAGGGAACTTCTGGGCTCACACCTGGCATCCTTTCTTTCCCTGCAGCCCCTATCACAGAGGCATGGGCTCCTCACCATTTTCCTCAGGTAGTTGATGATGTCATTTGTCACCTTCTGGCATAATGGAGTTGTCATCTTGTGATTTAAGATTTTAGTTTCCAGCAACTTGAGGGTTTGTAAGACTTTTTCTGCTGACAGCTATAGGAGAGAAGGAACTCAGGCAGGAAGGAAGGTTGAGGGATGGAGATAATAAAGAAAATGATGATCCCTGGTACATCAAGTAAGAGGAGAAGTCAATCTAGGGAAAGGATGAAAGCTGGACTAGAGTGGCCTTGGGGGAAAAGTTGAGGATGTATGGGTCAGACTAGACGGGGGGTCAGACCTGGGGCTGTGAATGGACTTGGCACTCTGCTGACTCTGGAAATTCTTCCCTCTCTCCTGACACAATAGGTAGGTGCCCATCCAGCTACCTTGATGGAGATGGTCCTACTCTGAGTATGTGCCCATCCAGCCACTTTAAGAGGGAACCAGGGAGATGGCTGAAATGTCCTCACCTGACCAAGAACTTGGAGTGAGTCCATAAAGTTCTCATTGTTCCTTCTTGAGGCATCCCATTCCAAGTCCTTTTCAGAGCCATCTGAGGAAACTCCCATAACTGTAAATATTTCTGTAAGGAATAAAGAAAGTGGTGGAAAAGGAGGCTGTTTCTCTCATGCTGGAAGTGGAGACAAGTTTCATGGTGTGATGAAAATATGCAAAGAAAAATGTTTAAGAATCAGAAGACATAAGTTTTGCTCCTGATCAGACTCTGTCCCTAACTAGAAATATATCCTTAGGCAATTCCCTTACTGCCTGCAGTCTCTACTTCTTTATATATAAAATAACTATAATAAAAATTACCATGAGACTCAAAATAAATGAGAGATGAGCTATTAAGTATCAACTTTCAGGATCTCAGCATTCTGTTTGGATTACATCTTTTCCATTGAGATCATAAAGTGCCTTCACAAAAACTCTCTAGGTATAGTAGAGTATTGGATGGAGGGGCTGTTTAGCCACAGGACTATGATAATCCCTTACTGTAAACTACAAACTTATATTCCAGCAACATATACCCATAGTCTTCCAGAAATAAAAGGGAACATTCCTCAACCTATTCTGTAAGATTAATATATTAAGGGTGAACATTTATACCAGATAGATAACACTCCTTAGAACAATCAATCGTGGGAGAATGCAACACAAACGCAACCACTGCCGTGGAGTTGGGTCCAACTCATAGTGACCCCTCCTTGGGTTTCCAAGGCATTATCACTCTGGAAGTAGATTGCCCAACCTTCCTTCTGAGGAGTCATTGGTGGGTTTGAACCGCCAGCCTTTTGGTTAGCAGTCAAATGCCTTAGGCACTACACCACCAGAGCTCCTCATGGGAGAACAGAAGGGCAGTATTTGCACAGGGAGATAACTCAGGGGCCAGGAATGCATAGGAAAATGGACACAGGGAAGAGGTAACTACAGGGAGGAAGTAGGGAGACAGTTGTTACACTGTGGGGAATTGCAGTCAATGTCATGAAACAAAATGTGTATGAACTGCTGTATGGAAAGTGAATTTTCTCTGTAAACTTTAACCCAAATCACAAAAAAAAAAAAA
>NW_006921627.1:6038471-6042683 GCF_000298275.1 Orycteropus afer afer
GGAGGCATTTGACTGCTAACCAGAAGCCTGGCAGTTCAAACCCACCAGCCACTCCTCAGAAGGAAGGTTGGGCAATCTACTTCCGTAGTGATACCCCCTCGGAAACCCAAGGAGGGTTGCTATGAGTCGGATCTGACTTGACGGCAATGCGTCAATGGACCTAATAGCAATGAGATGAATGATAGTATTATAGAAACACTTGTATTTCATGCATCATAGGATCATTACAGGTTGTTAGCTACAAATGTGGAAAATTGAGAAATAAAAGCTGTAAATATGTCATTATCTAGATATAAAAACATTTTGTAAAATATAGGACTAAATTGTTCTAAACTCAAAATATACATGCTTTCAGTCACCATATAAATGCAAGGAGAAATACCTTAAAAGATAATGCAAAATTAAAAAAAAAAAAAAAAAAAAAATTAAAAAAAGAAAAGAAATATCAATGTAGAAATTTATATTCAGCTATATTATCATTCAAGAGTGAAGGCAAAATGAGGACATTTTTTAGATACACCAAGGAATTTATAATTCATAAACCCTCACTGATACAAATAGTAATATACTTACTTTCTTTAGCAAGGAATAAAATAAACCTAGAAAGGAAGAAACACAAGAAATACATTAATTATGTACTAAGCATTAGTAAAATACTGGGTAGGCTGAATGTCTTCTGTTTGGCCTTCACCCTTCTCTACTCAGACACCTTGAGAGGCTGGCTAGTTTGGACTACATCAAGTAATCTTCCTTGCCTGCTGGCTTGCAATTGGGTTTTGCCAGTTGGGACCCCAAATCAGACACTGGAGAGAGGGAGAATGATATTTATTCTCCTGGTTCCTCCTTGCAGGGTCACCCTTGGCTTGTTGTATTCCACTGAAGTCACTGCTTCTCTCAAGATTGCTCCAGGTACACAACTCTCTTTTCATGTTTCCATGACTGCTCCCTCATCAAATTCCTTCAGGCCTAAGAGTGGTAAAAATTCTTGTTGCTAGCTCCATCACATTATACTATCTCAATGGTTTTCTTACCCCCAACCTATGCCTTTATAAAGATTTATTTTATTTTATTTATGTATTAACATTTATCAAAAGGCATCTTGAGTAAAAGTGGCAAACCAGAGTGAAAAAGGATATGTGTCAAGCAAAAGCTCCTTGAATTAAACTAATTTGTGAAGCTCTGGTGGCATAGTGCTTAAGGCATTTGACTGCTAACCAGAAAGCTGGCAGTTCACACCCACCAGCCACTCCTTGGAAGGAAGATTGGGCAATCTACTTCTGTAGAGTTAGCACCTTGGAAGCCCAAGGAGGGGTTGCTTTGAGTTGATTCCACTCGACGCAGTGAGAGTTGAGGGAGGGACGATACTAACTCAGAAGTTAATAAATGAGTTTTGACTGTTAAAATATAATAAGAATAGCAACTAATTCAAGGGGGGTTAAAACCATAGTGAAACTAAAATATTAGATGATACAACACAAAAGATGAGAAAGGAGAAATTAATGCATTTAAGATCCTTACCTTATTCAGAAGGAAAATAGAGAATTAATGAACTTTAAAATTTCTTAGAAAATGTAGAGTTCAGAATGAATGTTTTGTAAGGTAACCAAATCTATGTCTCCAGGTCTCTTTCGAGCTGCAAGCCTTATTTCTAAATTGACTTCATTTCTCATAGTTCTTCAAACTTAGTACATCCCACATCGAACTTATTTTCTTCTTCCCACTAAAATTTAGCCTCTTTTTCTAGGCAATGCTTGAATTTTCAGTCATCTTTGACTTCTCTTCTACACCACCTATAGACCTCCTAGGGCAGAGGGTGCTACTTGTAAAATATGTCTTAAATCCATCCCTTCCCTGCACTTGCATGGCTACTATCCAAGTTTATTTCTCACATTCAGACTCACCTCTTCTCTAGTCCTAACCCTGCTTTAGCCCCTTTTTCTGTCCTTCTCTCACTCACACCAGACAGACAATAGCACTGTGAAGAAGAGGTCCAGATTCATATGGATAGAGGAACACTGTTCAATTGTTGAGAAATAATCACATCTTAGCAACCAAGCCTGGAATGCTCAGTCTGGAACCAACCCACCAGCTTCTATTCTAAAGGACCTAAGGTAGAATGGAGAACTCTTTTACCAGCTGCTAGTTACTCAATAGATATCTCTGGAGGGAATGAATGAATGAATGCATGACCTTTTTTAAAAAACTTGTTATGTCCAATCAGAAATTCACACAGGAATACATAATGCTCATCATGGTTTTCTTTCTTTCTTTACAGGAAAAATTCAAAACACTTGAATTCAACAATATGTAAATGCTTATATTACAGTTCACACATATGATAGAATACCCTTTAGTCATTAAAAATAATCTTGTAAAATATTTAATGATGAGTAGAAAATCATACTACATTAAGTTAAAAAAAAAAGGTTAAAATATATAATTCTTGGTTTTCAGTTCTTTTTCTCAGGGATTTATTTATGTTATCCTGTTGCCTTCATGCCTGCATGGTTTCTGGCAAGAAATCAGAGTTTAGTCTTATTGGTTCTCCTTTGTAGGGAACTTTTTGTTTTTCCTGATCTGCTTTCAGGATTCTGTCTTTGTCTTTGGTTTTGATGAGTTTGATGATGATGTGTCTTGGTGATTTTCTTTTGGGATCTGTCCTATTTGAGGTTCATTGAGCTTCTTGAATGTATGTCTTCTTGTCTTTCATGATATTAGGGAAGTTTCCTTTCAACAAATCTTTGACAGTTTTCTTGGTGCTTCTTTTGTCCCTTTCTGTTCTGGAATGCCAATCACATGCAAGTGTTTCTGCCTGATGGTGTCCCATATAATCTTATCCTTTCTTCATTTTTTTCCATTCTTTTTTTTTTTTTTCTGAATTTCCTCTGACAGATTAGTATTAAGAGATTTGTCTTCAATCTCACTAATTCTGTCTTCCACTGATTCAATTCTACTCTTTTGCCCTTTCAATATGTTATCTATTTCTCAAATTTTAGTATTAATCTCCTGGATTTCTATTTGCTGTTTTTGTATGATTTCTCATTTTTCATTTATTTTGTCAATTTGTTCTTGTACTGTTTTTCTCAGTTCTTCTAGAGTTTTGTCTGTGTTTTCCTTGATTTTGTTTATGATTTCCTTGGTGTTGTCTTGTTTTTCTTCATCTCCTTCTTAATCTGTTGAATAGTCCTAAGTATCGTTCTTTTGAAGTCCTTAGCAGGTAGTTCCAATAGCATTTCTTCCTCCAGAATATTTTCTGGCCCTGTATTTTAGTCACTTGCTTGAACCATCTTGTCTTTTTTTTTTTTTTTTGTATGTGTGATTTGAAGTTGTCTGTTGGCTCTGAGATATTTTGGTGTTATTCTAATAATTTTTTGATTGCACATTCATTTGCTTGACCCTAATTTTTTGTTTTGTTTTTATATATTCAGGCTAAAGGGCAGGAATTGCTACTCTGGTCACTAATTTGGTAGGACTGGGGTACTTACTGCCTGTCTCAGGGTGAATTTGGTAGCAGGGGGGAGTGTGAACATGAGTATCTAATCACTGGTCATGTAAAGCAGCTGAGGGCAGGTTGAGAGGTTGTTGGCTACCATCTGTCATTGGTCCAGTGGTGCTGGAGTGGGTGGTGGCACTTTCTTCCCACCTCATAGAAATATTTGAGATCATTCATTCATTTACTCATTCTTTTTCATTAATTTTTTTAATTAATGATTGTCTAGGTATTATATGCTGGGGATACAAAAATTACACAGTGGACCCTTGACTAATTGAATGCATCAATAGATGAATACTTTCAAATTTCCAATGAACCCAAGAAACAGTGCTAAGCATCCCTGGGATACCTAACTCAGTAATCACCATCTCACTCCTAAAAGCCAACTCTACTAGGTATATAAAAATGAGTGAGACATGGTACTTACCCCCATAAAGTTAAAAGCTAATATAGTATAAAAAGAAAAGAACCCAGATAACCAAGCTGAATGTGATAGGTGGTCCCAAAATGATTCAGTTACCAAGGTGGAGAAACTATGTTTGGGGAATTGATAGTAGTCATGTTTGGCTGAAGCATATGTGAGTAAAGGTGGAAAGTAAAGCTGGAATGGGCCACATGCAGGGGACTATAAAGGTCAGGTTAAGGTATCTGAATTTTATTAGGTAGTGTGTTAGACTGGGTTCTCTAGAGAAACAAAAACCAGCAAAGCTTATTATATG
>NW_006921627.1:6042893-6081678 GCF_000298275.1 Orycteropus afer afer
ACACACACACACACACACACACACACACACAGAAATTTATCTTAGGAAAGTGGCTCACACACGTGTAGAAGCTGGCAAGTCCAAAGTTTCCTGGATCAAACGTCAAGCTGGAGGCTTTTCCTGGCTCCCGCAACTGCAGGGGCTGAGGAGTTCAAGGCTGGCAGGCAGTACACTGGCTGTTGACTCCAACAAATGAATCCACGATCTCCAGGCCGAACGGTGAACTGCTCATTCATGGACAGTTGTAAGCAGCACAACAGAATCCCAATCCGCAGAAGAATGTCTCTCTTCCTGGTATGTCCCTGGATATACTGGAAGCAGGCCACACCCCTGGGGAAACTCCCCTTCAACAGATTGGCCACTCAGAACACAGTCATCCAATCACATCATGGGAACAACCACAGAGAACTGGGGTCCAGCCAAGTTGACACACAGCTCCAACTATCACAGGTAGCAACAGAGTTGAATGTTACTGAGCAAGGAGTGACATGGTTAGGGCTGTGATTTGGAAAGATGCATCCAGTAGCAAGAGGCAGAGCCCATAGACTACTCATAGAAGGCCAGCCTTTGCCTGGAACTACACTCCCTTGGAAGACCCATCCAAGTTCATAGCACACTACTATATACATACATGTTAACAGCTTAATGACTAATACAGATTTACAGGATCTGAAATGAACTATCACTTTTGGAGGTCCAGCTTCAGAGGACAGAAGGAACCCTCACCATCTCAGCATTCACAAACCAGACCTCAGCCACCCCAAAGAAAACTGCCTGCCACAGCTTAGAGCAGGTTCTGGCAAACTTTCTGTAAAGAGCCAGATAGTGAATGTTTTAGGCTTTGCAGACCCTAAGGTCTCTGTTGAAACTATTTAACTATTACTGTTGAAAACAACCAATGACAATATGTAAGTGAAGGAGCTTGGCTATTTCCAATAAAACGAGATTTGGCACACCTAGAGCCTCTTTCCAGGGCCCAGTGGTTAATCCAGACACAGACCAGCTCCAACTCCTTCCACAGACACAAGCCTCATCTGTGAAAGACTAATACTCTTTCAGAAGTTTAATCCTTCTGAGCCCGAGTCTTCATCTATCATCCATCCATTAGAAGAGTACTGGAACTCATTCTCTCAATATTCTGTGGAAAGCTAAACCCATCAGGCCCCACACTATTGTTATCTCTGCCTACCACCCAAGATACAATCTCCAGGCATCTCTTCTTTGCCTCTGCTTTGGCTGATTCCTCTACCTAGAGTAGAAGTTCACCTCCTCCTTAGCTCACATGCCACCTCCTCAGCAAGCTTTTCCCTGGCTCCCCAACCTAAAGTATCCTTCCTAGGCACTCTCTATCACATCTTTCTGTTTTCCATTCTTCATAGCACGTATCTGCATCTGAACTTACCTTAATTATTTGTTAATTATATATCCCAGTAAAATGTAAGTTCAATGAAATCGGGAAACTTCTCAATCCTGTTCACCACTATGTTTCTGACCTAGAGTAGGTATTAAAACATACTTATTGAATAATGAATGAATTGCCATACATCTATGTATTTCCTCCCTTTGACCTATCTCTCAAATCTCTCCATTAGGGTCCTTGAAAAGTACCCCTACTAGGCAAATTTCCTTCTATCCTCAACTCTTCATTGAATGCAGTTTTTATCTCCTTTCTTTAATGGAAACCAGAAGACATGGCTCCTATGTCCTCTCAACTGGAGGCTGCTTGTTTCTTATGCCCTTCTTATATATATTCACATATGTCAGGAGGCACTCCACTGCCACTTCCAGTCTCCATGAAGCCACATGCTCTTCTTCCCGTCTCCAACCTCATTCTTCCCTCACTGAGCAAGCACCTACTCATCTCCAAACCAAAACCAAACTCACTGCCATCGAGTTGGATCTGATTCATAGCAACCCCTCCTTGGGTTTCTAAGGCAGTATCACTACAGAAGTAGATTGTCCAGCCTTCCTTCCAAGGAGTGGCTGGTGGGTTTGAACCACTAGCCTTCTGGTTAGCAGTCAAATACCTTAGGCACTACACCACCAGAGCTCCCTCCACCTCACGGGAACCGGCTTTATTCTGATCCTTATAAAATAAATTATTAATTCACCACCCCATCTAATTAAAGACAAACCTGTCATTTCAACCTCATGTCCAACTCCTCCTTGTTATCCCTACTGCTCCCATCTTAGTTCACACCACAGTCACCTCTCCCTCTACTTGTTTCATTCAAAGCTTAATTGGCCATTAGCTCCAGGCCAGCCTTCCCTACATCCTAACACAGCTAGAAGAGTGAACTTTTTAAAAGGTCAAATTTAATTGTGTTACTAATTTTCTAATTAAAACTCTTTGATGGCTTCCCATTTCCTTCATGGATCTAGTCCAGAATCCTTAGCATGGCAGTCAAGGACAATCCTTCATGATCTGCCAACCTTCCAAATCTCTTCTCTTACCCACATCTCCACCAAAAACTGGTTGCCTTGAGTCAACTCCAACTCATGGCGTGCCAGAATAGAACTGTGCTCCACAGCAACATGCTGATTTTTTTTTTGGAAGTGGATCACCAGACCTCATTTCTTTTTTTTCTTTTTTAATTGTGATTTGGGTGAAAGTTTACAAAGCAAATTCACTTTCCATACAGTAGTTCACATACATGTTGTCTGATGACATTGACAGTTTACCCTCATGCAACACCACCCCTCCCACTTCCTCCCGACAGTTACCTCTTCCCTGTGTCCATCCTTCCATGCATTCCTGCCCCTTGAACTGTCTCCCTGTGCATAAACAGCCCTTCTTTCTCCCATGATTGTTCTCTCCAAGGGATGTATCTACCTCAGGTACATGTTCAACTCTTATGCCTGTCTTTTATTTGGCTGGAAGCCACAGATGTGGGTTCAATTCCAGACCTGAAGGGCAGCTAGGGTCCACTGTCCAGACCTCATTTCTGAGGTACTTCTGGGTAGACCTGAACCTCCAACCTTTTCGTTAGCAGCCAATTGTGTTAACCTTTTGCATCATCCAGAGAGCCTGAGCCCACTAGGTGGTGCCATGCCCACCATGGTTCCCCTGTGTTACCCTTCTTGGCTTCTCCACCTCTGTTCATAGAAGCCTGATGCCTCTCTTTCCCCATCCTTCCTTGGGACACCATAGTCTCCTGAAGAGCCTTCTGACTTAGCACTTCACCCCCCTCTGCTTGGCACTTTATCTGTTTCCATGATTATTTCACTTTTTCAGACCATGGGCTCTTCCAAAGCGGGGACCTACATCTTAGTCACCTTTGGATTCCCAGTGCCCAGCACTGGGTCTGACACAGAATGGGCACTCATTAACCATTGAAAAAAATGATTGGATTCCTACATAGCTCTGACATTAAGCCTGTGATGGGGAAAATGATCTACTGCCCTCTGCTGATGACATGAGGCATTATCACATGCACAAATCAAAAAAAGGCTAAGGAAGGACCCCCCCCCCAAAAAAAAAAAAACCTCAAGCCCATTGCCATCCAGTAGATTGTGATTCATGGCGATCCTATCCTCTGTGTTATAGGGTAAAACTGTGCTTCGTAGGATTTTCTTGGCTGTAGCCTTTTTTTCCCTTATGATATGGATATTTGCTTTATTAATTTTTTATTGTGATTTGGGTGCAAATTTACAAAGCAGATTCGTTTTACTCTCAATAGCTCATGTACATTTGGTTTCACAGTCCTGATTACAATTCCAACAACAAAAAGCTCTCCTGTCTCCTCCCTGTGACTACCCTTTTCCTGTGTTCTCCTTATCTAGCATTCCTGTCTGATCAGCTTTCCCTCTGTGCAAATGCTGCCCTTTTAATGCCTCATGGTTAATTGATCTAAGGGGTGCATCTTGCTAGTGTAGGTGGGTTGGCCATAGTCTTTATGGAAGCAGATGGCCAGGCCTTTCTTCCATAGTGCTGCTAGGTGGGTTTGAACCACCAACCTTCAGGTTAGTTGCCACATTCGTGCCACCCAATTCTTTCCTTATTCCTAACAACAAAAGTCCTTTAACAGAAAGAAAGAGAGAGAAAGAATCCTCATCCCCAAAGGTGTATGAAGCTCTGTCTCCAAGGATCTATGAGAGTATCCTCACCCCTGGCCAGAGCTCCCAGTAATCTTTCTTCTTGTGAGGAAATTAAACTCAGTGAATAAACTTAAAGAAATACCAAAATAGTTCCTGCAGAGGGCGCTAGTTGTGAAAGAAGTACTACTTAATTAAGAACCCATCCGTGGAGCCCATAAAAAGAGTTTAACCTAGGACTACTCTGAATGTACATTTTTGGTAAAGGCTGAGGGATAAATATTAAAGTCAATATTTGACCAGACTAAAGCTGAATATTACCAATATAAAATGAACCTCTGGGTACAAGAATAAATCTGAAATTTCATGTGAATTATTTTTTTTTTTACAAGTTAAATGTTTACAAATGTTAGTAGGACAATTATAGAAGATTGACATACCGAAGGAACAATAATGTCTTAATTTTTCGGTAATGATAGATACTGTATTGCTTCTATGGTCACTACAGGGCATACTTTTGCTGTTAAATAATATTTATTTTCAAGTCAGTACAGTGGAGAGTAAGGTTTTATTTTTCCAAAATGACAATCCTCATCCTTGTTATGCTAATAAGATATGATGATAACCTACACAGACAAATAATCCTTGATTATATACAATTTGCTGAAGTAGCCATTTGGCTATTTGACCCTCAGAAGAACAAGGCCAAAGTCAAATTTCAGTACACCATAAATACTGGAAGATGAAGATCAGCTACTTATCTCTCTTAAGAGCAAAACAAAAAATATATCCAGTAAAACCTATGAAAGCTAGAACCTGTGTAAGGCAGAAACCTGTCAAAGAAGGAAAACTCAAATATTCTCCACTAACAGAGAGCGATGTAAGTGGTAAAATTGCACTCAAAGGCAGAATACTTGCATGACCCCAAAAAACAAGACAGTCTTGTCCAGTTCCATTTCTCACAGGTTTCACTGTGTTTATCTGAATCAGGACAGTATATTTCTTTTTATTAATAGTTGTTGAGAATATACACAGCAAAACATACACCAATTCAACCATTTCTGCAACTACAATTTAGTGACAATGATTACATTCTTCATTCAAGTTATGCAACCATTCTCATTCTCCTTTTCTGAGTTGTTCTTCCCATATTAACATAAACTCACTGCCCTCTAAGGTTCCTACCTAATCTTTGGAGTTGCTATTGTCAATTTGATCCCATATAGAAAGTTCTTAGAAGAGTATAATGCTCAAGGCAGATTTTTTTTTTTTTTTTTTTTACTGGTTAAGCTAAAGCATTTTTTGGTTTTAAGAATACTTAAGAGGATATTTCTGGTTTAAAATTTAAATACTATATCAGGGCAAGACTTTCAGGGGTTCTTCCACCTTCCATGCCTCTAGAAAGTCTAGAGTTCATGAGAATTTTAAATTCTGTTCTACATTTCCCCCCTTTTGATCAATATTCTATGGAATCTTTGAGCTTAATGTTCAGTAATGGTAGCTGGGCATCATCCAGTTCTCTTGTTCTCATGGCAAAGGAAGCAGTTGTTCATGGAGGCAGTTAGCCACACATGCCCTATCTTCTTCCTATTCCTGACTCTCCTACCTCCTCTGTTGCTCCAGGAAGAGAGAGACCAATTTTTGTACCTTGGATGGCCACTTGCAAGCTGTTAAGACCCCAGACACTACACAATGTACTAGGAGGTAGAAGACCAAGTTGCTACTTTCAGAGAGCTCCCTGTTTTGTTAGAATAACATTACTAGCACAGAAAAAAATTGAATTATATTAAATAGTCACATTCATAATCAAGCATTAAGCAATGTGTATCAGGCTATAGCACAGGTGTGGTTTAACACTGGGAGAGAAGCGTTCCTGTGGAATTAATAGAGCAAATGAGGACAGACCTCTACATCTTCAATTCCATATACCAGCCTGAAAAAATAGAATGTGGTACACATACTGATTACTACTTACCTACTTGTTATATACTATGCACTACTTTAAATACTTCACATAAAACTCATTTAATCCTAAAAGAAAAAAAAAAAAACCAAAACCTCAAACTCACTGCCATGGAGTCGATTCCGACTCATAGTGACCCACACTGGATTTCTGAGGTGGTAAATCTTTACAGAAGCAGATTGCCCCATCTTCCTTCTGTGGAGTGTCTGGTGAGTTCGAACCACCAACCTTATGGTAGCAGTCAAATGCTTGAGGCACTGTACCACCAGAGCTTCCATTTAATCCTCAAGGTGGTGGTGGGGAAGCCTATGAGATAGGTGCTATCATGATTCCCATTCCTGGGATGAAGAAAACTTGCCAAAGATCTCATGGTGAGTTCAATAATGAAGTTGAGATCCGAACCCAGGAAAACCCAACCCAAAGGAACTCTGGTAGCAAAGTGGCTACAGCATTTGGCTGCTAACCAAAAGGTGGGCAATTCAAACCCACCAGTTGCTCCATGGAAGAAAGATGAGGCAGTCTGCTTCGGTAAAGATTTCCAACCTTAGAAACCCTATGGGACAGTTTTGCTCCGTCCTACAGGGTTGCTAGGAGTTGGAATGGACTCAATGGCAGTGGGTTTTGTTTGGGAGGAAAACCTAATCCAGAGCCTGTGCTGGAGTTTGAACCCAGGTAAATCCAAACCAGAGCCTATTAATTTAACCTTTATACTATATAGCCTCCCACATAGAGTTCTACTATATTTCAAATGTATGGAAATGGAGCTATGATCACGGAAGTAAGTAAACAGTTGTTTTATCAAATGTGTAGTAACTTTTGGTCAATATATTTTGTGTTTTCTCAATCAACATTCACCAAAAGTACCGGGAAATTATATGAATCCTTGACATTTTTTGGCATTACATCTTTCAACATAAATCATATTGGCTATATTGCGTTGGTTGGTAGAATACCAAGTTTCATTTCATTGGAGTGTGTACACACACATACACACACATATATTCATCTCACATTCTTTTGAATGATCCAAATATTACATTTAAAAAATTTTAAGTGCATTCGCAGCCTCCACCCACTGCCTTGAGTTGAATCTGACTCATAGCGACCCCCACTGGGTTTCCAAGGCTGTAAATCTTTACAGAAGTAGATTGCCTCATCTTCCTTCCATGGAGCAGCTGGTGGATTTGAATTGCTGACCTTCTGTTTAATCCAAATCCCTTACCACCAGACTTCCTTACTAGTAGCTTTGTTGTTGTTGTTGTTAAGTGCGGTCGCGTTGGACCCGATTCATAGCGACCCCTCCTTGGGTTTCTGAGGTGGTATCACTATGGAAGTAGATTGCCCAACCTTCCTTCCAAGGAGTGGCTGGTGGATTTGAACCGCCAGCCTTCTGGCAGCCTAAAAAGGTTAAAACATCAACTTTAAAAAGCAAGGGCACCTTCAAGTCTAAAGTACAGGCTTAAAGTTAGGGAGATGAACCAGGTAAGCTCAGGAAGGCTCATTTTGCCAAAAACAAAGCTTCTAACCCCAACGTTTTCAATGAGTTCCATACAAAGTCAGGTGGATGATTAAAAAAAAAAAGTGCCCTCTTCTTCTAGCAAAGCAGGAAGTTTCATATTATGAAAAGAATTACTTTGCTAAACATCCTTGTCCAAAGGTTTAGAGAGAATGCTAATTTAAATGAGCTTGGGAAGGGGTAAAGGAGCTCTGGTGAAACAGTGGTTAAGGCATTGGCTGCTAACCACAAGGTCAGTGGTTCTAAACTCACCACCTGCTCTGCAGAAGGAAGATGAGGCAGTATGCTTCCATGAAGATTTATAGCCTTGGAAACTCAATAGGGGTCACTATGAGTAGGAATTGATGGATGGCTGTAGGTTTGGTTTTTTGGTTTGGGGAAGGGGTGAGGAGGAAAAAAAAAGAGACAAAAACACCTGTGCGTTTTTCAAAATGAGTATGTCTAAGTTTTACAATCAGAAAAATACAATGAATATAACAACAACAACAACAAATCATTGAAACAGTAAGGTCCTGCTCTGGGAGTTAACCCAATGTCCTTCCTTGCTCTCTCCCATCTCCTGAACCCCTGATTACTCATCCAGTCAAGGGGAGAGAGCTTTCTCCCTCAAAATCTTTCCCTCATGCCTGTCTCCTTTCCCTACCACCCCACCCTTCCCCTCTCACTTATAGGCCTTGGTTTTCTCAGCACTTTATCCCCAACTCTACTATAGCACTTAACACATTAAACTAATGACCATGATGTATTAAGGAGCTCTGGTGGTGTAGTGCCTAAGGCATGTGACCGACAACCAGAAGGCTGGCAGTTCAAACTCACCAGCCACTCATTAGAAGGAAGATTGGGCAATCTACTTCCGTAGCGATACTGCCTCAGAAACCCAGGGAGGGATCACTATGAGTCGGATCCAATTCAACTCGATAGCAGTGAGTAGAATGATGTATTAACCACTCATTGAAGCCAGGATAGATACCTAACATAGATTCCCTCTTTTTAAAAATATTCTCCCCATTTTACAGACAAGAAATTGACTTAAAAAAACAAACAAACAGTAAACTGCCCCAAATAGCTAGTAAGTGGGCCACCTAATTCTTTCCTTACTCTAAAACACATGCTCTTTCCACTATGATATTAAGTTGCGTGTTTGTGTAATGGCAAGCTCACAGGTACTCAATAAATATGTACTGAAGGGAGTTGAAGGAGATAGGCCAACGCAGTTTGCTTCCAGTGGAGAAAAAGACATTACTCTGAAGGAAAACACTATCTATCCCAACCTGTTCAACCAGATAAAACCCAATGACCCCAGGATTTAAAAAAAAAAAAATCTATTACACACTGAGAACCAGCAGCCATCCAACAAGCCAGTACCCACCATTCTGGTCTCCAGGAGTTTTGGAGGGCCTTGGCATAGTTGTTACTGTACTCTGCTAGAAAAATGCAGTGGAAAAATACATTTAACCCCTACTGAGTCAATCCCTGAATCCACTGAGGGTATTTCTTAGCTTTGGCTCAGCGCAATTAGACTTTAAATTACTGGAGGGAAGCGTTTTATTTTTCCTGCATTTCCTTCTAGTCAAGTTCCACCAGAAGGGACTAACTACAATGAATTATCAAATTGTTATTGTATTATAATTTCATCTATATTATGAAGTTACTGTGGGGTCAATTTGTATTTATGGTGATCCCATGTGTCTCAGAGTAGGCTCTGCTCCCTTGGGCTTTCTTTCAGAAGTAGATCGCCAGGCCTTTCCGCCTAGAAGAAAGTGTCTGAGTGGATTCGAACCTTCAACCATTTTGTTAATAGAGGTCTGAGCCACCCAGGGACTCCTTTCAGCTATAGTAGTTCTTTTAATTACCTATCCAAATGGGATATTCTTTACACAGTGACACAGGGCTAGACACAGAGTGTAAAGATATTAAAATGGATTCAAGCAGCCAATAATACGTATTGATACTCGGGGCCGACTCGACGGCAAATAACAACAACAACTGACCAGACACTATGCTAACCGGGTAAGTGCTGAACAAAGTGAGAGCTCTCTCAATGAGAGCTCTCTCAAAGAGCTTTGCCCTGCCCTACAGATGCTCCTTACTCCACAAGTAGTCGATAAACCTTTGAGAACCAGACATTAAGAAAACACACCTTCCCTGGACCTTTAGTAAAATGGAATGACTTTTTTAGTGAGTTAGAGCCTTTTTTTTAAAGTAATAACCGAATGGCAGTTTTAGTATTGCGGGGGAAGGTGCCTTTAATGCATGCCCCATGTAATAGTCCTTAGCTCAGCGGATCATTCTTGAAAATCGATTGCTCGTAGCATTGTAAAGAGCTCAAGGCGGCACGTCTACCCGTAGCCAGGTCTTCCTGGCTTTGGGGAAATCAAGATTGCTTTCCTCCAATTCCCTACACTGCCCCCTCGCCCCATTCCCTTCCCTTCCTTCTCCCTGATCTGTGTAGCATAAAGCAGAGTAAACATGGGGAAGCCACGCCGTCTGTGTTTACGGCTGGCTTGAGTAAAAATGCGACTCAGGTCTCGGGGAAACTGACGCGCTGCAACTCACATCCGGCTACTCTGCTCTAAACCACCACCCTGCGAGTTGCAATGTATAGGGCGGATATGGGGCGGCTGGCAAGTTCGATATTGGAAGTGATGTAGAGGCATCGAGAAGGATCTGGAAGAATCCAGTTCGACCTCAAAACTGGAAAGGTAGATCCCGGAAGAGAGATGGGGGATGAGGGGTGTTCCTGAGTCCATGGAGCCCAGGTATGGGGACTAGGCAGCCAACAGCAGGAATAGACCAGGAAAAAAAAAAAAAAAAAATTCATAAAAGCGCCCTCAGCGCTAAGAGCCCGAACCAGCTCTACCGCCGCCGTCTCTAGAAAGTTCTCCACCCCCACCCCCTCCGTCCCTCGCTCCCGCTCCAGCTCCTCCCAGCCCCTCCCTCCGGCTGTGGGGTGGGACCAATCGCTCCCCCTAGTCACTCATTACCCACCTACTCCCGCTCCCGCGCCCGACTAAGCTGCGGGCTGCCGAGCGCGCCGGGAGGTGGAGGTGCTCGCGCCTTCGACCGGTTCTCAGCTCAGTGGCCGCAGCGCCAGCACCCTCCCACCCGCACACTCGTGTAGACAGGTCCGGAGGCCGAGAGGGCTTAGCTCGCGCCGGGTGTCTAGCTCCCGAAGTAAACGGCGCACTGAGCGGCGATGACCGCGGAGGAGATGAAGGCGGCGGAGAGTGGGGCGCAGTCGGCGCCGCTGCCTCTGGAGGGAGTGGACATCAGCCCCAAGCAAGATGAAGGCGTGCTTAAGGTAAGGGGCAGGGACTGGGAGTACGCTGGTCGGGAGTGGGGGGTGGGAGGTACACCCGGGGAGCCTGAGGGCCCGCTGGAAAACGTCCCGGCCCCCAGCGCCAATCGCAGCCTCCCTTCCTCCGAGCCTGGGAGCCCCCGGGCTCAGAGATGGGTCGGGGACCCACCCCACAGCCTCTGGCTCTTGAGCGTGTGGGTTGTACAGCCGGTGACCGATTGCATCGCCTTCATGGACCAACTGTGTTCTTTGGGGGTGGGAAGGGCAACCACACGTTCTGTAGGAAGGTGGCCTGGGCATTGCCATTTTCTTGGCCCCTCTGGAAGCCTGTTGTCTGGGTTTAGGCCCCCCTAGCCCTGCAGTGCCTGGGCCCGGGAAAGGGACAGAGACTGCAGAGCCAACTCTGCACTGTGCAACGGAGAGAGGAGGGGCGGGGCCGAAACGGTGCACGCGAGCGGCAGCTAGGGGGCCCTGGACGGCGTGCACCGAGGGCCCGGGCCGGGGCCGGGGCTGGGCCTGCGCCCAGACCGCCCCTCCCTCACCTCTTCCCGACCCCGCGGCCCAGGCCAAGTTGCCAGTTCCTTCCCTGCCAGCCGTAGCTGGAAAGCCCGTCCCTGGGCCACCTTCATCCTTGGTAGTGCGAGGGCTCGCCTACCTCCGGCAGTTAAATATTAGCTAGAACGCGAAGCTGTTGAAGAGAGTAATTTCCTGGCCCAGAGGCCCTTATGGGACCTGGCGCCCTGGCCTGCGCGAAAGGAAGGTTCTGGGCGCTCTTCGCTCTCTCATCCCCCTCCCACTTGCAAAGGCTGGGACCCAGCTAGGTCACCGGCTCAGTTCCCCCTCCCCCAGCCCCCGGAAAACGGTGGAGCACTGCATGCCGGGATCTGTAGTTCTGGTCCCATCTCAGGGCTCCCCCCCTTTTAAAGAGTTGGGTCTTTGGGGTGTAGGGCGAGGAGGAAGTTCTTTGCTTTGGAGCAGGCTGCAGAGTAGCATGCTGCTTGCTGAGTAACCGCAGGACTACAAACAGCGCTAGAGGAGGGGTCCAGACTTGGGGGCAGGGCATCTTGACCTGGGTCAGGACTACCGGCGGGCCGAGGTTCACAGCAGGTTCTGTGGAGAGTCCAGGGTGGTGAAATACTAGCCCGACTTCGTGCTCTCTCACTGCCCAGTGTTTCTCCTCATCCTGATTTCCCACTGCTCAGATCCACATGTTATGACACCTGGGCAAAGTTAGAGACATCAGAGAGCTCACCCGGCCCGGAGTGTGGGATTTTGATACGCATCTGGCTTTAGCCAGACGCTTGGGATCTCAAGCCCCTTCTCCATCTCCGTTTCCTGTGGACATGTGGCTTCTCCCTCTTTCCAGCTTCCTGGTAATTTCTATAAGGTCATTATTCCAAGATGGGTCATTTCCCCTTTTATCCTCCACTCTTGCCCTTTACTTTTTTACTCTTCTAGTCCCCTGCCAGTGCTCCCTGGTTGTGCAGTGGTTAAAGCACTTGGCTGCTAAATGCAAGGTCAGCGGTTGGAACCCACCAGCCCCTCTCTGAGAAAAAGATGTTGCAGTGTGCTTCTGTAAAGAAGGGGGGGTCCCTATGAAAGGGAATTGACTTGGCAGTAATGTTTGGTTTGGTTGGTGGCAGGTTTTAGTCTCCTCTCCACTCTGCCATGGAAGCTTCCCACAGAGAAACCACACACCTAACAGGTGCCCTGTGGGATCACCTATTATTAAATGCTAAAAAAGAGAAACAGAACTTTAGGTTCCTGGGAAACCCACTAGCCCTGAAATAAAGAACTTAGCTCTGGTAGCATAGTGGCTAAGACACTTGGCTGCTAACCAGATGGCTGGCGGTTCAAACCCACCAGCCACTCCTCGGAAGGAAGGTTGGGCAATCCTACTTCCGTAGTGATAACTGCCTCGGAAACCCAAGGAGGGGTCGCTATGAGTCGGGGCCGACTCGACGGCACATAACAACAACAACAACAGCTACAGGTCAGGAATAATCATGTCCAAGTCAGAATTTAGGGCCTGATTTGTTACCCTTGTTCTCTTCTATTCCTTTTGAACTGTTCCTGTTCTCTCCATTATTCATATTCCTCTCAGTCTCCTATCTCCAAACCAAACCCTGATGACTATTGGCATTTAGGAAGAGTGAGGACATATAGCTTAAATACGTCTGTCTTTGTTGATAATGATTATCATCATCATCTTTTGTTCAACCCTTTGTGGATTTAATCCTCCAAAATTTCTAAGAAATAATCATCCCTGTTTTACAAATATGGTTTAGAGAGTTTGAGTGATTTATCCAAGATCATACAACAAAAATTTAACTCCAGTCTTTTATTGCCAGTTTTTCAAACCAAGTCATTCTGTTGCTCCTCAAAAAAAGAGGAGAGATTAGTTGGATCCTAGTATCAGAATCATTTGAGGATTGGTCCCTTGAATCTACTTACAAGCAGGCAGGGAGGGTGGAAACAGAAGAGCCCTTATATGTTCCTTTCAAAGACTGCAGGCTGTGCCTTTGTCTCCTACTCACTTTCTCCCTTTCCTTGCAGGTCATCAAGCGAGAGGGCACAGGCACAGAGATGCCCATGATTGGGGACCGGGTGTTTGTCCACTACACTGGCTGGCTGTTAGATGGTACCAAGTTTGACTCCAGTCTGGACCGCAAGGACAAATTCTCCTTTGATCTAGGAAAAGGTAGGCATGGTTTGGCGGTTTAATGGGATAGGCCCCAAGGTGGGTATAAGCTGTAACAAGCAGAAACAATATTCACAAGCTCAAGGAGGAGTGATTTATCACAAATTCTCCTCCCCTTCTTTTTCTGTTACTCCTTTTTTTCCACTGTCCTGTGTTTCTAGCCCCTCCTCCCCACATCAAGGAGCCCTGGTGGTGCAATGGTTAAGCCTTCAGTTGCTAACTGAAAGGTAGGCGGTTTGAACCTACCCATTGACTCCACAGCAGAAAAAATCTGATGATTTGCTCCAGTATAGATATAATTATTTACTATTTTTTAAAAAACTTGACAGCACTTATTGTTACCAGGCTTTTTAGCCTCCTGGTCCCATTTCTAACGGATCCCCAGCCTCCCTTGGCCATGGTTCAGTAAATCTCTGTGGGAATGCTGTTTGAGCTGAGAATCAGACCTTTGCTAAGGAGGACTTGTTTGCTTTTTGTACCTGCAGGGGAGGTCATCAAGGCTTGGGACATTGCTATAGCAACGATGAAGGTGGGGGAAGTGTGCCACATCACCTGCAAACCAGACTATGCCTATGGTTTGGCGGGCAGTCCTCCAAAGATCCCCTCTAATGCTATACTTGTGTTTGAGGTAAGTGTCTGCCACAGAGAGGAAAGCAAAGAGCCAGGCTTTATCTCAGCCCAGTGCCTGGATGCCCTCCCATCCTTCCTACTGCTTGGAGACAATGTAGCCAAGGCTGAGGGCCTGGCCTTATGGGAGGAACAGAAACAGAGGGCAGTTGGTTGCAGCTTGTAGCTGCCAGAAAGTGACCAATGGGTAAGGGGTTGAGGCATGTTTATGTCTGGAGCAGTGCCTAGAGGACATGGGTTGTGATTTTAACTGAAAGGAGTCAGGAGATCAGGATCTCTGCAGATGTAGAGTATGGCATTGAATTAGTACTCTGGAGATCAAAGGAGGGGAGAGAGAGAGAGCTCTCACATGAGCCATCGTAGTGAGAAGAGACTTCCCTGAACAGGTAGAGCTTAATATACTCTTCAGTGTGACAGTGGTTGAGCCAATCAGGGGATACTTGGAGAATTCAGGAACTTCAGAAAACTACTGAAGTCATTTTTAATGCCCACCAGATTGGGTTTTATAAGGACGTGAATTAGGATTGGCTAGAACTTGGCCTTGTTCAGTGAAACAAGTAGCAGATAGATTGATTTCCTAACAAAGTTGAGTCAAGGGCAGCTGCCAAGAAATTAGTAAAAGTGCCACTCTAACCCCTAGTATACTGTCTTTGTGGCCAGATGAAGCCTAACAAATACTAGAGTCTTGTGGATGAGGGAGTGGGTGTATCTCATCAGTGAATTGGGTGTGGGAAGGAGTTGTATCACCTTACATCTTCTCCCACAGATAGAGTTGTTTGAGTTCAAGGGAGAGGACCTGACAGACGACGAAGATGGTGGCATCATCCGCAGAATACGAACTCGGGGTGAAGGCTATGCCAGGCCCAATGAGGGAGCTGCTGTGGAGGGTAAGCCAGTACAGTCTGGGGTTGTAGATAGAAGAGGTGGGAGTCTGGGGTTTCAATTTTGATATTTAGGCCCTGGGTCACTTTGAGCAAGGCATTTTCCTTCTCAGGGTCTGTTTTTTCATCCATAGGATGAGGGATCAGACCATTCTCATTTAATATTCCTCCAGGTGTGAGAAGGTAACATTTTGGGGCAGGAAGTGACAGGGTGATATAGAGGGCAGATGTCATCCTTCTGCAGTCACCTGCCCTCTCACGCGCCTGGTACCTTGCATCTCTCTTACGCCAGTCACACTGGAAGGGTACTACAATGACCAAATGTTTGACAAGCGGGAGATCCACTTTGAGATTGGTGAGGGAGAGAACCTGGATCTGCCTTGTGGACTGGAGAAGGCCATTCAGCGCATGGAGAAAGGAGAACATTCCATTGTGTACCTCAAACCCAGGTGAGGGGTGGGCACTTTGTAGGGCAGATAAACCAAAGGCAGGGATCTGAACGTCCATAGTATATTGTATAACTATCCTTCATTTTTTGTTTGTGCTTAGTGCCCATCCCCCCAGCCCAGTGAAAAGCACTTGAGAGTTCACTGTGACTCGAACTATCAAATATAATGCTGTTATGATCTCTTATATTTAGAAGTGTGGTCACAATTGTCTAAATCTCATTGGATCAAAGTCTAATTATTTTCGTTTTAGCTGCTACACATTACTTCCTTTACCAACATCAAGATTTTTATCTCCCATTAGTTCATTCAGTCATTAATAAACATTAATTGAAACATACCTACTGTGTGTTTCCTAGGGGTTCAAAGTCTAATAGAACATTGTTCTTGCCTTCTAGTGACTCATTAGTCAGTAAGATGACATTTAAATGAATGATCATACCACTGTGTAGGATGAGTTATTAGATATATAAGATCTTAACCAACTCAACCCACTGCCATCAAGTTGATTCTGACTCATTGCAACCCTGTAAGAGAGAAGAACTAACTGCTCCATAGGGTTTCCAAGGCTGTAAATCTTTATGGAAGTAGACTGCCCCATTTTCTTTTCATGGAACTAGTGGTTCTCAATCACTACCTTTCTGGTTAGCAGCCAAATGCCTTAACCACTGTGCCACCAGAGCGCCTTATAAGATGGTACAGGGCCACCTAATTGTCTGAACAGATCAGGGAAGATGTTGCCAAATGGGAAACATTTGAATCAGGTCTCAAGGGGTGGGAGGTGCTTTCCAGGAAATGGACAGGATGTCTTTTTTTAGCCTGGAGCAGGTAAGAGCTGCCCAGATGACCTGAACTTTTTCCCCCTACAGCTATGCTTTTGGCAATGTTGGGAAGGAAAAGTTCCAAATCCCACCACATGCTGAACTGAAATACGAAATTCACCTTAAGAATTTTGAGAAGGTGAGGTTGCTCAAGGTGTTCCCTTTCCTGAAATGAGGTCTCACCCTGTAGATGACTCTGGGGTAGCTAACTTTGTTTCTCCCTTGCGGTGTGGCAGGCCAAGGAGTCTTGGGAAATGAGTTCGGGAGAGAAGCTGGAACAGAGCACCATAGTGAAGGAGCGGGGCACTGTGTACTTCAAGGTGAGCCAACAGCTATGCCCTGAGGATGTTCCCAGGGAGGGCTTCCCTGGGCCCACCCTTTCCCTTAAGAGCTGAGGTCATTTTCTGCCAAAGAGCAGACAGGCTGACACCTATAGTCTTTGTCTAGTATCTTTGGCCTAGCTGGTCTTGCCTGTGGGGTTAAGGGGTGGTCCTCATGCCCATATGTCACTGGTGTCTGCAGAGTTAGGCTGCTTGGGTGCCTGAGACCTCCCTCTCCTTCTAGGAGGGCAAGTACAAACAAGCTGTACTGCAGTACAAGAAGATTGTGTCTTGGCTAGAATATGAGTCAAGTTTATCCAGTGAGGAAGCACAGAAGGCACAGGCTCTTCGTCTGGCCTCACACCTCAATTTGGCCATGTGTCACCTGAAACTGCAGGCCTTCTCAGCTGCCGTTGAAAGCTGCAACAAGGTGAGGCCCCTTAAGAGGGCAGGGGTGAGTGAGCTGTCTGCATGTCTGAAACTTGCCCATTGATAGCAGGGTAGATCAGCAGGAACACCAAGATAAGGGGAGATAAGGGCCCCGAGGCAGGGGATGATAGAAGCAAGAACCTTGGTTTTAGTGGTGGGAGGCAGTTGGCACTTCTAGGAGAACTACTTAAGAGTTTTCTCCCATTCTGGTTCTTAGCCTCTCCCTCTTAACCTACTTGCCTTATCTAAAGAGGCTGGAAATGTTTCATTTAGAGACCTGTTATCTTCCCTTTGACAGGAAGCCCTCTCTGCCTGTTGGATTAAGTGAGATTCTCTCCTAGGCCTCTCCTTTGGACCTTTCCATTTCATATCCCAAGACTTAATCTGTCTGAGGTGGAGCTGGCCACTCCTTTCTGCCCATGATGCTGAGGAGCATACACATTTGGAACCAAGTCTCGGATCTGAGGTCTCACTGTTGCTTCCTCTCTGCGTCTTTAGGCCCTGGAGCTGGACAGCAATAATGAGAAGGGCCTCTTCCGCCGAGGAGAGGCCCACCTGGCAGTGAATGACTTTGAATTGGCACGGGCTGACTTCCAGAAGGTCCTGCAGCTCTACCCCAGCAACAAGGCTGCCAAGGCCCAGCTGGCTATCTGCCAGCAGCGGATCCGCAAGCAGCTTGCACGGGAGAAGAAGCTCTACGCCAACATGTTTGAGAGGCTGGCTGAGGAGGACAGCAAAGTGCAGGTTGGGATGGGGAGTGGTCAGGGGACAGGCGTAAAAGGCGGGGGGGGGGGGGGGGGGGGGGCGATGGACAATCCCGGAAACCTAAAGTTGCCCTCTTCCCTGGAGCAATAGCTTGTGTGTTCCTTTAGTAATAGTTCCTGCCCATGGTGCCAGTGCGTCTTCTATTGTCTAGACTGGAAACCCCCTCACAGGGCTTAGTGGTCAGGAGTTAGTTGTTTTGGTTCACATCCCTATTTGGATTCTCCTATGCTTAGACCCTGTGAAATTAGCCAGGTGGATATGCTTGGGGATACGGGGAGTTTTAATAGGCAATACATCATTAAATTCACACTGCTGAAAAAATGAGCAGTAAAAAGCTCTTCTTCCACCCAGAAGCAACATAAACTACCAGTTGTGTCTTTCAAGTATGTTGCATGTATAATACACACAAGCAGACGTATGTTACATTGTTTCTCCTTTTTTCTTCTCAGGAGCATTAACATGTATTTTGCCTGTTAAATTCCAAACCACAGTATTTTCACATAGTTCTTTGTGGAAGCTCATTTCACATCACTATATAAGACCATTCACCTTCCTGTTCTTGTTTAGGAATGAATTGTATAAATATGCATATATGTTTTTTTAATCAGTCCCCTATTGGTAGTCTCTCATGGCTGTAAACCAACATTACTCAGTAGAAATACATTATCAACCACGTGTATGATTTGACGTTTTCTAGCATCCATGTTAGGAGCTCTGGTAGCGTAGTGCCTAAGGCACTTGACTGCTAACCAGGAGGCTAGTGGTTCAAACCCACCAGCCACTCCTTGGAAGGAAGATGAGGCAATCTACTTCTGTAGTGATACTGCCTCAGAAATCTAAGGAGGGTTTGCTATGAGTTGGGTCCAACTTGATGGCACATAACAACAACAACAGCAGCAGCAGCATCCATTTTAAAAAGGGTTAAAAAATAGTATATTTTTAGTTAACCCAAATTATCTAGAATGTTACTTAAACATGTAATCAGTGTAAAAGTTATGTTTTTTTTTTAAAATTCCAAGTGCTCTGTAGGCACACACAGTAGTGGCTGGGTTTTTTTCCTCCCCAATTTCACAAGTGTTTGTGGGAATAGACCCCACAAGGTATCTGTGTGCTGGATGAATGGAGGGGTGTCACCAGATTAGTAAGGCACAGGTAGACAAGAGTTTGGGTATGGAGTGAAAGTCACCTTTTCCCACAGAGAGACTGGGCCAAATGAGAAAGGGTATTCAACCCCTTCCTCTTCCTCTTTCTTTTCGCAGGCCAAGGCAGAAGTAGCAGCAGGAGACCATAATTCTGACACAGAAATGAAGGATGAGCAGAACAATGTGGCAGGGAGCCAGTCTCAGGTGGAAACAGAAGCATAGCCTCTCCCCAGCCCTACTCCTGTGGCTGCCTGCCTCCCTGTTCCCTGCCCTACTCCACCCTGTTAGTTTTGTAAAAACTGAAGAATTTTGAGTGAATTAGACCTTTATTTTTCTATCTGGCTAGATGGTGGCTTTGGGGGGAAGGGGGAAAGTAGTAGGCTTGGGGGGGATTGAGGTGGGGGTAGTTTTAATGGTATCACCCCCTATGCCTCCCCCCTTCCCTCATTACATATAAACATATGTCCATCCACTTATTCATCAGAATGTTAATTTATTTTGCTTCCTATGTTTCCTAGGTCCATTTTTCAAATGGTAGAAGGGGGAGAATGGTAGGGATGGGGTCTGATGTGAGACCAGGGTGGAGAGGGAGACCCCCAGGCAGCTGTTTTCCTCATCCTTTCCCTCTTGCAGTCCATTTCCAAACATGTGGCCTCCATGTGGGTGCTAGGGGTATGGGAAAAACCACTGCTGTGCCCATTACTTCTCTTTGTTCCCTTCCTCACCCCAGATGGTGTGGCTGATGATGTCTTCTGGTGTCATGGTGATCACCCCCTGTACCCCCTTCCATTGTTTCCCTTCTTATCCCTTACCCTTCTTGGCCAGATTATGTCCCCACCTCCCCTCAGCCTCTTCTCTGCACGTTGCTGAAGGTCCAGGTTCTCCTCAAGTTCCGTGCTTGAGCAATAAAGTGGAAACCATAAAACCTGGGTGTCAGGCAACCCTTTCTTACAGCTTCTGAGGGTCAGGGTTGGTGGGTAGATTATAGGTAAGGGTACAATTCATTCAGTGACTCTATTTAGTCACCAGTCTGACTTAAAATGCAGCATCTGATATAGAAATAATAGTTGGACCAGGAACAGCACTGCTTTGCAGCCTGGAACATGGGCTTCTGAGCCTTGCTGTAAGTTCCCAGCACTCCCTGCCCTCAGCTGCTTGGTGTGTTTTAGTAGCTCTGGTTTTCTTCCTCCAACACTTACGAAGAGGAAGGTATAAGCATCTAGAAGACTGGGAATGTGCATGTTTGTTTTGAAGTTATATTTGTTTGCATCTCCCTAACCAGTAAAGACATCTTTGTGGTTTCTTGCTTTCTGATCTTACCAAGGGTACCATCCCTGGTGTCACTAACACCTCCATTTATACAGTAAGGTGAGAGTGAAGGACAGTGGCCACAGCCAGGGAACAGTACTTTCCAGCCATAGTAGGGTCTTTTTGAAAGGGAAGAAGCATGTGTGCTTTTTCCTAACTATGCATTGACCCTTGACTCCTGTAGTTTTATGGGGCCCTGGAAGGAGCCAAGGGGCATAAGTCAGTCATACTAAGCTGACTCTGGATAATATTGGCTGCAGGCCAGACGCTGTATCTGTGCCCTTAGCCTTTCTCTCTCCTCTTGTGTGGGCTCTCCAGACCTTTCTCCACAGTGATAGGGGTAGTCTGCCTACCCACATGACTGTATGATGCCTTCTAAGAAAACTTTCTTCATGCTCTTATTGTGGAAGATTAATTTCTATGTGGAAAAAAAGTTTCATCGCTTCCCACAATACGGCTAATGTTGGAGCCAGACACAGCAAACAAAGATTTGGGAGTTCTGGTTTCCTGGTGTCGCTGCTTACTCTCCTGCTCAGTTCACCTCAGACTTCTGTACTTAAAGTTTATATCTGGTCCCTTTGCTATTTCAAGATTAGAGTCTTGTCCTATAGTCAATGGGGCAAATGGCACATGAGTCTAGCATTTTATCAAGAGCCTCATGTGGGTTAGCCTTAATCCTCACATCATCCTACAAAGGAGGCATTACCCCATTTTACAGATGAGGAAACCAAGGCTCAGAAGTCAAATGGAAGGTATGTATGCCTGAAAAGTGAAATCTGAACTCAGGTAACTGCTGTGAGGTTCGTGTGACCACAGGCAAGTCTAGAGCCTCTCCTCATCTGAAATAAGGAGATGGAAAACAGTTCTTCTGTAGAAATTCAGGAATTTAAAACTTAATTGCACTCCTGTAAAACACTGGGGATGGGTAAACCTTGGTTTTTAGAATTGTCTTATGAGAATGTTTTGTAATGTCTAAAGTCTTTAAGGTTAAAAATAATCCCACCACATACTCAACTCTGCTCTGGATCAGTCCTTAAGTTCATTCCCTATGAGTTGTATCCTGTTCACTACCATTTATATTTTCCTGTCTGCAGAGAGTATACTTACACAAGGAAGACTATTAGCAATTATTATGAGCTAATTACTACACAATGGCAAAATGGTCTCTTTCTGGGAAAATTAAAATTGGATTTCTCCTGTCCTAATACTGGTCCAAACATCAAGTTCTATAAGTTTTTTTCTATTCCTAAGTATTAACTAAGATCTCTGGTAGCGTAGTGCCTAAGGCACTTGAAGTGCTAACCAGAAGTCTGGTGGTTCAAATCCGTCAGTCACTCCTCGGAAGGAAGGTTGGGCAATCTACTTCCATAGTGATCCTGCCTCAGAAACCCAAGGAGGGGTTGCTATGAGTCGAGTCCAACTGGACGGCAAATAACAAGTACTAACTGTCTCTCCAATCAAGCACTACCACTTCCCTACACCCCCTCCCCAACATTACCACCAGCCTCTAGCCTGTTGTACAAAAGGCTCCTGTCTTGCATTCCCTTTTTTACCTAAAATTCACTGGCCCTGCATCCAAATTGGATCCCTTTAACTGCTTAAGACCCTTTCAGTGTTTTAACAATCCCACTTGGCTGAAGAATCCTCTTGGCCCACAAAACCCTGCAAGGCCTGGCCCAACCTGTCTGTCAACATAAGTGGACTTGATTCTCCACTCCATTGGCTCTAACATCCTGAGAGTAAAGCTGGGGTGAATAATGTGTCTTGTTTCAATTGGAGAAATAATCTGTCAGGAAACATTTTAGTTAAGAATAGTAAAAAACAATTAGTACCTTTTTGAAAAAGTGTTGTTGGGAAAATCAATCAGAAGGATTCTTATTCCTGCCTGATTCCTCACTGTCTTCAGTGGTTAATTTTCCCTTCCCAAATGCAGAACGCCTCAGAACCTTGTAACCTTATGTTGACTTGACAGTGGCTGTACTGAGTGAAGCCAATGTAAAAGTTAACAGATACTCAAAACAAGAAAACTCTCTTTTCAGAAGTCACTATTTCTCATTTTATGGTTGTGATTACCAGTTGTTTGCCAACCTCAGAGTAACTTGGATACACCAACTATTTCCAATTATAAATTTGAAGAAACACAAGACATCTATTTAGCATCTAATAACATGGCAATTTGAGAGACAAAGTGAAAATTCACAAAGTAGCTCTGAGGACTCGGGGATGCCAGAAAAAGCAATGGCTTCATGACCACCTAGCATCCTTTGGCTAGAAGAGAGGCCCAGCATACCTTAATTCCTCATGCCCACGTGTAAGACTTGGGCCGTGTTCTGTAAAACCTTCGGTCACTATTGCACTGTGAGATGTGCTTCAAATGTACAAAGTTCCTTTGATTTTTTTTTTTAACTGAGGTAAAATTCACTGTTTCAAAGTGAACAAACCAGTGCCATTTAATCTCTATTTCAAGCCCATTTCCTTGTGTGTTTGGGCTTCAGTGACAATGAAGAACTACTTACCACTTTCAGTTAATGACCATTTGAGTCTTGGACAGTCAAGGCAACAATCCTGCCAGATCTAGGATCAACGCTTTCCAAAAGTTGGTCCTTTCCAATAGGACCAAACTTGTGAGGAAGTGGGTAGGACTCAAAAGTGAAACTGAATGACACTCAGAGCCGAGCTGTCCATGTTCTTGTTCTGTCCAATTTCTAGAAGTAGGAAACAAACAAACAAAAAAAACTCACTGCCGTTGAGTTGGATCTGACTCACAGAAACCCCTCTTTGTGTTTCCAAGAAGCTATCACTACGGAAGTAGATTGCCCAGTCTTCCTTCCGAGGAGTGGCTGGTGGGTTTGAACCGCCAGCCTTCAGGTTAGCAGTCAAGTGCCTTAGGCACAATGCCACCAGAGCTCCTTCTAGGAGTAGAGCAGGGGGAAAATGTTCTGTGATGAAGTTAGTTTGGAAAATAGGTTCTATACTTTGTGAATTTTCAGAACCTGTAATAGTTAAGGTGCCCTGTGAATTTGAGAGAAGAAAGGGGAATGTAAGTCTCCAAACAGCCCATTCAGAATCCCTGGCCCTGCCTGCAAGTGGTGAGTGGCTGTGTACTGTATGTGTGGGAAGGTTTTGAGGGTCCATTTCTTACCTGGGCACCCTAGACAGACAAGAGAGCCACTCTGTCTACTCTGGGAGGATGAAATGGACAAAGAGTCTCCTTAGAAATGCTTCCCAATTAACAACCTCGCCCCCTATTGGCTCCCCAAGGCAAGTTTTTATTGAAGCTACTGTTAGGCTGGTATGTAAAGAATATACCACCCACGCAACTGTGTCCGTGTCACCTAACCAGGAAGATGGCCTGACCAAACATTTCTGGGGAGGAGGCCAAAAGTCACGCTGAAAGGCAGTGCTTGGCTTAAAACGAGGCAGTCTAGATGGTGTCAGTGGAGACCCACCTGCCATGCCATTGGAAAGGGGCCAAGAACAAGGGTGCTCTTTGTGGAGCCGGGATCTTGCTACATGGCTCTGCGATGCCTAGTCCTGAGTCCCACTTACTGTGAATGGTCACTCAAAGTAATTGATGCAAGGGAGCAGAGTGAGGCATAGGATACTAAGACTTGATCCATGCCATATTTCTTAGAGACCACTCTTAAGTCCCTATCTACCATTACAGGGCTCTCTCGACAAAGCCAAAGGCATAGTATTTGCACTGTGATCATAATGACATGACCTTCAGGGAAAACACACTAAACAAAGACAGCTACCCTATGGCACAGAAAGGTCAAGAACAAGCAGCTCAAGTGATGAAGAAGATAAAACTAAGACATTGTGTACTGGGTCAGGGTATGATTTCAGAGAACTGAGTCAGACCAGAGCACTTGGTGAGGGAAGCAGGGTGGTCCTCATCTATTTTGTCCTAAGCTGTTTGTTTACTTCTCTATTGTGCAGTTTCATTCAAAGGGCTGGAGAAAAAACAGTGGCAAAACAATACAGTGAAACAAAATATGTAATTCTAAACTGTTTAACTACATTTAGAGGTAAATATTTTTAAATTGGGTTTTTCCCCACCCCTCCAAACATAGTACAAAACTTAGGGTTTGAGCTAGGATGAGAGTGGATAGAGATGTGATAGAGCAGGGTGAGGTCACATGCAGGCCCTCTGTAAATGAGGTATTTAAAGCACCAGGTACAGTGTGACCCAGGGCATTTTAATGAACCTGGACTTGGTGCACCAAAATGCACCACCAGAAAAGGAACTTAAAGTAGTTCAGCTTCAGCCAGTATCTGTAGTCTCTAATATTTATCTGAGGAGCTGTGGTGGTGTAGTGAGTAAGGCATTTGGCTGCTAACCAGAAGGGTGGTGGTTCAAACCCACCAGCGGCTCTGGGAGGAGGATGAGGCTATCTACTTTCTTAAAGATTTACAGCCTTGGAAACCTGATGGGGATTGCTGAGTCAGAATTGACTCAGTGGCAGGAAATGTGGTGTTTTTGAGTATTTCTCTAGACTACCTTCTGTTTGCTGTTCTGATCTCTTCCTTGTTCTCAGCTGGCTGTCAAATCCCTTGGAACTTCTAGAATAAAATTTGATAGCTCCACCCCACCAGGCAGAAAGGTCTTGCTCTCTAGCCTTCTCCAGTGATGTTCGGACATAGAACCAGGCCCAATCCAACATCCCCAGGTGAATTAGAGATCCTTATAACGTTGACTCCTGAAAGATCAACTATAGATCAGCCTGGGCTTACAGACTAAACCTATAAATGTGCTCAGTGCCTGTTAGCTATCACTGGGTTGGCCTCTGACTGATGACAACTTCATGCACAGTGGAACAAATTGCTGCCTAGGCCTGTACCATCCACATGACCAGTTGCAAATCACATCATTATGATCCATAGGGTTTTCATTCACTGATTTTTGGTGCTAGATCACCAGGCCTTTCTTTCTAGTCTGTCTTAGTCTGGAAGCTCTGCTACTGAAACCTATTCAGTGTCACAGCAACATGCAGGCCTCCACTGACAGACGGGGTGGCTGTGCAAAGTTTCACACACAAAAAATTTATTATTTTAAGTCACATGGCATTTTCTATTATGTTCTATTTAATTGTTTTTAAAAACACTGCTGCAATTCACTACACTGTTTTCAGGACCCCTAATGGGTAGCTAGGTGCAGTCTTTTAAGTGTTTGGCTGCTAAATGAAAGGTTGTAGGATCGAACCCGCCAGCTGCTCCAGTGGAGAAACATGTGGCAGTCTGCTTCCATAACCTTGGATTATAGCATTGGAAACTCTATGGGAATGGGGCAGCCATGAGTTGGAACTGACTAGACGGCAATGGGTTTTTTATTGTTTTAATGTGTAGCTGGTCCCCAGGTGGCACAATCTGCTCTGTATTACCTAAAATTTGGCTGTTCAAACCCACCCTGTGGCACTGTAGAAGAAAGTCCTGGTGTTCTGCTTTTTTAATAATTTGTTTATTTTAGGTGAAAATGTACAGAGCAAAACATGTACCTGTTCGACGGCTCCTACAGGCACGGTTCAGGGACGTTGGTTATATTCTTCATTTTATGTCAGCAGTCTTGCTATTTCTACTCCAATTGTTTCACCACCTTCAACTCAGACTGCCTTTTCACCTATACTGTCTGTCGATTTGTTATTGTCTGTAGTCTTAGCTATGTAATCTTTTGTTTCAGTTTTATTTTGTTGTTGAAAATATAGCAAAACATAACCAAATCAACATTTCTACATGTACAATTCAGTGACATTGATTACATTGTTTTAAGTTGTGCAATCATTCTCACCCTCTTTTTCTGAGTTGCTATTCTCATTAACATAAACTCATTGCCCCCTAAGGTCCCCATCTAAGCTTTTGAGTTGCTTTGGTCAATTTGATTCCATATAGAAAGTTCTTAGAACAGCAGGGTGCTCAAGGCAGACATATTCTGCTACTTAGGCTAAATGACTGTTTTAAGAAGACTTCAGGGGATAATGTTGGTTTAAAGTTTAAAGATTCTCTCAGGGCAATAGTTTCAGGAATTCATCCAAACTTCATGGTTCCTGGAAGCCTGGAGTTCCTGAGATTTTGAAATTCTGCTCTGCATTTTCCCCTTTTTGATCAGGATTCTTCTATTGAATGTTTGGTGATCTGCTTCTGTTGTTTCTTGCCTTCCAGTTGATGACAACTCATGGCAACCGTGTATGTGAAGAGTAGAACTGCTCCTTAGGGTTTTCAAGCCTGTGACCTTTCAGAAACAGATCACTAAGCCTTTCTTCAGAGTAAAGAGTATAGCCAAGAAGTCCTATGTAACATATATCTACCCTGTAACACATGGGGTCCCCGTGAGTTGGACTCCACAGCAATGGGTTTTTTTGGTTTAATAAGTAGCTACATAGTTTAAAAAAAAAAAACCATATAATTGTCCATTATTATGATTAATATGATTCTCAGGGTTGGTTGGTCTCATGGCTGGAAGTCTTTGCCGGGACCACCAAAGAAGAAGTCAAGATTATTAGGCCCAGCCTTTAGAGAGCCCTGTTGCCAAGGGAACAGCTCGGTGACATCATGGTTGGTCTACCTATTAGCGCAGAGGCTCGTTCCCCTGCCATTCATATGAGTAGCTGGGGTAAGCCCGCCTCCAGGCCCAGAGGGCTCGGAAGACCCGCCTCTTCTCCAGGGGTAAGCGAGGATGGCAGGGATTGGAGACTCAGAGGGTGACGTAACTTTCCGCTTTAGGTGGCCTTCCGCTCTGGAGGTTGTCAGGTGGGAGCTCGGGGGACGTTTAGCAGGAGTCCTCGTTCCCTTGGCTCTTGGAAGTGTGATGAGGTCGGTTAGCTATGTGCAACGCGTGGCCCTGGAATTTAGCGGGAGCCTCTTTCCGCACGCAATCTGCCTTGGAGACGTCGATAATGATACAGTAAGTGCATGCGCATTGCGAGAGACTCAGGTTGCATCTCCGCAGGGGCGGGGCGACGAAAAAGAAGTGGAAGCCGCTGCCGGAGGCGTGCCTCTTGAACAGCGAGCATGCGCGGTGGGGCTAGCGTGGTGGCGTAAAGAGAAAAAACTTGACATTAAGTGCCTGGATATCATTACAGATTTAGTTGGCCTGATAACTTGGACGTATTTTTTTTTCTTTTTCAGAAGGATGAGTAGTTGATCTTTCTGCTTAATTTAGTAATTTTTTTCAGAGTAGGAACTTGGTAAACTCCCATGGCCAAGTTTCCTGGATCACTAGTTTTATAGTTAAGCCTGCAGTGACATAACCTCTCAATTATCACTTTACATTTCAGAACCTCAAACACTTTTTCAGCTGTAAATTGAAAATAATAACACCGCTTTGCTGTCTTCTCTCAGAGTTAGTCACTCCTTCAGTTTTTGGCACATTGCATGGGCATAGATCGGTGTACTTCTCTGCCTCGCCTTCCGCCAGGTAGAATCTAAGCTCGTGCGGGACGGGCAACAGTTGCCCCCGTCGCTCCCATCTTACTAAAACTGGATTTCTTCAGTACCAGCTCCATAGTTGACGCTAGTGTTTGGCAAATTTAAAACGCCATTCCTGTGTTGAATTACAAAAACAATCTCCACTTACCTTTTCGTCCTGTTGTAGCCGTTCCTTGTTGTTTAAATTAGTTAATACAAGTAAAGTATGTAGAACAATGGCTGGCATACAGTTTAGGCTCAGTGAATGTTAGCTATGTTGTTGTTACTATTTGATTCTGTTTTTCTGCAAATATTGATTGAACTGCCTATTGTGCTCCAAGTCTCTGCTACAGTCTGGAAATTCAAAGATGAACAAATCTGTCCCTGTCCTCAGGACGGACACTCATAATGTGGCTGGATGATAATCCCAAAAATAGCAAAATGTAATGTGATGTATTGGTTAAACGATGTAAAGGGTACTGGAGGTGGAGCATCAAATGAGGCCCTTGATGGAGCTGAAGACCTTTTTCCCAGACATTCTCTTTTCAATCATTATCTCTGACTAGTTAATATTTTTAATGCAAAACATATTATTCCCTTCCTCTCCTGCCCTCTACTCCACCTCCTTTCTCTGCATCCTCCTTTTTTTTCTTTCTCTCTTCCCCATTTGTTGTTATGTAAATTTGTATTATTATGCACTCATGTATTATTTGTTTGACTGGTTATTCATATTTCATCCAGTGGATTATAAAACATTACGATCATCATTTAGTTTGTGCTCGTGTTGTCCCATCTTTGATCAGTGGGAGTTCCTTCTAACTGGCTCTTGTATCCCTTTTTTTTGTTTGTTTTATTGTGGTAAAAACATGTATACAAAACATTTGCCAATTTAGCGTTTTTAAGTGTATCCTGTGTCTTTATGATATATCCCTGTCATTCTTTGGAATTCCTCTGCTTTTTGACACAATAAGATAGCCCATGCTCATATTTATTGTTATTTCTGTGCTTCATTCCTGAGAGCAATCTTTTCTACAAAAGTCCCTGGTTCCTTTTAGTGGAAATGGAATTTATAAACCAACATCTTGATACTAGATATGCACGTTGTTACTGGTATGTCATTGCTGCTAGGCCTCCCAATGGACCCACCCACTCCCATCGAGTCAATTCCAAGTCACAGTGACCCCCCATAGGGTTCGTCTTTCTCCCATGGAGCAGATGGTGGGTTCGAACAGACAACCTTTTGGTTAGCAGTCTAATGCCTTAACTACGGTACCACCAGAGTTCCTTTCCCAATGGACAGAGGTATGAAATATGCACACACTTACATGTTTACTTCATCTGTTTATAGATTTATGTATTAAAAAACGTAACCTCCGTTTTCATATCAACACCTCAGAGTACACTCTAGGTAACTGTCTTTTTTTTAGATTTAATTAATTAATTAATGTTGTTGAGTATGCTTCCCTTCTCATCCCCATCTCCTTAACTGTTCTGTGCTCTCTTTTTCCCCAAAACACAGACTATAGTACAGGTATCTTTTTATTCCCCCTCCTTAGTGTTGTGATGGAAAAGGTATCTTGTGAGGCCTATTCTGGCTCTCTCCTCTTTAGGGAGGAAAACGTTATTCTCATAAATTTACATTATGCTTTATGGGCTTTCACATCTCTTTATATTCCAAGCAGTACAATTTTATGAGAAATTCAAGGGAGGTATTTTACATTTTAAATACAGTTGTAAATTAACAAAGTGACTTTAGATGTGCAATATTTTCCATTTTATCTGATTGCCTTTATTTAAAAAGGAAAAGTACATAGTACTTTTTTTTTTCATAACTTCATAGCACCAGCTTTTTTTGAAACTGTACTTCTCAAAGTAAATTGCTCTATTACTTAGTTCTGCAATATTAGGCATGTTTTCTCACCACTGTTGTAAGTGCCATAAGGATAGAGATATTTATCTGTTGTTTTACAGCTATATACCCACTAACTTATCAACATTGTTAGGTTCCAAAGACCACATCGTTATGCAAGAATTGGAGTTATGTGAAAATGGAAGATACGTAGCTGCCAAACCACTGAGATTCAAAGCCCAGCCAAGTTGACATATAACCTTAACCATCACAGTCAGTGTTACTCTAACCTTGCACCTCAGGATTTATTACTGCCAGCCGTGCATTGTTAATGCACAAAATAGTCGGATAGTAGCTTTTCTACTATGACTGTAAATGTGAAATGTCAGATAATGAGATAGTTGGTAAGTGTGAAATAGGTGTATTCCCAACACCTAGAGCAGTGCCTGGGAGCTCTGGTACCGTAGTGCCTAAGGCACTTGCTGCTAACAGGAAGGCTGGTGGTTCAAACCCACTAGCCACTCCTCAGAAGAAAGATGGGGCAATCTACTTCCGTAGTGATACTGCCTCGGAAACCCAAGGAGGGGTCACTATGAGTCAGTCAGGTTTGACTTGGCGGCATATAACATAACAAATAACAGAGCAGTTCCTGGCACCCAATAAATGTTTATTGAATAAATATTGTGAAAAGTAAATGTGATTATGTGTTTCAGAGCAACTTGAAAGTTTTTACGTCTTATTAATACATGAAATTGAAAGAAGGACAGGTAGCTGAGAGAGTTGGTGAATGGTCAGATATGATACCCCCCAGCCTCTATGAGTATGGATACAAATTTTGGAGTGGTACCAAGGCTGACACTTGGAGATTTGTGGCTAGGAAAAAAACTGATTTCCGCCTAATAAACCCATCCCCTTTGATTTCTTTCTGGATGAGTCAGAGGGAGAAACCAGGTATAGAATCCACACCCTCTGGATTGCCCCCTGAAGCCTGACTAAATCAGTGAGAAGATCTCACCTCCTTTCTCCTTTAGCCTTTCTGAGCTTATGGTGTGTGTACTCTCCAGCTGGGGTTCTTTATTGTCACTGAGTGACCTCCAGAGAAGCAGAACTGCTAGAAAGCGTTAGAGCTGCTGGAAAGCAGATGGGCTGCCCTGGACATGTACTCTTCAGGATGCCTCTGTGACCTCACTCCCTGCCTGGCTGGGTTACATTTACTTGCTCACTGCAGTTATCACACTGTTTTGATTTTACTCCTGTGTCTGTGCCCTGCTCTGTTAAACTGTGAGGTCTTTCTCAGCAGGCAGCCTGTGTACTTATCATTACATCTCCAACTGGTTGTTTAGCTTTACCTAAAAACTCCAGGGCTGGCTGGGCATTTTTTTTATCCTTTGTTCTGATTTTTCTTTGCTTTTTTAAAAAGTCTTTTGTTATTCATTAAATTAGTATTTGTTGACCTACTAGGTGCTACGGGATTTGTTGAATTAATAAATAAAAAATAAGAAGGGATGGTATGAAAGATGCTAAGTCCCCTAGCTTTGGAGGTGTTTAACTAGAGGCTGAGAAACCACCTGGAGTAATACTTACTATATGCCTCTTGATGAGCTGTGATGGTGCAGTGGTTAAAAGCATTCAGCAAAGATCAGCAGTTCAAACCCACCTGCCGTTGCATGAGAAAAAGATGAGGCAGTATGCTTCTGTAAAGATTTACAGCCTTAGAAACCCTATGTGGCAGTCCTGCTCTGCCCTGTAGGGTTGCTTTGACTTGGAATTGACTCCATGGGAGAAGGTTTGTAGTCTTGTTGTTGGTTTATATGCCAGTTGGAGTCCCTGTGTAGTGCAGACACACTCTACTGCTAACAAAAAGTTTGGAAGTTCTAATCCATCCTGAGGTGTCTCAGAAGAAAGGCCTGGCAGTCTACTTCCAAAAAAATCAGCCATTGAAAACTCTGTGGACCACAGTTCTCCTGGGTCACCAGGAGTGGGAGCCATCTTGACAACAACTGGTTTATATGCCAATCACTGTCCTAAATAATTTCCTCAATTGACTCTGTTCTCACAAAAACCTTATAAGGTAGATACTTTTATTATCCTTGTTTGTATTTATTTATTTCTTAAGTTTTTATTGTGATTTGGGTGAAAGTTTACAGAGCAAATGCACTTTCCATACAGCTGTTCACATACACATTGTCTCATAACATTGACTACAATTTACCCCAGTGCAACAGCTCCCCTCCCACTTCCTCCCGATAGTTACCTGTTCCCTGTGTCCTTTCCCCATGCACTCCTGCTCCCTGAACTATCTCCTTGTGCATAAACAGCCCTTGTTTCTCCCATGATTGTTCTCTCCAAGGAGTGTATCCACCTCAGGTAAATGTTCAGCTCATGTACCTGTCTTTTGTTTGGCTAGAAGCCACAGGTGTTATTATCCTTATTTAATAGATGCAAAACTATACACAGAAAGAGCTTGATTCAAATCTAGGTGATGGCACTCTGAACCCCTATGCTATGTATCTTGTCTCCTGTGTGTCCTCAGAGGACTGCCAGGCTGCCATAGCTGAAACATCAAATATACAGATGTAAATAACCCAGGTTTATGCTTCTATGAAACTAATTGTCCCATCTCTCAAAACTATTTTAAAATAAATCGAAGATTCATATAAACTAAACCATTATTAATAAATTTCAAATCATTTCTGAATTTTCCTTACTGTTGATCTGTTACCTCTTTGTTAAAACCAAAAAACCAAACTCACTACCATCGAGTCAGATCCGACTCACAGTGACCCCTCCTTGGTTTTCTGGGGTGGTGTCACTACAGAAGTAGATTGCCCAATCTTCCTTCCAAGGAGTGCCTGGTGGGTTTGAACCACCAGCCTTCTGGTTAGCAGTCAAGTGCCTTAGGCACTATACCACCACCTCTTTGTTACATTTAGAATTAGATCTCTTGAGAATCTACTATCAGTCTACCCTATTTGAGGGACAAGAAGGGGCTGTTGCATATACCCCCAAGGGATATTATGAAGCTGTTTATGGCCACCTTGTTTTATCATCATGAGCCCCTGGAAAGGGCAGCCAGTCTTTTGGTAACCATGAGGGAGCGAAGTACCTAAAAACAAGAAAGTGGAGAAGAGGCTCCATGCAGGGAACCTGCCCTCCTGACAACTTATCTACCACTTGAGGGCACCAGAGATGCTGCTGCGCAACCCTTCTTACTCTCTTCCCACCTGTGCACGTACTTCCTAATACTCACTCAAACACATCAAGATCAGAAGGTTTTGCTAGTGGAGAGCGGACCCCAACAGCTGACATTGTATTTTTATTTGGCCCCTGATTAAATAATGAGGCCTGAAGTTAGATTCTTCAAAAGTCTTGGAACTGCTTTGACGTGTGTCATGTTTATAATGAAGAAATTAGAAGATCTAGAAGTCAGGTAGGTATATGGGGCACTGAGCAGTTCTGAGATGGATCATGGATTCTGTATTGCCCCTCCTCTGCCTCTCTCTCTTGCTCCCAACCCACATATAAAGCCCTGACTAGAAATAAAGCAACTCTGGGAAACTATGACTGTGATGGTCTCATGTGATTTGAGTTTATGGAGATAAAAGTTGAGGTCTTGCCATGTATAGGGTTGGCAGACAATGTTTCTACAAGTGTATTTGTATGTTCTGTAAGAATTCCCAGGTATGTAGTACAACTGACAAGGGACAAGGTTGTAGTCACTTCTTAGCCACAGCCAGCCACCCAGAGGGAACGAGTAGTTGGACCTGTGGGCTCAGGACCATAGTCGCGGGGAACATCAAGCTCTATTGGCATAACATACAATGCAGAACATTCTTCCACCTCCTACTTTGGTGAGGAGCCAACTGGAATCTTAAAAGCTTGCAAATGACCATCTAGATGCAACGATGGGTCTCTCCTTGTCCAGAGCAAAGAATGAAGAAAACTAATGACACATAGAAACAATTAGCCCAAACGACTGGTACACCATGCGATCCTCAACCTCAATGACTATGAGACCAGAAGAACTAGATGGTGCCTGGCTACCACTGTCAACCACTCGGAAGGGGTTCTCTGTAGGAGATCCTGGATAGAGTGGGAGAACAATGTGGAACAAAACTCAAAATCATAACACACAAACAAACAAAGAAACAAACGGACCAGGTTTGCTGGTCTGAAAGAGCCTGATAGAACAACTGAGACTATGGCCCCTAGCTGCCTCTCAGGTTTGGAATTGAACCCACTCCTGTGGCTTCCAGCCAAACAAAAGACAGACATATGAGCTGAACATTTACATTAGGTAGATACACTCCTTGGAGAGATCAATCATGGGAGAATAGAAGGGCAGTGTACACACAGAGACAGCTGGGGGGGGGGTCAGTAGTGCAGGGAGGGAAGGACACAGGGAAGAGATAACGATGGGGAGGAAGTGGGAGGGAGCAGCTGTTGCATTGTGGTAAATTGTAGTCGATGTCGTGAGACAAAGTGTATGTGAGCTGCTGTTTGGAAAGTGAATTTGCTTTGTAAACTTTCACCCAAATCACAATAAATATTTAAAAAAAAAAAAAGGTTGAGGTCTTGTGATTTCCCCAGGGTTGGCTGAGTAGAGAGGAGCTTGAGGTCGTTCAGGAAAACCCCATCCTAACACTGTCTTCTCTCTCCATTGGAAGTTAAATGAACTGGTGGTGGGAGACACCAGTGGGAAGCTCTCTGTGTATAAGAATGATGACAGCCGGCCATGGATCACCTGTTCCTGCCAGGGAATGGTCAGTATTCAACTCACTTGGGTCTTGAGTGAGGGAAAGAGAACCTTTCTCTCCAGGGGCTCTAAGGGTGAGTCCCATACAGAACCGTAACAGTGTGTTCTAACCAACTCCTCTGCCCAATTTCTGCTTCCAATATAAATTGGTTTGGGGAGGGACACCCCCAGGCTATGAGTGTTGTCCCATCAGGCCCCCCTCTTCCACAAGGCTGGGTGGTTTTTTTGTTTTCTGATGTGGAGTGATTTCCTTGGTACTTTATGGAATCTGCCTAAGGTTGCCTAATCTTATAAAATGTAGTAGAAAATGAGGGAAATAGCTTGAAAAAGTCTAGAAGTATTATAACCTGGCTGTATTAGATGTGGGGGTTGTGTTTTGTTTAAAGCCAAATTGTCTTAACTACCTCAATTCTTTATGTTGCTGTCTAGGTAAATGGAGCCATAGTACACTGACCTGATTTAATGCAGACTATCAATGTTGGTCACACGGCACAAGTTTTTAGGGGATGGTAGTGATTAGGCACCGTTCTCCTTTTTGCCTTGTAGCAGTCAGGGAGTACTGTTCTCCCTCAAGGTGTGTCCCTGAGCCTCTCTTTCTTCTCTTGCAGCTGACTTGTGTTGGGGTCGGAGATGTATGTAATAAAGGAAAGGTAAGAACTCTAGGGAACCTTGGGACTTTTGGTAGCACTCCAAGGCCTTATTCTAATCCCTATCTTAAGGTGAAAATCAGTTGAGAGTTAAAGATTTCAGCCCTGACTTCTGTGGTCTGTCAGGCTTGAACCCAAGCTTCCTTCCATGCCATTGTTCCTGTACCTCTCTCTTGCTCAGAATCTGGTGGTGGCGGTGAGTGCTGAAGGCTGGTTTCACTTGTTTGACCTGACACCTGCCAAAGCCCTGGATGCTTCTGGGCACCACGAGACACTAATGGGAGAGGAGCAGCGGCCAGTTTTCAAACAGCACATCCCTGCCAACACCAAGGTCATGCTGATCAGCGACATCGGTGGGCATGACTGCCTTTGTAAGCGGTCAGGGGAGTAGGAGTCAATGGGTGAAAGAGCAGATCCCAAGGGATTAAGGGGTGAAGTCAGTATTCATTTATGCTTTTGTTTTTATTTAATGCGGAGTTACTAAACTCCCATTGTGAGCCAGGCATTGTTCTTAAGCACGGAGATTACAGTAGTGAATGAAACAGACAATATTGCTGTCCTCTTAGAGCTTATTAGGAAGAGGCAGAAAATAGGATAGGTTTTGTAAAAATCCTAAACTGTATATAAGAAAGCAGTAAGTGCTATAGAGAAATGTAAGACACAGAAAGAGCTAGAGAGTGTTAGGGTAGAAGTTGGGGTAGCAATTTTTAATGGAGTTGTCAGGGGTGTCCTCACTGAGAAGGTGACATTTGATCAAAAATTGAAGGAGATAAAGGGAGTGAGCCATACAGATAAACTCATAATTTAGAACAGACACTGTCTCAACAAGAGGAATGAATTGGGATACTTGTGTTGTGTTTTTGAGAGAAGTACTAGGAAAGAAGTAACAGGACCCACAGAAAAAGGGTAGAGTGTTCTAAGTACAAGGAAGGGCAAGGGAGCAAGTACCAGTCAAATTGTGTGAGGTAGATAGCACAGCAGACTAGGCATGAAGTTACACTGGACAGAAAGTGATGGTGTTAGTAGAGTAGTGGAGGGTGCTTGTACGATTTCAAGCTGAAAAGTACAAATCTGGCTCCAAAACAATCTTGTTTTCTGTACACACAGATGGAGATGGGTGTTGCGAGCTGGTGGTAGGTTACACAGACCGTGTAGTGCGAGCTTTCCGTTGGGAAGATCTAGGTGAGGGCACTGATCATCTGATGGGGCAACTGGTATCCCTCAAGAAATGGATGCTGGAGGGTCAGGTGAGAGGCTGAGCTTGGGGACTGAAGAACCCAGGGCCTGGGGAGGAAGTCTCCTCTAGAAGAGGAGCCTTGTGGGAGAGCGGGTATGGGATAGGACACGAGTAGGAAGAGAGGAAAATGACCTTGTTGAGAAAGTGCCAAAAAGGACAGGCAAAGAGGAGGAGACATTGGGCTAAGAATTAGGAGTGTGTAGTGGGTGGGATGTGGACTGTATCAGGATGTGGACCCCCATTTGGGGCATGCACAGGTTGCCTGTGTGGAAAGGAGGGTACCAGGTTGGAATCCAATGTGTTCTAGAATTCCTCCTCTTGCTGCCATCAGATCCTGGAATACTATTCCCAGTGCCCCTGCACCATTTGCATGGGCTCACTTCCTTCTCTCTCCATCCCGTTAAGCCCCTTTTCCCTGGTACAGGTGGACAGTCTGTCAGTGACTCCAGGGCCTCTGGGTGTTCCTGAACTGATGGTATCTCAACCAGGCTGTGCTTATGCAATTCTGCTGTGCACCTGGAACAAGAGCACTGGGTCCCCTCCTGCCTCTGAGGGGGCTGCAGAGGGCAGCAGGTAATGGGGTACAGGCTATGGATGGTGTGGAAGCGAGATGGGCTCCAGGATGTCACATGGTAGTGAGATGGGTCTGTGGTCTGACAGCTGCATCATCTAGGTCTCAGCCCAAGTGTCTCTGCCCCATGAAGGACTCAGGGAATCCAGGGCTTTAACCTTATAACACTTGGAAGAAAGTCTAAGATCCCAGTCGGGCAGCTCTAACCCTCTCTTTTCCACTTGCCAGATGGGTCAGATGAGGTTAGTAATAGATTTCCAAGCTGATTCATATCCCAGACGCCATTACAGAGATAGGGCCCTATTGAAGGCCTAGAGAACTAAGCTCCCTTCCTCTCCCACTTAGCTCATCCCCACCTACCCACAGGGAGCCCCCTGCTGCCCGAGATGTAGTACTGCACCAGACGTCTGGCCGTATCCACAATAAGAATGTCTCCACTCACCTGATTGGCAGCATCAAACAAGGTGAAAGTGGGATGGGTGCAAGAGAGGGTACCAAGGGACAGTTACTTCTTGGGGAGAGAGATACAGGGCCTTCTCTCATGTCCAGTCCTGTCCTTCCCTCCATGCTGGTGATCACCATTCCCCTTCTACATTCTCATCTTGGCCTGCTCCTTATCCTTCTGTCTCACCTGTAGGACATAGCCCTGAGAGTGGTGGCTCTGGCCTCTTTGCACTTTGCACCCTAGATGGTGAGTTTCCTGGCCAGTTTGATGGGCAGTGCTGGGGGGGGATATGGGAGGTTACATGCCTGCAGAGTCTGGTTGGGGGTTTGGTCCCACACACCCCTTGCCTACTTCTGCCTCTACAGGGACACTGAAGCTTATGGAGGAAGCAGACAAACTGTTGTGGTCGGTGCAGGTGGATCACCAGCTTTTTGCCCTTGAGAAGTTAGATGTCACGGTGAGTGGAAAACCTGGTAGAGGGGAACATTTTATATATATATGTGTGTGTGTGTGTGTGTGTGTGTGTGTGTGTACACATACATATGTATATATTTTTTTAATTATGATTTTTGTGAAAATACAGAGCAAATTCATTTTCTATACAATAGGTTGTACACATTTTGTTTCATGACATTGGTTGCAATCCCCACGGTGTAATAGCTCTTTTCCCACTTCCTCCCTGTGGTTGCCTTTTCCCTGTGTCCTTCCTTCCCATGCATTTCTTGCCCTCTGAGCTATCTCCTTGTGCAAATACTGCCCTACTGATCTCCCATGGGTTGATTGTTCTAAGGAGTGTACCTCCCTGGTATAAATGTTCGCTTTGTGTGCCTATCTCTTTTTTGGCTGGAAGCCACGGAAGTGAATTCAATTCCAAGCCTAAAGAGTGACTGGGGACCATAGTCTCAGGGGTTTCACTAGTCTCTGTCAGACCAGTAAGCCTGGTTAGAGGGGCACATTTTTGCTTTCTCCTCATTGAGAGATTAGATTCAAATCAGACCAGTTACATATCACTTAATTATTAATGTTTATCTTAAGTCTCTTTCTTGTTGTTATTGTTAGTTACCAATGAGTGAGTGAGCTCTGACTCAAGTCAACCTTATATATGACAGAAGAGAATGTTGCCTAGTGCTAGGTCATTTTCACGATCTTTGGTTTGTTTGAATCAATTGTTGTGGCTGTTGTGTCAATCCATCTCATTGAGAATTTCTCTCATTTTCACTGACCCTTTATTTTACCAAAATGGTAAGTCTTTTTAGACAAGTCTAAATCAATAGATTTGAAGCATTGAATACTAATGACCAAAGATCAAATGAGTTATAGGTAGATATCAAAAACATCATACAAAGGAAAGCAAAAGATTGTTCAAAAAACAGAAAGAAAAAAAAAGACAAAAATGGATGTTAGAAGAGACTCTGAAACTTGCTCTTGAATGTAGAGTAGCTAAAGTGAAAGGAAAAAAATGATGAAGTAAAAGAGCTGAACAGAAGATTTCAAAGGGTGGCGCAATAAGACAGTGTAAAGCATTATAATGAGGGATATGGAAAAAATGATCACTAACTTTATATGGAAAGGAAAGAGACCTCGGATAAGCAAAGCACTACTGAAGAAGAAAAACAAAGTAGGA
>NW_006921627.1:6083888-6087091 GCF_000298275.1 Orycteropus afer afer
AAAAAAAAAAAAAAAAAAGAAGATGGAAGGAATATACAGAGTCATTGTACCAAAAAGAACTGACCAGTGTTCATCCATTTCAGAAGGTAGCATATGATCAGAACTGATGGTACAGAAGGAAGAAGTACAAGCTGCACCAAAGGCAGTGGCAAAAAACAAACCTCCAGGAATTGATCAAACACCAGTTGAGATATTTCAACAGACGCTGGAAGCACTCCCTCATCCAAGAAATTTGGAAGACAGCTACCTGGCTAACTGACTGGAAGAGATCCATATTCATGCCTATTCCAAGGAAAAGTGATCCAATATAATGTCAAAATTATTAATATCATTAATATCACATACAAGTAAACTTATGCTGAAGATAATTCAAAAATGGTTGCAGCAGTACATCAACAGGGAACTGCCAGAAATTCAAGCTGGATTCAGAAGAGAACATGAAATGAGGGATATTACTGTTTATCAAATGGCTCTTGGCTGAGAGCAAAGAATAACAGAATGATGTTTACCTGTGTTTTATTGACTATGCAAATGCATTCAAGTGTGTGGATCATAACAAATGTGGATAACATTGGGAAGACTGGGAATTCCTAAACACTTACTTGTGCTCATGCAGAACCTATACATAGACCAAGAGGCATTGTTCAGACAGAACAAGGGGATACTGCATGGTTTAAAATCAGGAAGGTGTATGTCAGAATTGTATTCTTTCACCATACTTATGTAATCTGTATGCTGAGCAGATAATCTGAGAAGCTGGACTATATGAAGAATTTGGCTTCAGATTTGGAGGAAGATTCACTAACAACCTGAGATATGCAGATGACACAGCCTTGCTTGCTGAAAGTGAAGAGACTTGAAATACTTACTATAGTCTTCAGTATGGATTATACTTTAACATAAAGAAAAGAGAAGTCCTCACACCTGGAGCAATAAGGAACATCAAAATAAATGGAGAAAATACTAAAATTATCAAGGATTTCATTTTACTACAATGAAAACCCATGGAAGTAGCAGTCAAGAAATCAAATTCTGTGTGAAATCTTTCAATTTGTGTGGAGAGGAGGGCACCAGGCAGGAACCCAATGAGTTGCATTGGGCAAATCTATTGCAAAACACCTTTTGAAAGTGTTAAAAAGCAAAGGTGTCACTCTGAGGAGTAAGGTGAGCCTGACCCAAGCCATGGTATTTTCAGTCACCTCATATGCATGTGAAAGCTGCACAATGAATAAGGAAGACCAAACCTCTTGGATACATTTGAATTATGATGTTGGTGAGGAATATTGAATATACCATGAGCTGCCAGAAGAACAAGCAAATCTGTAGAGGAAGAAGTGTAATCTGAATGCTCCTTAGAAGCAAGGATGGCGCAACTTCATTTCACATACCTTGGACATGTTATCAGAAAGGACCAGTACCTGGATAAGGACATCATGCTTGGTAAAGTAGAGTGTCAGTGAAAAAGAGGAAGACCTTCCACAGATGGAGTGACCCAGTGGCTGCAACAATGATCTCAATGGCGCAGGACTGAGTAGTGTTTTCATTCTGTTGTTCATAGGTTCACTATGAGTGGAAACTGACATGATGGCACCAAACAACAACAAATTAATCTATAGTGGGTTTGTTTCCCCTTATACCACATTATTTAATACTATACTGTACTGATAAGGACCCCTGGTAGCACAATGGTTAAGTGCTTAGCTGCTAACCAGAAGACTGGCAATTTGAACCTGCCCAGTTGGCACTGCAGGAGAATGACCTAGTGATTTGTTTCCATAAAGATCATGGCTAAGAAAACTGTATGGGGCAGTTCTGCTCTGTCAGATGGGCTCACTGTGAGTCGGAACTGACTCAGTGGCACCAAGTAACACTGTACTGATGGAAAAGCTATCATTTCAATAACTTTCAGCAGAAGTAATGGCCCCAAAGAGAAACAGATTATTTTAAGTGAGTTATTAGTACCAATTCCAGATCTATGTTTTATAGTTTTACTTTCCCATATATGAGCCTTCCTCTTTTTTTTTCTTTAAACTTTTTATTGCAATTTGAGTGAAAGTTTATAGAGCAAATTGGTTTTTCACTCAACAATTCATACACATTTTGTTTCATGACATTGATTGTAATCCCCACGATGTAAACAGCACTCTTCCCACTTCCTCCCTGTGTTTCCCATTTCTATTCTTCCTTCTTTCCTATCCCTTCCTGCCTTCTGGGCTTTATCCCTGGGGCAAATGTTGCCCTTTTGATCTCATTTGGTTTGTGAGTCTTTCTTTAGTACGACTTTGGTCCCAGAATTGGCAAATGGGATTATACCTTAACATACTGCCGTTTTGCCTACTTGCTGACTTAGGAGAAGGGGCTCTAGCTATGAAGTCAGGTAAAACAGACATGGGTTTGCGTCCTGATTCTGTTACTTCCTAGCTGAGTGACCTCAGGCAGGTGATTAGTTCTATAAGCTACAGTTTCCTGAGTGTAAAGTTGGGAATATGTTGCCTACTTCATAGAGTTTTGTGACCATTATGTAAGGCGGCTCATTTGGCAGCCCCATTTGGTGCCTGGCACATGGGAGATGTTTGATGAATGGTCGTTTTCTTTCCTAGCTCACTGTTTGTCTCTCAGGGTCCAGCCCATGGCGCTTTGTGTTTCGTCTAGCCCCATCATTAGATCCTTTCTAAAACAGCTCCTTGCTACTCCTGAATTCCTGACTCTGGCCTTTTTCAGGGCAACGGACATGAGGAGGTAGTTGCATGTGCCTGGGATGGACAGACTTACATTATTGATCACAACCGCACTGTGGTCCGCTTCCAAGTGGATGAAAATATCCGAGCCTTCTGTGCAGGTGGGACCCCCAACCCCATGGCCCATCTCAGCCACACTTGTTCGTCTCTCATTTCTATTGTCAGAATGACCCCTATTTCAAGTTATCTTAAACAAATTAGTTCTTTAGCTCTTTGCTCTTCCATTAGAGGGTGGTGGGTGGGTACCAAATTGCTCCCTTTCCAGTTTTAAATAAGAAGTAAAAGACAATGGGATTTCTATCTCCAAATATATATATATATTTAATTGTGATTTGGGTGAAGATTTACAGAGCAAATTCACTTTCCATACAGGAGTTCACATATACTTTGTCTCATGTCATTGACCACAGTTTACCACAATGCAACAGCTCCCCTCCCACTTCCACCCCATAGTTACCTCTTCCC
>NW_006921627.1:6088373-6089738 GCF_000298275.1 Orycteropus afer afer
AACATGGGTGTGCATATATCTGTTCTTGTCATGGCTCTCACTTCTTTAGGGTATATACCTAGTAATGGAATGGCTGGGTCAAATGATTTTTATCTCCAAATATTTTTAAGACTGGGATGAGTTCTCATCTGTCTCTCTGAGATGTGTTAAAGGTATCTGAAAGTTCTTTCCAGTATGAACATGCCAGAAATCTGTAAAGGAAGTTCTCCCAGAGCATTCTTATTAGTTCCAAATTGGGGACCTTGAGAAGAAGAATGAACTCTTTTGGGTGACTAGGGGCTATCCTTGGGTACTGAAATGATAGAACATTAAATAGTACTGTGTAGTACATACTCCACTGACCTGAAAGGTTAGTATACATTTGAAGAAGCCTTAGTTTCTGATAACCTTTTGTGATCTAGCCTTTGGACTAGCAAGACTGGCCCAGGTTTATTAAAAAATCTATTGCCATTGAGTCCACTCTGACTTGTGATGACCTCATGTGTGTCAGACTAGACCTGTGCTCTGTAGGGTTTTTAGTGGCTAGTTTTTGAAAAGTTAGCAGCTGGGCATGTTAACTGTACCACCCAGGAACTCCTTAGGGATGTTACTAGGTGGGAAAATCAATAGTACTACTTTTTTGTATGCTACTCTGCCTGATTTTTTTTTTTTTAAATGTGATTTGGGTGAAAATTTACAGAGTAAAATGGTTTTCCATTCAATAATCCACATTCTGTTTTGTGACATTTACTGTGGTCCTCACACTGTAACAGCAATCTTCCCACTTCCTCCCTATACCCACCCCTTCTCTTCACTCTTCCTTCCCATCTTCTCCCACCTTCCTAGCGCTCCAGACCATACCAAACTCACTGCTACTCATAGCAACCCCTGTTGGGTTTCCAAGGCTGTAAACCTTTACAGAAGCAGGCTAAATCATCTTTATTCCATGGAGTGGTTGGTGGATTAGAACCACTGACCTTTAGTTAGCAGCCAAATGCCTTAACCACTACACCACCAGAGCTCCTTCTTCCTAGCTCTATCCCTGGGCACATGCTGTCCTCTTGATCTCATATTCTTAATTGTTGTAATGAGTGTATAACGTCCTGATATATAGGTCTCTCATTTGGCTGCCGGTTGAGTCATGGGGATTAAGTTTAATACCTAACTTGAAGGGTGTCTGCAAAAACGGCAAGGAGGCCACATGTTCCGACCTCCTCTAACCCTACAAGAGGAAGACAGGATTACCAGCAGTAACTGAAGGCCTATTCCTGCCAGGCCAGACATGCTGCCTCCCTCCAGCCCTTGCACCAACCGTTCCTCCCAAAGCACCCACCACCTCTCTCCTGGGTTCGATAATTCACTGCAGTGGCCACACAGAGTTCACCG